>NC_083294.1:27495452-27809525 GCF_963506605.1 Zootoca vivipara
TTCACAGGCTTGCTACGGGAGTTATAAGATTTGCAGCAGGCCTTTTTTCTTTTTGGAAGGAGGAACCCCACCCCCCAACCAAACAGCCCAGACTGAGCATACTCAGTGGGCATTGAATTGACTGTTGAGAGGAAGAAAATGGAAAAGGGAGCAGGGAATGGAGTTTCCTGGAAAAGGATTAGAAACCTGAAAAGGAGCATTGTATGCAGCAACATTTTATTGCAGAGCCCACCTGCAAACACGATAGACAATTACCACTCTCTTTCCCTGTCACAATAATCCAGTCACAGCAGGTATATAAGCAACACATCCCAGCAGCAATTCCCACTTTGCATATAAGAAACACATTGTACTGAGAAGAGTGAAGTGTAACTATTGTTTCAGCAGTCTTCTGTATTCTGCACAGGGCAAAGACAAAAGAACTGGGCACAAATCCAATATGAGAAACAGCAATGCTCAGAAACCGGTGGAAGAATATGACTTCAAAGAGAGACTCCAACATGTAAAGGCTGAATTCATCAAGAAGTTCAGTTCTATCATCTGTGGCCTACATCAAGAAAACAAGTTTTTATTCTACTACAGGTATTAATTGACTAGTTAGAATGCATGAGCATCCACACTGCTTTGTGACTGACCATTGTCTTTATTTTGCAAATACATAAGCTTTAATTTTAGTCAAAACTTTGTGCAGAATCCTGTGGGCGATTCAGTATGAACCTGGCTATGGGCCCCTCTAGACATCCTTTTCGTTGCACATTCATGATGCTTTGTGCTCATGATGCTATTGGGTCAGTCATAAGCGATCCTGTTTTCAGTACTGTTTGTGCTTGCAAGGGTTTTGGGCCAGTCACACTGCTTCGTTTCCAATCAGTGCATATCCTGTAACCTGCTGAAATGTAACTTTTTATACAAATGTTGTGCTTTATTTTAGTTTCGTTTTTGTTGTATAGCTCTTCCAGACGGCAATAATGTGGTAAAAATAACATACAGTATTCCTCAATAATGAGAAAGCATCGCAGAACAAACTAAAGCAGAACGTGTTTGCAACTAATGCATGATTATTCTGCCAAAAATATGTTGCAGAGTATACCCCCAAAAAAGCACCCGTGTGGACAGGCTCTGAGACTAACTTTAATTGTCATAATCTGCAGTTCTTGCAGTTCATATTCCTCTGACCTCACTGCTTATTCACTCTCTCTGCTGACTTAGCATTCCTTGCATCTGACAAATTAGACCTAGTTCACTAAAACTTCTGTCACAATAGATCTGTTGGTGCTCAAGGTGCCACAAGCTCCTTTGACGTATTTGCTGGAACAAACTAGGCACAGCTACCCCTCTGAAAACAGGAACTGCAGACATTGAGAAATAAAAGATTCTACATCTGAATCCATTGAATTTGGAAGTGGCTGAGTGAACTACCAAGGTTCTTGGTCACTGAGTTTGTACACAGTTCACAGCCCCATAGAAAACATCCATGCGGACCATGTAACAGAGATAAATGAGATTTTAGACATTTGTGGTAAAGAGCAAAAATGAAGGATGTAAGAAATATGCAGATATGAAATAGAACTAACTTAACTTGTGTTAAGAACATGTTCAGCTAAGTCATCTGATTCAGGTGTTATATTTTTAAACTAGGTCTAGACGTGGGAAAGATGCACAGATGCTCCAAAAGCTGGATTTATTAAGGAAAAGCTTGGAACTAAAGATCAATCAAAGTAAGGAAAAGGCAAGCAAGAAAAGATGAAATATGAAGTTGTCCTCCAAGCTCCGGTGCTTAAGTAAAAATCTAATAAGCAACTCTTCCATTATACAGTAGTAATGAATTCTACAGACAGGATATTTATTAATAACTTATTATGAAGAAGATTGTGCATAAACCATACACATAGAAATGTTAATAAACATTTTCCTTACTAACTAGGTTTTTCAAATATGCAATTTCATTGTGTAATTTATATTTAGTTATTAGTTTTATGCATTTCTCTAAAAACAAACATCCATTCATATCAGGAGTGGCTATACATTGGGTATTTACATTCAATTGGGTATTTACATAGCAACTTGGGAGGTGGGGAAGGGAGAGAGGCGATAACTTCACTAAAATGCTACAATGGCATATTTAACACAGTAGATATACTTTGTACCTTTATGTGTCCATATTGAATACCCACAGTTAAGAACTACGGTGGTACCTTGGTTCTCAAACGCCTTGGTACTCAAAATGCCGAAAACCCGGAAGTACCGGAAGTATTCCGGTTTTTGATCAATTTTCAGAAGCCGAACATCAGATGAGGCTGTTGGCTATTTTTTCCAGGGCACCTGCACCAATCAGAAGCTGTGCCTTGGTTTTCGAACATTTCAGAAGTCAAACGGACTTCCAGAATGGATTAAATTTGGCGCTTTAGTTTTTGCTATTTATTTTGCTTTTTTGTTTTTGAGGCTTTTTCAGTTAATTTGTTTTTGTGACTGTGTGGAACCCAGTTCAGCTACTGATTGATTGACTGTGTGACTGTGGAAATGGATAAAAGCCCCCCATCTAAGCAATGACTATAATCAGTGCAGGTAAGATTTAATTTTTTTTTAAAAAAAAATCTACAATACTGTCTTATTTATTTTATAGTACAGTACATTGATTATTGCTTTCATTTTATGGATCAATGGTCTCGTTAGATAGTAAAATTCATGTCAAATTGCTGTTTTAGGGGTTGTTTTTAAAAGTCTGGAACAGATTAATTCATTTTGCATTGCTTTCTATGGGAAAGCACGCCTTGGTTTTGGAATGCTTTGGTTTTGGAACAGACTTCCAGAACGGATTAAGTTTGAGAACCAAGGTACGTACCACTGTACTACTGCACATTGGGCTTGCAGGTCCAGCTTCTTGTAGAGCAGAGCAATGAACTCAGTTCACTTTCGTTATTGTCTGGTTCCCATTTCCATGGACTTACGAAATTACTCAAGTAGCAACCGTCACTTGGAGAATATGAGTTTTGTTTGACTTGTTGCCCAATACAGTAGTCCTTTGCTTTAAATAATAATAATCATATCCTCTTTGGGGTATGTTGTCACTGGAGGTTAGAGCACATATTTTTCCATGTGGGTTGCATTCTATAGAAAGAAAAGGAGAACAGGATAGCTCACTAGACAGTTAGTACTCAGAGGATCTTTGAAGAAGGTAGAGATTAAGGAATCCTCTGCCTCCAGCTTTGCTTCTGTTTACATTACTGATTTTACAGAGCATGTAATTTTCGCCTTCTTGCAAAGGTATGTTGTGTACTTTTATCACTATTTATTCTATTTAAAACAAAACAAAACAAAAAAACATTTATTGTACTTACAGTACAACACTTCTGTTTGGAAGAATGTCCCACCTTTTCCAATGGATTTTACTCTCTGGCCATTTGATTTAGTTTGGTAATTTCATCTGCTAAACTGTGTTTATGTTTGTACCTTTGTACACAAATTGCAGTGGCAAATGGCTGATGCATATGTGTGTGTGTGTGTGATTTTTTTCCTGAAAAGTGTGTTTAGGACGGCAGCTTTCAACATCTCAAGGTTGTGATTCTATGCTCATTTCTAATTTTGAGCATAAGTACTGCTTCATTATTTTTAATATTCATTTGTCGACGTGTAACTGTATCGCAGGAGTATGAATTAGTTTGATTTGCAGCTAAGATTCAGTTTGGAGCTAAGATTGTTGCTTCTTATGTTCATCAATGAGAATCTTTTTCTTTCCTTTGGCTTTGCATGCATATTTTAAAATGTATACATACTTTTAAGGAATCCTGGGAACTGTAGTTTCTTATGGGTGCTAAGAGATGTTTGGAGACCCCTGTCCCCCTCAGAGAGCTACAATTCCCAGAGTTCCCTGGCAGTGGGATTGATAGTTAACCCTCTCTGGGAATTGTCGCTCTGTGAGGGGAACAGTTGTGCTTTAACAAACTCCCAGTTCCAGTTCCCTTAACAAACCACAGTTCCCGGGATTCTTTGGGGGAAGCCATGACGGTTTAACATGGCAAGATACTAATTTAAATATATAGTGTAGATGGGGCTTAAAAGTATTTTTATTTAAGGATGAGAAACTGGGCAGAATCTGACGTTTCATGTATTTATTTAGTTGCTTATATTTTTATATCCCACCTTTCTTCCATTCATTTAACAAGGATGTGAGAAGCCCAAGTTCAGGTCCTGCCATGGCCCACAGTGTGGTTTAGGCAAACTGAATATTTCTGGCCTCAGTTTCCACAGCTGATTTCTTTTTAAGGGAACTATTGTGACTTACCTTGCAGGGCTGTGGTAAAGGTGAAAAAGACAGCAGTTGTGATATTTGCACTGATGGTTCCCCCCTAGTTTGCTTCACTGTTTTTAAGGTTTACACTTGACCAACAGTAGGGTAAAGGGGGACCCCTGACCATTAGGTCCAGTCATGACTGACTTGGGGGTTGCGGTGCTCATCTCGCATTATTGGCCGAGGGAGCCAGTGTACAGCTTCTGGGTCATGTGGCCAGCATGGCAAAGCTGCTTCTGGCGAACCAGAGCAGCGCACGGAAACACCATTTATCTTCCCCCTATTTATCTACTTGCACTTTGACGTGCTTTCGAACTGCTAGGTTGGCAGGATTGACCAACAGTAGCTGGGTATAAAGGCTGCAATCCTTTACCTACTTTAATGGGAGTAAGCCCCATTGAACTCAGCGAGACTTACTTCTGAGTCCACATGTATAGTGTCACACTGTAAACTATTGTAAGATCCAGTTGAAGTCTACTGCTGTTTCCCCGGAGGTGTTAAGAAGATCACAGGGAAAATACTGGAGGGTATCTGCCAATTGTTCTGGGCAGAAAGAGTTGGGGGAAAGTGACCTTTTCAAATGAAAGAGAGTATTGGATGAGTGTTATTTAGTACCAGGCAAACTAAGTAGTAGAGCTGTAGCTCAATTTCTATAGAAGTAAAAAGGCAACAGCTTAGGGCAGGTTTCCTCAAACCGGATGCTCTCCAGTTGAAGAACCACTCTCACAACCCCTGATTATTTGGCTGTTCTGGCTGGACCTGATAGGAATGCAACAACATCTGGGGGGCACCCAGTTGAGGAAGGGTAGCCTAGCATGCAAAGCAATTTTCTCCAACCTGGCAACCTGCCCCAAAGTTTTGGGACAGGAGCTATTGTCAGCCCCATCCAGCACGGCCAATGCTTAGCTTAGAGGTAATGTGAGTCAGAGCCCAACAACATTTAGGAAGCAAGTGGGTTAGGGAAAGCTGCTGTAGAGCATTTTGCTGCTTGACTTCACCTGTGTGCTGCAGGACTGGGGAAAATGTTTGTTTTATATTTATTGAAAAATAAAAAGTACATAATCACAAGTACACAGAGTAAGATAAGATACAAAGAAGAAGAAGAAGAAATAGTACCCATGTAAAAACAGAACAGAAAAAGAAAGAAATTGTATAAATTACAAAAATAAAAAAAATAAAAAAATGTTATTGTAGTTAACCAGACCTTAACCTAATATGGTATTTATAAAAATGAATTCCAAGTACTGTATCATTAAATTTGTCCATGGCAAGTCTATGTTTGTTTGCAACTTGTTCATAGGTAGTGAGTACCTTTAATCCAATCATGGAAAGGAACCACATTTTTGTTTCCCCCCCAGTTCACCAATACCTGTCTTTTTGCTGTAGCAAGGGCACAGAGAGTCCATTCATATTGTCCCTTTGTTAGATTCCATGTATTGGGTATATAATTCAAAAGGATATTTTCCGATTATTCTGTACAGTCACGTTGATTTTCTCTTATTACCTTCCGCCAAAAAATTATCAATATAGGACATTGTACAAACATATGTTTTAGTGAAGCATTATCCCTGTTACATCTCCTGGAGCTATATGTTTTAGATAGTCCTTTCATAAACAAGTGTAATGGAGTCGAATCCAGTAAGTTGTTGTTGTTGTTGTTCTTCTTCTTCTTCTCCTTCTTCTTCTTCTTCTTCTTCTTCTTCTTCTTCTTCTTCTTCTTCTTCTTCTTCTTCTTCTTCTTCTTCTTCTTCTTCTTCTTCTTCTGCATGAGTCTTAATTTCCAAAATGACTTCATCTGCCACTCACTTTTTTCTTTTCTTTTTAAAAAAGGAATATTATCTATACTACGAATTTGACAGCCTGCCTCAATTCTCAGCCAGAATGCTAGCAGAAAGCATCCTCATCAATGTTGCCTACCAAGAGGAATGGCGAAACAAGTCCCACCAGTCCCAGGCACTAAGAGAAGTTGGAGAAGACCCCTGGCAAAAGCAGTTTAAAGATACAGATGCAAACGGAGACTTTTGCACAGAATTCAAGAAGCAGTCTGCTGAGAAGGTGGCATTGATGTGCTGCGACAAGGAAAGAGGCCAAGAGGTTCCCCAGCAGAATTCTCTACAAAAGCCACCTGCAAAAGGATGCAACAATATCCCCCAGTCAACTCCTCAGTGCATACCAAGACAGGAGCAACACTGTGAAAATGAGCTGGATTTGTATAGATCTTGGTCATGCGAAAGCCTTTACCAGAATTATCCTGATCTGCATATTGGAGGAGATCACATAGCTGACCATACATGTGATTCAGGTTGCATCATGGACCAAACCTATGATGGATCGTCTGCTGGCCCTGTTTTGTTCTCAAACGATATCCCATTAGGACATTCCCCTCTAACTGAACCTGTGTTGAAATTCAAGTCTGTCAAGTTCTGGCATGGAGAAGACATTGGGGAGAAAAGCATGACTTTCCACAAGCAGCCTCTTTCAAACTCCTTACTCAACAACTACATGGAGGCAAAAGTCCAGGAACTCTATAAGCAGTTTTTGGAAGAAAAGCTGACCAGGTGCAGTTCTCTAACTCACTTCCTGACATCAAATATGCTGGTGAATAACATCAGTGAGGTGAACCTCCAGCTGCCTCATGAAAAACATGGTGAAGCATCCAAAGCAACACAAACTCTCTTCCAATCCTTAGCTCGGCTTGGTTTGCAAAACACTGGCAGTGGAAACAGCAGTGAATTTAGCACTCCAAATTTACAAATATCAACACCACATTGCAGAAGGAAGCCCTCTGTGGTGTAGTACCGGTATGCATCATGACAGAAATACATGGTAGAACTGTTGATTTGTAAATACCGTTTGGTTTAAACAAATTAGCCTTTAAGGTAGCAGAGGGCTCTTGCAACAAAACCAGCAACAGGCTGACAATCACTGCCTGTTTGGTGCTGAATCTCCAACCATTTGTACCCTGGCCATTGAAGATGAGCTTGTGATACATGCAGAAACTAGTTACACTACTGGAGTTTTCAAACAAAACATATTAAAACCTCTGCTTAGCCTATTAATGGTTGATTGTGAGCTGCTATGGAATTTCAGTGCTATTAAACATCTGCTTTATACCATTTATTGTTATCCAACTGAGGTTTCTTATAAAACCCAATAGGTTGAAATGGCACAAAATCCAGCTTCTAACATTCTGTTTTCATGTTGCTTCTGTCTATGATAGTGATTTATAAAGGGCCCCTCCAGACATCCTTTTTTTGCCCTTTCAAGATGGTACCAGGGCAGTTATGTTTAACCCTACTTTCAATATTGTTAGTGCCTGCAAAAGTTTTTGGGAGGACATACTGCTTTGTTTCCAACTGGTGCATATCTTCTAACTTTCTGCTGAAATCCTGTATTTTTTTCTCCTACCACAAATGATCCAGTTTATTCTTTGTCCTGCTTTTCTTAGGCTATAGTGTAAGAATACCCCTCCAGATAGAGGAAAGATCGCAGAACAGCTTATAAAGTGGAATGAGGTGTTGATGGTCCAGTATAAATCTACCACTAGTGCACTATTGTATCACTGTCATGCTTCAGAATGCATCCTTAAGAAATACTAGTCTTTAGGAGCCCTTGTAATGTGCATGGTGTTTTGAAGAATACAATAAAACAGGGTCCTGCCCTGAAGTATCTACAATCTAAAATTCAACATAGGAAAGACAACAAAAAGAAGGGAAAGGCAATGGAGGCAGGGGTAAATGTGTATTGGTTCACTTCAGTTACGGATACTCACATCATTATAGACTGAGAGTCTGTGCTACAGGAAGGCTCATTCAAATAATACTTCTAGATGTAAATGTTTTACTAAGGATACCCCAGCAGGTTGATTGGGTGAGTTTCCCAGGTTTTTTTTAATGGATGGCAGATAGGACACCCTTCCACTCATAGATCTTTTTCTGCCCTCTGCAAACCTCTCCTGCAGCTGCTTGGTGTGTGGCAGGGAAGTGATTTCAGTTCAGTAGGTTTTAAAAACAGCCTTGCTTAGGGCATCTGGATTTGAGGGAGATGATTCTAGGTGGACTTTGGAAGCAGTCATTGCTGCCAGTTTCCACTTAATTTGTGTTATGTAAAGTAATAATGGAACTTTCCCAAGAAGCCCCAATGTGCTTACAAATAAATAAATCCGAATTGTTCTACTGAAATATGCATGCTTCCCCATCATGACATGTTCACATATATATTTATGGAACAATTGGACTGCTTAAGGTCTTGTGATCTTTACAGAAAGACAGAGGAACAGAAACAAACCAGGACTTCTCCTTTCCATAGCTGATTTTGACATGCCATTTTCTTGTCACTGTGGAAATCCTTTTTTAATATATAATTATTTTTATTAAAGATTTTCTTAGGTTACAAAGGTAGTGCAATGTCTCATTATTTTTTTCATGCATCATTTTTACACATCAATTTTACTTGTTGAGACATTATGAGGAAGGGGAGGAAAGAGGTAGATGGAAATCCTTTTAATAGAGCTCTTCTGCTCTTGAAATGCAAACCTTTTTCTCCAGTGGGCAGTATTTAGTAAGGATGTAATCTTTCTGGGCACTGTGACAAAACAGCAGCTGGGAAGTGTTGTAGGTTAGTGTAGCAGAGGTGAATTTAGGGCAGCACGACCAGGGCACTGTGCTGAGGGAGAGCCTTCCTGTCTCCTTCCCAAAGCCCCATAAGCGCTTGCCCAGCTTTAGGGAGAAGACAGGAGGACCAGAGCCTCCTTCCCCAAACCCAGCACCTTGCTTACCTGGTAGGGCTAGGTGATATCTGGTTTTCAACTTGGCAATATATCACCAGCTAAACATTGTGATATACCAATATATTACAATGTCTGAAATAAGGATGGAGACATCGGCTGGCTCCACGGTTTTCCCCGCATTGTGATTTTGGCATACACACATCATGATTCACAGTATAGTGCCAGGTCAAAAATTATGAAACAGATATTATGATATGGACTTCAAACCAGTTTTGGACTGTTAACAGGGGCGTCGCAATGGGGGCAATGGGGGTGGTCTGCCCTGGGTTCCACTCTGGGGGGGGGTGCCACTTGGCGCCTCCACCCCCACGACTCCCAAGCCAAGCCTCCAGCCTCCCAGTAAAAAGTCTGCTCGGGAGCGGGCTTTCTACCTGGAGTTTGTAGCTGGAGGTGCACGGCTTTTGAGTTGCCGGGCGGCGGCGGCAATACCCTGCTATGTAAGACGCATAAAGCCGCGTAACTACGTAACATGCAAAGCCGCGCGCCTCCACCTACAAACTCCAGGTAAAAAGCCTGCTTGGGCTTTTTACCTGGAGTTTGTAGCTGGAGGTGCGTGGCCTTGGAGGTGCGGGGTGGGGTGGGGGTGGCGATACCCCACCATGTAACGATGCATGTGTCGTTACGTAGTGACGCCGCGCCCCCCGGGTGCATGGCAATTTGCCACCCCAGGTGTCGCGGTGGCTCGCTACACCGCTATTGGACAATATATTGTATATTGCCTAGCCCTATTATCTGGTTTTGGGAAGATAAGAGGTAGAGGTGTGTGTAAAATTTTGGCTTTGCACAGGGCGCCATATTACCAAGGTCAGCCGCTGGTGCTAGAGATCATTTGCTTTGCAATTGCCTGAGGTTCATTCTTCTGCATTTCTTGATAGGGGTGGAAATGTCCCCTGTCCAAAATCCCGGAGAGCAGCTGTCAATCACTGTAGACTATACTGAGCTAGATGGACATTACTGGACTTGGTATAATGCAGCTTCCTATATTCCTAGCTGGTATTCTGATTGTGCATCCAACAAATTGATCTATGGTTGGATGATGCACTTCTGGCCATATGTTTTAAAGGGGAGGACCATAGATCCTTATAAAGTTTTTAGCACAGGTTTGGGAGAATTTTAAGAAACATACAGTACAAGAACTGCAAAATTGAATAATTCCTGATCTTAATGGATGAAAGAATGTTGAGCATGTTAAAGAGAGAATGGAAGTTCCATAAGGACCGATTCAATAACCAAGAAACCACATTTAAGAGTCACAAGTTATAGAAGAAAAGTAGGTTTTAAAAAGTTTTATTTTATTAATTTCTTCATTCAAAATATTGATTAAATGGACTTTAGCAGGTAGATGATACAAAATATACCCCTACCTCAGAGTAAGCCTCAATAAACCCATTGACCCTTGTTTCCTTCTAGATTTCCAATCTGGCTGAGATTTATTTACTTACTTAATGTATTTGTATATCGCTTTTCAGGCAGACCTCACAAAGTGGTTCCACGCTCCAAATAGAGGTGGATGGTCACTTGTAAAGTAGGTGAGGAGGTTACTACCTTATGCCGTCCTTTGTACGTGGCTGGAATTACTACTGATCCTAGACTGGTAAACTTTCTCTGGTTTAAATAATTAATTTCACTGTTTTCATGGCCGATGAACTTTGGCCTCCTCTGTGTTGTTGATCTCTCCATTGATGAGTGTAACAGAAGTCCCCGTATCTATTTCCATGGCTACTGGATGATTATTGGACAAAACAACTATTTTATAAGGCTCCACTATTTTTTCCTTTACACCAGGGGTTCCCAACAAAAATTTCTCGAGGACCCCTCATCGAGCCGCTATTGTGACAAGGACCCCCATTAATTCCTAATCCTAAAATTAAAAAGTGAGAGCCAAATTAAGAGTCTTTTTATATTTTATATTTATACGTTTTTTACAGTTACAACAGAGTACTCCATCAGTATACAGTTAGTTTTAATTTTCAGTTCTTAATGAGATGAACCACTTTTTAACCAACGGTCCATTTTTAACTACACGAACTGTAGCTTCCGCGAAAAACAACGCTTTGTTTACAAACATTACTGTTTTGCAAAGAGGCAGCGTGCGCCAGGGAGGAGGGAGGGGAATGGAGAAGACAGGGTACCTGCGCAGTAGCGCACAAATGAAGCCGACGCGCGCAAAGCATCTTGGGGAAGTGAGCGTTAGTAGAATGCGCGCGCTGCCTCTTTGCAAAACAGTAATGTTTGTAAAGCGCCACCTAACGGCATACAGCAGAACTACTGCTTCTATCTAATTCTAGTTTTGCGCTAGACTCTGCTCATGCAGGAAGCGGCCAAAACAAAAAATCTGTTATCATACGAAATATATTTAATATATTTTTTATTCTAATAGCATCTTGCGGACCCCTCTGGCATAGCTCGCGGACCCCTGGGGGTCCGCGGACCACCTGTTGGGAACCACTGCTTTACACAGTAAACAGTGTGCTTCCTCTCCCTCTTCCTCCTATAAATGATAGGATTTTTGTTTTCTTGCATGTCTCTTGCCCTGACTTGGTTGTGCAATCAAATGTCTGCCTTGATTGTGCAACCAGATATTTCTCTTGCTAAATGCCCAGTTTTCCTGCATTTCTATCACTGGGACATTTTGTGTCTCTAGAGGATGAATGCATTCCACAATGACAACACCACTCCAGCTCTCTGTGCTTTCTGTTAAGGTCTGTGCACTTGGTTTATAGACTCATTTTGAGAGCCTTTATTTTCAAGATCCGAGTATTGCAAAAACCTCACTGATGCATCCATGGCTCTTGCCACCTTATAGCTTTGTCCCAGGTCAGATCCCAAATCAGCCTATCATTGCTTTTGAATTTAAATATCTCCAATCTGACACACAAATCTCACCCTCTCCTCCAGAACATCCCCCAAAGTAGCGTCCAGTAAGCTTTTTGAGATGAGCTGTATAGTCTGATAAAGATTCAACTCCCTCCGTCCTCCTGTTATGAAATTCGAAACAGCCACAGTCATGCTTGGCCTTCAGATACGGTGGTCAGACAAGATTTTTTTTGCAACTCCAACCACTTTTATCTCCTGGTTTTTCTGGTTACGCTGAACTTCTTAAAAAGATGTAAGTTTCACTGCTGCCCAGACAGTGAGCGTAAATACTTCCCTTTGTTTTTGTTTTTTTAAATATATATAATGTATTTATTAAAGATTTTCTCAAACAGCAAAACATACAAAAATACAAAACACACAAAGAAAATTACAAAACATAAAAAAGAAAAAAACAAGAATACAAAAAAAGAAAAAATACAAAAACAAAAATTCTAACTATAACCCTTATTTCCAATCTATTGACTTCCTCATTCCACCTCCTTCTGCTATTCTCTACATATCCTCCGTAGTAAACTCTAAATCTTATATAAATTCTAATTATTACTTTAACTATACCTTAATTCTTTAATCTTTTATATCTTATCCTTTTATATTCTATCTAGATCTTAATTAAATTGTCCTTAACTTCTGTCAATACTCATTTCACACCATTGTATTATCTACAACCTCTATTTTATCTCCCTCACTTCCATTAATTCTAATCTATTATACGTTTATTCTTTAAATAAATTTTAAATTTATTCCAATCTTCTTCCACTGCTACTTCACTCCGACCCCGAAGTCTCCCAGTCAGCTCAGACAGTTCCATAAATTCTATCATCTTCTTTTGCCATTCATCCACTGTTCCTAGGTATTTCATCTCCCGTTATCCCAAGTAAGAAGGCCTCTGGTTTTTTAACAAAGGTGTTTTTCAACACTTTTTTAAATTCATTATAAATCTTTTCCCATAAGTCTCTCACTTGGGGGCACATCCACCACATGTGGAAGAAGGTTCCTTCTTGCTTTTTACATTTCCAGCATTTATTATCTTGTTTATGATAGATCTTTGCTAGTTTTACCGGTGTCAGGTACTATCTATACATCATTTTCATCAAATTTTCTTTTAACACTGTACACGCGGTAAATTTCATATTATGCTTCCATAACCTTTCCCAATCTTCCACCATGATGTTATGTCCTACATCGTTTGGCCATTTGATCATAACACATTTTGTTTGTTCATCTTTTGTATGCCATTCCAACAATAGATTATACATTTTTGACAAATTCTTACTTTTTGAATCTAGCAATTCCATTTCCAATTTAGACTTTTTCATTTGAAAACCAACTTTTTTATCCATTTTATACATTTCATTAATTTGATGATATTGAAACCAATCATTTACCTTACTCTTCAACACCTCATAAGATTTTAACTTCATCTGGTCACCTTCCTCCATTAGAATATCACTATATTTCAACCATTTTGTTGACATATTCAATCTTTTCTGTGTCTTAGCTTCTGTTGGTGAAATCCACCTGGGTGTTTTTGGTTCTAACAAATCTTTATACCTAATCCATACATTATACAAGGATTTTCTAATAATATGACTTTTAAAGCCTTTATGGACCTTAACTTTATAATACCATAGATATGCATTCCATCCAAACGCATTATCATGTCCTTCCAAGTCAAGTATGTCATCATTGTCTAACGCAAACCATTCTCTTAACCAGCAAAAGGCTGCTGCTTCATAATATAACTTCAGATCTGGTAGGGAAAAACCACCTCTTTCCTTAACATCCGTTAAAAGTTTATATTAAATTCTTGGGTTTTTTTCCTTGCCAGATAAATTTTGATAATATTTTTGCCATTCTTTAAGACAACCAACATTATCAACAATAGGTAATGCTTGAAATAGAAATAACATCTTTGGAAATACAGTCATTTTTATAACAGAAATGCGGCCCATAAGGGATAATTTCAAATTTGACCATCCTTCTAGATAATATTTTATCTCTTTCCATAATTTCTCATAATTGTTTTTAAACAAATTAATATTCTTTGCAGTCATAGTCACCCCCAGGTACTTCACCTTCTTCACAAATGTCAACCCTGTAATGTTCTGTAATCTATTAATTTCCTCTATTGATAAATTTTTGCCTAAGACTTTAGTCTTTATTTTATTTAATTTAAATCCTGCCAACTGTTCGAGCTCCTGAATCACTTCCAAAGCACTAATCACACTTGTCTCTGGATCTTGCAAAGTTAATACTAGATCATCAGCAAAGGCTTTTAACTTATATTGCTTTGAACCTACTACAATTCCTTTCACTTCCTCATTTTCCCTGATCATATTCAATAAAACTTTCAGGACTGTTATAAGAAGTAGAGGGTATAGTGGACACCCTTCCCTGGTGCCCTTTTCAATTCTAATTTCCTCTGAAACTATGTTGTTTATTATAATCTTTGCCTTCTGGTCAGAATAAATTGCTTTTAAACCATTGATAAAGCCCTGCCCCACCTCCATGCTTTCCAAATTCTGTACTGTATCATAAAACTCCAAGAGACATTGTCAAAAGCTTTCTCTGCATCAATGAACATTAATACTGCTTTGGTGTTGATCTTTACTTCTAATTGCTCTAAAATATCAATAATATTTCTAATATTATCTTTCATATGCCTCGCAGGCAAAAAGCCTGCTTGATCTTGATGAATCTGATCTTTCAGTACCTTCTTCAATCTTGCAGCCAATATATTTGCAAAAATTTTGTAATCCACATTTAACAGGGAGATGGGGCAGTAATTCTTCATTTGCATTCTGTCCGTATCTGGCTTCGGTACCAGAGTTATAAAAACATCTTTCCAGGTATCGGGTGTTTGGTCCCCTCCTAAAATGTTATTACACACATCTTTCAATGGCTCTACTAGCCAATCCTTCAAAACTTTATAATATTTTGCTGAAAGCCCGTCTGGTCCTGGTGGTAAATACTTCCCTTTGGCACCCTTAGTGATTTCATTAGCAAAGACATAGTGGCCCAGTCATAGAATCATAGAATTGTAGAGCTAAAAGGGGACCTGCAAGGGTCATCTAGGCCAACCCACTGCAATGCAGGAATCACAGCTAATCTTTCCACCTGTTGCTGCCATTCTTGTGTTTCCTTCATTTTCCCATAGGCTGACATGGTCAGATTTTTCTCATTGCCTCCTTTAAGTTCCTATTTAATATAAGGCAAGGCTATTTATTTTGAAGGCCCAGAACAAGAGACTATTTACTGTATTGGTGTGTGGCGAATTTTTTTATAGGGGAAACGTTAGGGCCAGAGGTGCCACCTTGTGAGGGTGATTGGGGCAGACATGAGCATCACTACTCCCTCCCTATACCGGGCAGAAGCTTCCCAGGCTTTGGGAAGGAAGCCCCAGGCTTTCATACTTAACACTCTAATTTACTGGGAACATTTAGGGGACTTGCGAATAATAATAATAATAATAATAATAATAATAATAATTTATTATTATTATTATTATTATTATTATTTATACCCCACCCATCTGGCTGGGTTTCCCCAGCCACTCTGGGCGGCTTCCAACAGAAATATTAAAATACAGTAATTTCTTAAAGATTAAAAGCTTCCCTAAACAGGGCTGCCTTCGGATGTTCTCTAAAAGTCTGGTAGTTGTTTTTCTTTTTGACATCTGGTGGGAGGGCGTTCCACAGGGCGGGTGCTACTACCGAGAAGGCCCTCTGTCTGGTTCCCTGTAACTTGGCTTCTCGCAGCGAGGGAACCGCCAGAAGGCCCTTGGCACTGGACCTCAGTGTCCGGGCAGAATGATGGGGGTGGAGACGCTCCTTCAGGTATACTGGACTGAGGCTGTTTAGGGCTTTAAAGGTCAGCACCAACACTTTGAATTGTGCTCGGAAACATACTGGGAGCCAATGCAAGACTGGGAGTCTTTCAAGACCGGTGTTATGTGGTCTTGGCGGCTGCTCCCAGTCACCAGTCTAGCTGCCGCATTCTGGATTAATTGTAGTTTCCGGGTCACCATCAAAGGTAGCCCCACATGCTTGGTTCTCCCTAGTCCACCGAGCACACACCACTGGTTTACTGGTGAACAGGCTAACATAGAACAACGTAGGAAAATGAAAGCAACCACAAAAGCAAGCCAAAGGGTGGAGCCTTAGCTCCAACACATAATAACAAGACACAATATTTAATTCTATGATTATCAGTTACTACATTAAGCCAACCTGCTTATGCAGGTTGCCACTATTTCCCCGCTTAGCACTGAGATTTTCAGAGTACTGTATACTCCATGGAAGGGGGAAACTGTGGAACAGTCAAGAACATCTATACTTGGCCCTGCCCTCTTTTGTTTTTTAAATGACACAGTGCAAGGCCATTTTGATCAGGGATAGATTATTGAACAAGCTTACAAAGCTCTTGCGTAGGACTTGTGATAAGCAGTGCTTTTTTCTTAAAAAAATGTTTAGGCGTACTCTCATTTTGACTCAAGAAAATCACTATTTTATAGTTCAAATCAGAAAAAAATAAATACAGTAAATGGACAAAAGTACAAAGATTCACAAAATGCTTAGGGCTATGCGTCTCCCCAGAAAAAAAAGCACTGGTGATTAGCATAATAACAGCACCAGGCTGGTGCTTGGTGGTGTTGCTAGAATGTATTATGTATGTGCTTGATTTGCTTAGCAAAAAAGTTCATTAAGTGATTTGTTCTGCCACCCAGCAAATTTCAAGTGCTCTGTAATTTAAAATAAAAATAAAAATTGGAGAACCACCATTCTAAGCACACTCTTGTGAACAACCCCATTTATTTTGCAGAAGCAGATGTGGTTTTAAAACACAAGAGGGCAGCCAACGATAATCCAGAAGAAATCCCATTCCCTTGTATTTCAGTGTATTTTCTCCTAAAAGGAAGGCAATATACATATCAGCTAGGATCTAAATTCCATTGGATCCAGTCCTGCCCAGAGCTTGGAGAGTTCATTTTAAGAAGGACCTACTTCTAGTCCAAGTCCAATATGTCCAAAAAGGAATTCCAGTACACATTCAGCTATTGATCTGCCCTGAATATTCCAATATTCAATTTCATTTGCTGGTCCTGAGTTCTGTCACAAGAGAGAGAAAACCTCCAGTTTCTCCACCACATGCACAAGCTGTTCTGCAACCTCTGAATGATAGTTTGTGCATGTGATTGTGTGTGTATTCTAAACAAACAACCAGACCAGAGCACCACACTGCTACCAGCAATGTGATTACAGTATACAAAGAGGATTATGCAAAGGTCCATCAAATTTCCAACAGTGGCCAGTCAGATACCTCTGGGAAGCTCACATACAATGGCACAACAATCTCCTCTATTCTTTGTCTCCAGGTTCTAGCAGCCAGGGGTATACTGCACCTGATCTTGAAAGCTCCATTTACCTGTAAGGGCCAATCGCCAGTGTGGGGCAGTGGTTATGAGTGGAAGCCTAGGTTTGAAACCCTTCTCAGCCTAACCTGCCTCAAAGTGTTGTTAGAAAGGATGAAATTGTGGGAAGGAGCACGAAAACCTTCTTGGAGCAGGTTACAGGTAGGTAGCCGTGTTGGTCTGGATCGAAGTAAAATAAAAAAATTCCTTCAGTAGCACCTTAAAGACCAACTAAGTTTTTATTTTGGTATGAGCTTTCGTGTGCATGCACACTTCTGAAGAAGTGTGCATGCACACGAAAGCTCATACCAAAATAAAAACTTAGTTGGTCTTTAAGGTGCTACTGAAGGAATTTTTTTATTTTACTTCTTGGAGCAGAATGAGGATTTTAAGGGCCACATTCCCTTCTGGGCAGCCTTCTGGGGGCCACATGCCACTGGTGGGTGGGACCAGAAGCTAAAATAGGCAAGGGTCTCTGTATTCCATCCAGGCAAGCAAGAAGCATGATCAAGATTCAAGGTCACATTCCAGCAGAGCAAAAGCCAGCGAAATCTGGTGCGGTATTGGACTAGGGCCTAGGAGACTAGGGTTCAATCCCAACTTGACAAAGAAGCTCATAAGGTGACCTTGAGTTAGTCACACTGTCTCTCGGCCTAACCTACCTTACAGGGTTGCTGTGGGGATTAAACAAAGGGAGAGAGAACCATGTACACCACCTTGAGCTCCTTGGGAAAAAAGGTGGGAAATAAATGTAATAATAAACAAACAGATAAAAAGAAGGTGCAATGAAGGTGCAAAGCAATGAGGGCTGGGGCTGGGGAGGGTGCATGTGGCCTTCAAACAACCCCCGAGGGCCAGATAGAGAGACTTGGTAGACCACATTCAGTGCCCAGGCCTGAGATTCCCCACCCTGTACCAGATAGCAATATAGATAATGGTAATAAAAATAATAGCTGTCAATAGACTTGTGCTCCATCAATATCCTCCATCAATTCCTTTTGAAGCTGCCTAAATCAGCGGTCATCTGGTGGCATGGCAGTGAACTCATTTAGATAATTATGTGCTGTGCAACTGACACTGGGACTCTCTTTACAGGCACACCCTGTAAGATGCAAACGAGGGACTAATTTTATTTATATTAAACAGACCGACTGAGTGCACAAACATTGGTTAACAGTGCTGACAATGAGCTCTCTGATTAAAATTACATGGTGCAGTATGGAATGTTTACATTTTCTGCGACAGCACATAACATCCCCGAATAAGTGCCTTTATAGGGTGGCAATGACCAGGGCCAGAATAATCCTGGTCAGGCCACGCAGGAGAGCAAGAAGAACTCCATTTTGTATATTCAATTCTAAATCTCTCTGTTTACAGGCACAGCATGTTTGCACATCTAATGCAAAGATCTAACCACACACAGCACTTCTAAGAAATTCTAGCATAAACCACAAGAGCAAGAGGATGTAGCCCACCGCAAATTATAAGTAGAGCACAACCACAATTGTGCCTGTAAAATTCCACATAGACACGTGTATGAAGGTACCAGGTACATAACGCCACCTAGTAGAGTTGGGCGGGTGACTTTGCATCTTGGGGTGCTCTCTCTTGATTGGTTGATGAAGTACTGCAGAAAGGCTGATCTTCACTTCACTCTGTCAAAAAGGTATAAAAGCACTCTGTGTATGCCCATGGGTCGGGCAGAATGAGGAATGGTTTTTTCCCTACTGCTCCATATTGTTTTGCCGACAAACCAATAATAAAATTGTTCAACTGCCTGAGATTTCGTCTGGTCAATTTGGGAAGCCAGTCATCCACCTTACATTTCTGGTGCCGTGACTCGGATGAGGGCATTTCCCTGAACCAGAGGCAGTCCCCTTTTGCCCCACTGGACAGGGCGCAGATTCCTAACGGCGCCTCTGGTCTGGTGCACACCGGCAGACTTTTTCCGGAGGATCAGAGGTGGCCCTTGAGTTTCCGTGCCCTGGACGAAGAGGCAAAAGGACCGAGGTTGGAAGGGAAGAACAGGAAAAGCCGGCTGGGGTAAGTAGAAAGGGAAAAGGTACCTTGAAGGGAATTGGCCCACTTTAATGAGGGGAAGGGAGATCCTGATCACATCTCCAGCGTGTTGGTAGTACTCAGTTAATCAGAGGTCAACTGGGGAACCAGGCGCTTTGGGTAAGAGGCAAAGGGAGGAGGAAAATGTGTATGTTAGTAGTCAGTAGGGAGGAGGTCCCCTGACAAATAGACACTTAGGAAACAAGGAAAAACTGGGAGGTAGAGTGTGGTAAAGTGTCCAATGCATGGTATGTGTGGCAAAGTTTGCAGTGTGTGCTGTGAATGAGGGGATACTTTACAGGGCCATAAATGGGAGGAGTATGGTCAAGAGGAGGGAAAAATGTGATTTCCCTAGAATTCATGATAGATAAATTCAGAATGCTATAAAAGAAATTTAATTTACAAGTCCTGCCAACAACAAGTTCAGAGAAAAAAAAGGTGGTGGAAACCAGTATTCCCCCAAAGAGAAGAAAGGCATTGTGAGAAAGAAGATGAAGAGAAAGGCAGTGGTTAAACAGCAACAAATGATGGCTCAAGGACCAGTGAGGAACCAGAAGGGGTTCAAATGTCACTGGTGAAGGTCAGTTGCTAGGGAAAGGAACCACTGGACCTTAAAGGACGGAGATGTCTCGGTCAATGTAAAAGAGGAAGGAAGAGTGTTCGGAGAAAGATGGGACAAGGGGGTCCCAGCAGAAGAGAGTTCATCGGTTTGGCAGGCATGGCAAGGAGCCATGGTCAAGGTGACTTAAGAGTTACCTGCATCTGGACTTTGTTATAAACATAGGCACCCAGTATTCTGTTTTTAAATATCCTTGAAACAGCACCAAAAAGCCAAAAGAAGCATCAGACTGATTTTATGCCTAAAAGGGCTGTACAAACAGACAGCGGATTGGTTCAGAAAAATCATCTCTGCAACCTTTAAAATGCTATTCACCACACTAGAAATGAGGCTACCGCCGCACAGGATACTGACAAAATGCCAGTAACGGTGCTCAGAAAATGTTTTCATATGCTTCAGCTGGCTTCAAAAGAAAAGAAAAGAAAAAAATCATGTACTTAAGTAGTTCACAACGCAAGAGACAATAGATTTTATTTGAACAATTAACATCTTTTCCCAAGTCCTGTTGGAGCTGTGCAGATTTTAATTTTGGGGAAACTTACAAGAATGGGGGAAAAGAGACACTTGAGTCCTTCTAAAAGCAAACTATGTTTAAAGGGTTTTACCCTCCTACCTGCAACCCCATTTCATATGTTTTTGTGACAGCAACGTTGGAAAATTTGTAGAACTACATATTTTAATGAAATGAATGTTTATCAACTAAAGAATTCAGGATAAGGTAGAAGGAAGTTATACTGAATGGAGATTTGTGTGTAAAGACATTGTCTGTTTGAATCTAACACTACCATTGGAAGACAGGCTGCGAAAAATCTCAAGCAGTCTCTCAAACCTCCGGCAGAGATGTGTGGCGTAACCCCCCTTATTTGGTTACACAAGCGATTCTGCATGATTTGTATTTGCACAACTTGCTTTCTCCTGCAACCTGCACTTAGAGACTGTGGCTGTGCCTGGCTGGTGTTGCCATTTCGGACATTCTATTGTGTGACATTGTGTGACCAAGACCGTTGCTGTGAAAGTAGGGAGAAAAAGATGTTATGCTTTGGAGGTCCACGTTTCAGCTTACAAAAACACTACTGCTCTAAATGCTTTGACTTTAAAAAATTTTATGTCTCACGGAAACAGCCCGTTGCTACAAAGCAGCTGTAAGTTTTTTCTTCTTCTAGAAACCACAAGACTTTGCATAATTTGAAAAACAGGCTTCAGTATCCTAGCAGAACTCAGCCGTCGGCAGCTGGATGGGAGGCAAATACGGATTTAAAGGACCCCTCCTTAACCCTGCACATGCATGAAGTTCTGTGGAAGGAAAGAGAAACCACGAGGAGATCCTGAAAGATGGACCAGACGTGGAATCCTGTTGCAAGCCTTGTGAAATTCGGCAAAGACTGCTGTAAGGCACTGCTGCTATATCCCAGAGATGACTTCTCAACTAACTGCTGCTACATCCCAGAGATGACTTCTGTGTGCCAGACACACCTCAATGTCCAATACGTGGGACGCACTACCTCGGAGAGTTTGGTGGTGGACTAACCAGCAAGAAGTTCTAAAACAGCAGCGGCAGCTACAAGGACAATATCTCTCTCCCCCCCCCTCCTTTGTTTTTTATCTACAGGAAATCACTCGAGCGAACAGCGTGTAGCCTTGCGGAGCCTGACACGATGGTTCCAGCCTGACGCTAACGAGTCCCTGAGTGAATCCTTGAAGGAAGGGAGACGAGACCCTCTTCATTCCTAGGTGGTGAGGTATCCATTCCATCCGGTGAAAGTGCCTGAGATGACCCCCTGGATCCACACCCTGCTGTACCTAATCAGGAGTGGGTACCCAGCGCACGGTGCACCAGTTTCCCCTTGCAGCGTCTGACCGGCAAAAGACGCCCAGCGCATGGGAAACCGAAGTAGCCCCTGCTGTGACACTCCGGACGCTGTCACTCGACGCACGGGTTGAGGAATGTCCATCTTATGCAGCACCAAACATCAAGGAGACAAGGAGACGCAGTAAATCTTAGACCCTTATATATGTATGTATGTATGTATGTATATTTGTATGGGAGGCATCAATTGAGTGGGACCCACAGTAGAAGTCTACCTGCCCCCAAAGCAGTATCCTTAATTTGGAAGGAAGGGCAGTGTACCTGCCTCACTTGAGCGAACAGACCCAAAACAGTTTCAGAAATTGAACCATGGGGTGGGTTCCAGCAACTCCCTAGGTCATACAGATATGGGGAGGGTTCCAGCAACTCCCTAGGTGATACAGGGCTATAGCTGGGTTGGGGATGTAACTGGAAGAGCTGGCCAGGTGCACCCCTCAGTTCTGGCTTTGGAAATGATGGGAGAAGCTTCTGGTAGCCCACTGATATCTAATGCAAGCCTCTCCTGATTCTGGCAAACTGGAACAATAGCCATTCTTTCTGTAGCCAAATGCTCAGCTAGGACAAACCTCCAATTGTTATATATATATATATATATATTCCTGGCCTTTAGAACTGTGTAGGAACTTTTGAAACCCACTGATTTGCATTGAAGCCCAGTACTGAGCTGAGAGAGAACTGTGTATTTTCCTGCTGACATAAAGTTTTGGAAACAGTGGCTAAAGCCCCTTGGCTTTTAGATTTCCAGCAACTATAGTATCCTAGTATCTCTGAAGACTAGTGTGGCCATTATAGATTCATGGCCCACCTGAGAGAAAGAACCCTTTGTTGCCAAAAGTCTGTATTGCGATTTTTTTGTTGTGCCTCAAATGGAAATGCAATGTAGTAGAAAGTGGCACTTGTGCTTCGACAAAAATGATGTTTGTATAATGCAAATATGTGTTCCCAGTTAGGTCTAACACGAAGGCTAAAAACTTCAACAGAAAATGCTTAGGAGTTATGGAAATAGATTAATCAAAAGCTGAACCAGGCTTAAATTCAGCAAGCATTTTTACTCTGCTTTATAGCATCAAGCTGAAGCAGGAAAAAAAAAACTTTCATGGTTATTTTACACTGACAGTTCTGCAGACTGAATGCCTTAATCTACAGGCTCTCAGAGTTTGTGTATAGCCCTATGAATTAGCTGATGGTGTCTATCCTAACAATGAATTATTATTTCCCCCTTAGGAAAGATTTCCAACCTCATGTGTATGTGTGGTAGCACTTTTAAGAAACTGTTTAGTAATGCACGTTATTCATTTGTTTTAGAAACACTAGCTTGTATACCTTAAGTTAAGAAGTTTCAAAATGAAGGTCTGAATGTGCCAGGTAACAAAATGTAGGTCTGTTTGTGAAATATTTTGCTATTTGATTTAAGAAAAGCAATGTACTAATGTCTTTAATGACTGCTAGTTCCTGATCACAGCCGGAGGTTCCTAGGTATTTTAACTGTTCAGTAGAAAAGGCAGCCCCCACCCCGAAGTTATCTATCTGCCTTGCACTATTTCCCTGGAAGTCAAAAACCTAACATTTGAGCAAGCTTCCAGTTAGCCTTCTTCTGCCCTACATACTTCTTTGAAGCCCAGCAATCTTCTGAGGGCTCTTAAGTCTCTCAATACAGCTTCTGGTAGCCCTTCTGAGACAAGCTGAATAACAAGCTGGGAAAAGTCAGCAGAAGCTTCCTCACTTACTTTGCTCTCTGTTGCCCATCCTTTGGCCTAACATTGGAGCATGGGAAGCTGCTGGCTCCTCTGTAGAATCATAGAGTTGGAAGAGACCACAAGGGCCATCCAGTCCAACCCCCTACCAAGCAGGAAACACCAGGAAACACTGTAGTGTGTTGGGTCAATCAAATGGAGATGCAGAAGCAGACCTGTTCTCCATCTCCATATTGAAGAGGAGGGAATATAGGGTGGCAATGACCAGGGCCAGAATAATCCTGGTCAGGCCACGCAGGAGAGCAAGAAGAACTCCATTTTGTATATTCAATTCTAAATCTCTCTGTTTACAGGCACAGCATGTTTGCACATCTAATGCAAAGATCTAACCACACACAGCACTTCTAAGAAATTCTAGCATAAACCACAAGAGCAAGAGGATGTAGCCCACCGCAAATTATAAGTAGAGCACAACCACAATTGTGCCTGTAAAATTCCACATAGACACGTGTATGAAGGTACCAGGTACATAACGCCACCTAGTAGAGTTGGGCGGGTGACTTTGCATCTTGGGGTGCTCTCTCTTGATTGGTTGATGAAGTACTGCAGAAAGGCTGATCTTCACTTCACTCTGTCAAAAAGGTATAAAAGCACTCTGTGTATGCCCATGGGTCGGGCAGAATGAGGAATGGTTTTTTCCCTACTGCTCCATATTGTTTTGCCGACAAACCAATAATAAAATTGTTCAACTGCCTGAGATTTCGTCTGGTCAATTTGGGAAGCCAGTCATCCACCTTACACCTTGACGAGCGGATGCAAATCAAGCTCTCAGTGTTGTTTCTTACCATCTTAGAGGCAGGAGTGTGTAGGCTGTGGGGAAACCAGACTCAGAGAGAGGAAGCTTGACATCACAGGGAGAAGTCCCTAACCAGAGCTATGCAGTGGGGAAGATAAGGATTTGGCAATCTTCCTTTTAATGATGTGTGTTGGTTTGATTGGCAGTAGCTGAAAATAAAGCATCTGAGCCTGGCTGAGACGAAACACTGCCACTCCAACTAACTGTGTTTACTTTAAACAGCTACGAACACTGAACTCAAAGTGTTCCTTCTCCTCTCGCGTGCCTGGGTTGAGCAGAGGCTTTCTGGTTTGTTAAATCAGCTTCCTGTGGCATTGATGCTGGGGAACTGTGGTTTAAGCCCCAATGCCAAGCTTTTAAAGGTTAGGTAGAGTGACCTCACTGATGGGACTCTAACACCCTACAAATCTGCTGCTACTCTCACACACGTATGGTTCATCTGAGTGGGCACACCTGATTCCACCTGGGCAACAGGACTGTGTTGTGCCCCTCTGGATTCAGCTCCATTGCCATCTTCTCCTGTTCAGCCCCTACCTGTAGCTAGTCAAAGCCCTTCCCCATCCCTCATAAGGCTATGTGCTCTGCAGGTGAGAAGGCCAGCAAATCTGCTTCCTGTGCTCTGGCACCTAGAGATAGAAGGGAGGACTTCTCCCCTTCATCCCTGGGTGCCTGCCTCCTGGTGCCTCCTTGCCTCTGCAGTTGCCAGGTCCTGCTGTAGGCAAGGGGCACACGACACCCAGGTCCACCGCTGGTTATCTTCTTGAACAGCATTTTTTGGGGTGTGTGTGTGTGTGCTGTTGTTACACTGTATGTGTTGCTCTTGATTTTTTTTTTGAAGTTTTCATGTTCAATATCATTGTTGGCTACCTGGGATGATCTTTGTGCTGGAAAGGTGAAAATGTCAGTTCCTGGTCTGCAGGGCTCGTTGGCAAAGTTCCCTCTCATTGACCTCTGTCCACAGGCATCTCTGGCAGCTGTGTGGGGTGGTGGTGACTATTTTATCCCCCCCACCCCGCTTAGAAATACCTGACATGGCAACACTCTGGAGTACTCTAGGAAATTTGAATAGCCTCAGATTGCTGCCAAGTGAGACCACAATGATCAAATCAAAGTACTTTATTCGACCGATAGTCAGGAAGAAAAACATTTCTCAATACAAATATAATAATATAAAACTGAAGGCATCAGAGGGATACATAAATGAAGTATGACCGCTCTACTGAACCTCCTACAGGTAACCCACATCAAGGCATTCGATTATACGTTTCCGACACTTAAGCGCTTCTCGGCCATTTGGCTAAGATCAAGTGTGAGACCACAATGAAGTGCTCAGTAGTGCAAATGTCAGGGCTGGGTGGAGTCACAGGTGGAGAGAGTTGCTGTTGCTCTCTGATGCTGTTCACAGGTTTCCCAGAAGAGCAGAGCTAGCCCAAGACATTTTGGCAGCTGAGGCAAATCACAATACGGCGCTTCCCCACCAGGTAAAAAGGGGTGAGCGAAGATCTACATCAGGAACCATGGGAGAATAAAGATCTACATCATAAACAAGGGTGGGAGGAGACCAGCAGTGCCTCCTATTTGCCAAAGAGGCTGTAGAGATGGCATGGGGGAGGGCTGCCAAGGAAGCAGCAGATCTGGCCTCCAAGTAGCATGCTGTAGTTGTTGTTGCCACTATGACAGCGGCGACGGCAGCAGCAGCATAGGGGGATGCTTTCCTTGGAGGCTGCATCTCCTGCCCTATAGATCCAGCTGCTTGAGGCAGTCACCTCACTTTGCCTCTTGGCCCTGCAGAAGAGGCATCTTGGTTGGCCACTGCAATAAGTTGAATTAGATGTGCGCCTTTGGCAGGGCTCTCTTGTGTTCTTACGAGGATTAGACAAATTCTCAAAGGATAAAACTATCCCTGGCAAGTAGCAGGAATGGCTATATTTCTGCCTTCACTGCTGGAGGGAGTATGCCTCTGAAGATCAGCTGCTGGGGATCACAAGTGGGGAGGGGTTACATTTAGGCCCTGCTTTTTGGCTTCCCACAGGCACCTGGTCTGCTGTTGTGAGATGGGCCTGATCCAGCTGGCGGTTCTGGAGAAAAGGGTGCCAGGTGTGGACACTGGCCTGAAAGGCGGGAAACAAATATGTTGAATGAACAAATAAATGTTACTTGGACTAATGTACTACTTGTGGCTTAGAGTAGTTTTAATCTGAGCTGTAAACTGTCTCTCCTGTCTCTGTTTCAATGAAAGGTGGGCTTTTTGCTGCCTTGCTGTTGATTTGATTCACTGCATATTGTATTTTTAACATTGCCTTTTGTGAAAGAGAATGTTATGTGGCTGCATACAAATGCCATTTAAAAACAAATAAGATTAAAAAGTGAGGGTTTTTTTTTTTTGGAAAGGCATCCATATCAATCTTAATAGCAACAGGAGCAACACTAACAACGATCTGTTTGTTACTCCTATCCTCTGTTTTTCTTTTGAAAGTATTGTTAATATGATATATTAACGCTAGCTAATATACTATTTCCTTCTTTTATTTGCTATTGTTGACAATATACTTTGTAGATGCATTTATAAATAATATAATTACATGTTTAATTAACAACAACACTCCAAAATGATAATTCATATTTTGTCCCTGTTTACAGCTTCCCTGTTCTACCCTTTTATGCACCACATTGATCAAATGGCTATTGATCCAAATGGTTCCAGACCATTACACAGCTTTTCCTTTTAGCCCTCCTTCCTTCCAGAGAATCCAGTTCATCCTTTTGGAGGAAAGGAAAATATGGAAGGAAACATAGCTCACAAATATGTTATACTAGCTGGCCCTGCACGCGTTGCTGTGCGTTAGTCTGTGAAATGGAGGGTAATAGCCCCCCTTCAGATCCCCCTGAGCCTCAGAGTCCCCCTGAGTCGAGGGGAGATATTGTGGAGAGGGCAGGTTTCATCCCTGTGTCTCCCCCCACCCTGTTCTGACCCATTACGTATCCCTGCCCTCTATTCGCCCCCCCTACCTCCACTTGGCCTAGTCTGGAAAGCGGCCTAGTCTGTCTGATAATGGCCTTGGTGGTTTCAGTTGCTTGGTTGATGATGATGTAGAGCTGAGGCCTAGTCTGTAAAATGGAGCCTTGGCCTCCTGTTTTACAGGATCTCGTGGCAGAGGCAAGGTTTGTGGGTGTGGTGCGTTGTTGTGGCTAATCCCTGTGACTGGCCCCATGTGTCCCGATCCATGACCTATTCAGTTTGTCCCCCCCCCCCCAATGACCGGTGTATCTCATGACGTTTTGAAGGATGGTATTTATTTTTGTTTTGTGGATTGGGGGGGGGGGTAGTGTTGCTAAATGGTAAAGTAAAAACCCCTTGCTGTGCAGCGGCCTACATAAATCAAAGGCCGTGCTGCGTTCTGTACCAACCCCCCCCCCCCCCCCGGCAGGCCCCGACCTCCACTTGGCAATGTTGGTTTTTTGGTGTTTTTTTTTGGTGGGGTAGTGTTGCTAAATGGTAAAGTAAAAACCCCTTGCCGTGCAGGGGCCTACATAATTCAAAGGCTGTGCTGCGTTCTGTGCCAACCTCCCCCGGCAGGCCCCGACCTCCACTTGGCAATGTTGGTTTTTTGGTGGGGGTTTTTTGGGTGGGGGTAGTGCTGCTAAATGGTAAAGTAAAAACCCCTTGCCATGCAGGGGCCTACATAAATCAAAGGCCGTGCTGTGTTCTGTGCCAACCCCCCCCCCTCCCAGGCAGGCCCCGACCTCCACTTGGCAATGCTGGTTTTTTGGTGGGGTTTTTTTTGGGGGGGGAGTAGTGGTGCTAAATGGTAAAGTAAAAGTAAAAACCCCTTGCCGTGCCCCCAAGTGCGTTGCTGTGGGTTCTCCCCCTCCCCGGGCCTGTCGGGCCTACATAAAACAAAGGCCTAGTGGTCTTATAATGGCCGCCTTGGTGGTTTCAGTTGCTTGGTTGATGATGATGTCATTTGGTTTGTGGGTGTGGCTTAGATTTCACAGGAAGGAAGGGGGTGTACTGTGGGAGGAATTCCACTTGAGGGCGCTGTTTGAGTTGGTGGAAAACCAGGTCTGTACCTGCGCAGGTGTGCTATTTGAGGGATTTTTGCCCCCAACAACGTGCGGGGAGTGGCCTGGATCGTTGTGTCAAAATTTCAGGACGATCGGTCAAGCGGTTACGGAGAAAAGTGGAACCTGGATTTTCACGATTTTTACATTTATATATATATATATATAGACTAGCAGCCGAGCCCTTTCTCACTCCACTCCCCCCCCCGCCATTCCCCCACATTAACCCCCAGAGCTTCCCTTCCCACCCTATGCAGCTACTAATCTTGTTTTCCACCTTCCCAACCCCATTTCCGAAGCCACTTCTCTCTTCTGTTCTGAACCTGTTTTTACCTCCATCGCCATGTCCTTGCCTCCCCTCTCCTTGTGTGCAGCCCCCTTGCACACAGCCACCCCATGGTTACCTTCTGCACCTTCTTCCTCCCCCCAATTGCACCACAACTATTAAGCTGCCTTTTCACCACCAGCATAATTGTGAAGCCCCCAACCCTCCTATTCCTAGGCCCTTTCATGCACCAGTTTTTATCATCAGCCCCATTCACAAGGCAACTTCTCCCTCCTCTCTTATTTTTTCAAACCTCTGCTGCTGAACCCACATTTTCCCCTTCACATCCTTTGCCCCTCCTCCCCCACCTTCCTCCTTTTCTCAGCTCTCTGTTGCACACAGACCTGTTTCCATCCCTCCTCCTCTCCCTCTCCTTTCCTGCAGCCAATTGAAGTGGCTACCTCACTCTGCCTAACGCTTGGGCCAGCACAGATAGCCCACCACCTATCAATAAAGAATCATCTAGGCAAGAGTGCACATGACTAATGCATCTCTAAGTATTAGCTACATAAAAAGCTGTAGGGAAAAATGTTGTTTGGCCCTTTGATGGCCAAGGTGCTGCTGAATGTAATAACGTAATCCTGCAGAAGGATTTCTCGTTGCACCCTTGCTGTGTGCTAAAAATGGCATCAGAAAGGGGATTGTGTTTTGCTGGTGTTGGCAAGCAGTTTTGGATCCCCTGACCTCTCTTGATTTGAATTAGAAGACAAATAAATAGATCACTAATTTGCCCTTAGTTCAGGTCTGGTGTCATTTAGGAAGCTGGTGCCAAAGTGGGCCATTGATTTTCACCCAGCTGTATTAGCCTTGGGCTTCCACATTTTAATTAGCAGCGCCCTTTCGAATTCCAGCCATAACATTACTGACTCCAGTGCACCAAGTAGAGCCCTGTGCACTACGTAGGGCTTCACATCATTAATATACTTGATAACATCAGCAATTGTGCTCCCTGCCTCCCAAAATGTGTAGGGTGGCCCCGTGTCCTTTATAGAAGGAATTTCTGTATCTGAAGGAACAGGAAAGAGTCTGGCGGTACCATATAAAGGCTAACAAATGGATCATGGTATTAACTTTTGTGGGTCATTGCCCACTTCATCAGAAAGTATTAAACCCGAGTTTCATACACACAGGGCTTATCCAGATTTCCCTCTGTGCTGTGTTTCTAGGCAAAGGCTTTAAAGTGGTGTCCAACCACTTTTTGCTTTGCCCTGTTGCTTCCCCCCGAAAAGCTGCTTTTTACTGCTGCAAACAGCAATCTGCAGAAAACCCAAATGGTTGTTTGTTCCGATTCAGCATTAAAGAGTTGCTTTTTGTGTTGAAAGTGCTGGGGCAACAAGGACAAAAGCTCTTAGACACAGCGCTTTAAAGCGCCTAGAAAGTATGGGGCAAAAGGTATATGTGGATGACCCCACCTCCACCGCCTTCCTGCTTCTGGGGAAGTGGGCAGTAACGTACAAAAGCTTATGGCAGGATCAATATTTCAAACAATAACAGATATGAAATCTTGAGGTGCATATGCAGAAGGTTGGAAGATGGGAAGAGTGAATGTACATTGCTTCATTTACTTCAAAGTATAAGCTGGCTTTTTTGCATTTAGGACTCTCTCTGCACACTTCCCTCCCTGATGGTGCCACTGCATGAAAATCAACAGCTTGTTCTCTGCCACCCCAACAGGACAGGACGAGGGGAGGCTTGTAACATCTCTGGGAGGCTTGCTAATGCTTTTGCTCCCCTGGCGCCTCCTGCATCTGTCACCAGGGCCAGGGTCTATGAGAGGCATCAGCAAACACCCTGGGAGGAAGTGCTTGGCCTGTGTGGAGGAACACTGAGCTACTCCAATAGTCAGTTCTAGGCCAGGAGACTCAGCTGCACAATGTGTATGGTGGGGTATGGCAGGCTCCACCTGCCCACCTGAAAATTTTCATTTTAACACCTGAGCCAAGAGCCAGACACACATCAATGGCTCAATTCAGGAATTCAGATACACATGCTGAGTTACTAAACCTGTGCTTTTGTCAGGGAAGCCCTACTATGACCTAGTTGATTTTGGGTTGCTAAAAAGGTAAAGGGGCCCCTGACCATCAGGTCCAGTCGTGTCCGACTCTGCGGTTGCGGCGCTCATCTCGCTCTATAGGCCGAGGGAGCCAGCGTTTGTCCGCAGACAGCTTCCGGGTCATGTGGCCAGCATGACAAAGCCGCTTCTGGCGAACCAGAGCAGCACACGGAAACGCTGTTTACCTTCCCGCCGGAGCGGTCCCTATTTATCTACTTGCACTTTGATGTGCTTTCGAACTGCTAGGTGGGCAGGAGCTGGGACCGAGCAACAGGAGCTCACCCCGTTGCAGGGATTCGAACCGCCGACCTTCTGATCAGCAAGCCCTAGACTTTGTGGATTAACCCACAGCGCCACCTGGGTTGCTACATTGCCCCTAAACTGACCCCTTTGCACAGGAACATATTGCTTTGCTTGGACTATGAGAAGGATCTTGTGGGAACACACACACACAAATATGTATATATGCAGGTATTTGTCTATGTATAGATAAATATCTTGGATCTGCTGCGATGGCTATTGTCTAATTGTCTATCTCATTGTGTTTTAAATGTATTGTAAGCTATCTTGAGAATGTTAGGTAGTAGGCAGCATGTATAGATCCTATTAAATGAACAAACATATTGTCTTCAGTGATAGGGAAGTAGATTTCGGTTGAACTTTAGGAAGAACGAATGATTAGTAAGAGCAGTTTCACAACGGAACCAATTTTTTGGAGCCAGGAGCGGACTTTGGTTATTTTTGGTAATATGGTGCTCTCAGTGAGGCTAAAATTGGGCACCCCAAAATGGTTTTTCTCAATTATGAATCTTTTTGATTGTGCACCCCCTGGGCACAGTGCAAGGGAACCGCCTGTACTGCCCTAAATCTGGCATTGCTGGAACTTCCCCTCAGGTTGTTGGGCTAGAAGGCCTATGAGGCCTCCTTCAACTCTGTGACTAGTGATGGCTGGTAGGGTGGAAGGCAAGGAGGCCAAGAGTAGTTGGATCCAGAGCCAATGATGGACAGAGACTGCTAATTCCCATTTTGTCCCCATCCTCCTCTTTCCTGATGAGTTCTTTAAGGGCCACACTAAGAAAGAGAAGGAGGAAGTTGACAGGCAACACTACTCACTGGACTGGTAGAAAATAGGAAGATAGACAAGCAGGTAGGAGCTAGCTGAGCATAGATTGAGGTTTGTGGGGCAGTGTCCCATGTGCCCCTAATGGACCATCCACTACGAATTGGTTCACATCAGGCTGGCCTGCTTCGCAACCTGAGTTTATATGCCTTCTTTGGCTTGTTTTTGTTTTGCAAAATTAGAAGGATTGCTTAGGTTAGGCAGCATAGTTTAGAATGTCTTGATTTGGCTAAGTGGAAAATGCATTTTCCAAGTGACGTAGGGAGTTGCTGCTGGGTCTCTTTCTCCCCTCACTCCCTGCTCCAGCAGTGGCTCTTCCCCTTTGCACACCCATCCATATAATTTACAGCATGCAGCAGGGTGCATTAAGTAGAGCAGCCTCCAGAACGCTCAGGCAGAAGCAGCAAAAGAGCTGGGCGGCAGCCAGCCAGCCAGCCAGCTTGCCAGCCAGCTTGGCACTTCCCCTGACAGTGAGAACTCCATCTGGCAGATGGAGGCTCTGATCCTTGGACAGGAGGCCATGTCAGGACTTTGGCTTCTGGGATCCTCTGCCTCTGTCATCCTCTCTCTGCCACTAGCTGCTGCCTTCCAGAGTTCCACGATGCTGGAGTCTCTTGAGGATATGGATTTGGAGACAAGCCAAGCGAATGAGTCTAAAGCCCACCCAGTCTTCTTCTCTCTAGACTATCAGCATGTCCAAGTGCCCTTTGAGATTACCTTGTGGATCATGTTGGCTTCCTTGGCTAAAATAGGTATGTTTCTCCAGGCAGGGGTTGTTGGGCTGGGTAGTAGAGCATCTGCTTTGCGTGCAAAAGTTCCCAGGTTGGGGATACGGATTTAGAAGAAAAGACAAGCAAATGCACCTAAAGCCCACCTAGTCTTCTTCTCTCTGGACTGTCATCCAGGTAGGGAAGGGAGAGACTCATACTTGCAACCCTGGAGAGCCACTGGAAGTCAGTGTTGACAATACGAAGCTAGACAGACCATTGGCCTGACTTGGGATAACGCAGCTTTCTGTGTTAGTCCCAGCGAGTGGGTTGGGATGGTGGATAAATTTGGTTTGGTTTGCACTGTAATCTAACATACCTACAGTAATACAAGCTTCCCAAACGTATATGTGAGTTGAAATGCAGCTGCACTTTGAAATTCGCTGTATTTTGTGACGTGGTTCTTCAGCCAGATAATGCGAACAAACGTGCATAATGTTAGGGGGAAGTGTGTTGCAGAAAAATGCATATTATAGTGAAAGTACAAAAATGCATCATATTAGGCATAACTGCTTGCAACAATTTGTATATTAGGATAAATTCACACTAATATGTTGGTGAATTTTCATGACAAAAAGGTTTGCAAACTGATGCGGAAATGTGGAAAACTGAACTTAAGATTGGAAAAATGAAAGAATTTTTAAAGAAAGTCTGATCCATTCATCTCTAGGGGTGAGGTATAATTTACGAGTGTTTATTGGGCACCTAGACACTTGCGGGTACCGTTTTGAAATGCATGTGGAGGCTTTTGTTTAACAGCAATGCCAAATGCCAAAACTGTACACTAACGTCCTGTGAAACAATCAAGAAAGTTCAAAGAAATCAGACCACGTCCAAATCTTTATAGAGGCATATCAATGAGTTATTTTTAGGAATTTAAACTGTGACATAACATAATGCATGGTTTAAATTGTAAACAGTGCTTTTTTTCTAGGGGGAAAAAGGTGCTGCCAGGAAAAAAAGCACTGATTGTAACCCTTTGAAGCTCTTGTTTTGTCTGTACTGGGACTCTGCAACAGGCCTCTCTGATTGCTACCGTATCTGTCTATATATATATATATATATATATATATATATATATATATATATATATATCCAACCTCCTCCAATCCATTTGTTTCCTTCAAGAACAATAAAGCAGCTGAATCTTTCCAATGAGCCAGTAAGAATCCCCCCATTAATGTATTATTCAGATGCACAAATTAGCCGTCTGCATTGTGCAGCAATATGGATGGAGGGCTTTAGAAGGCTGCATTGATGTTTTCCGTTCATTTGAAGTATGAATGATTCACATACATTTAAATTGAATTCTCCACAACTAATAAAGCTGTCTCTGATTACAGGCACTCAAAAGCTTTTTGGAATTGCAGACAATAAACCCTGAGTATATATATATATTTAAAAAGTTAAATGTCTTTCTGAAAGATTATGTTGAGTTGACCACATCACATATTTTGCTTGGAAAAGTATTTAATGAGCAGCTGTTGAAATATAAATACCTCTAGCTATTTTTAAAGGTAGGGCTAGATCCGAAAATGTTTGGGATGCAGGATTTTACCCCCATTGTGCGTCCCTTAATTTTGAGATTGCTAAGGGATGTTTATGAATGTCCTTTCATTCTATATAGCTTGGGCCCAGGTGAGCGGAAAGATCTTATCTCCCTTTACTAACCCACCTGAAGGCTTAGATTCTTGGGTGAGCATATTCTCTCGGTCCCATCCACATCAGAGGCACAGTTGGTGGTGCCACAAGAAAAAAGCTTTTCTCTGGCTGCTCCCGTATAGTCGAAATCCCTCCCAAGAGAGGTTAGACTGGCTGCCCCCTTGTTATCTTTCCATCTGCAAGCCAAGACCTTATTATTCTGACAGGCATTTGAAAACTAAGGTGCAGGCAATGCTGACCACTGGGCTGCTGTCAGGACAACGTGTAATTTAATTGCTGGTCCTATATGTGTTTCAATGCGTTTTAACCATTGTTTTTAACGACCTTGTTTTTATTACTTCGTATTTTATAATGATGTTTTAAAAAATGTTGTAAGCTGCCTTGAATCCCAGCTTGGGAGAAAGGCAGGATATAAATACATTAAATAATAATGAATACATTCTTAAAACCATTTAGTTAATGGTCTGGACCATTGGACCCCCCCCCCTTTCTGCAATTCAGTTAAATTTCTGAAGCTATCATGAGGTATCTCCTTCCTAGGGGGCTTTTTTAGATCAGGAAAAATGGGCAGCTAGGGAGACTGCAGAGTGCTGGAGAAAGGCTTACTAGAAAGAAACACCTGGCAGTGTGCCAGAGGCATAGCAAGCCCAGGTGGTACCCAGTGCAGACATTTTTTTGTCACCCCCTGCCACATTGACAGCTTGGGGTAGGCTTGGAAGTTGCAGGTGGGTGCCAAATGTCACCCCCTCAGCAATGACACCTGGGGTGGCCCACCCCCTTCCTACACCTCTGTGCCCCCACCCTCGCCGCTCCCAAGTACCCGGAGCTGTTGGGGGGAAGGGGGCAGCTATGCTGCTTTGCCGGGGTGCTGGCAAAGCTGGACAGCTTGTCCTCTTGGGAGCCACAGATCCTGTGCGTCCCCCTCCCTCCCTCCCTGGCTCACTGTAAAGCAGCAAAGCAGGAGCTGCTTACAGCGAGCTGGGGAGGGAGGGAGGCTGGGAGGGTGGCCCCTTGCTCACCGTAAGCGGCTCCTGCCGGCAGAGGAGGCATCCCACTGCCGTCCGTATGGCACTCCAGCGGCACCAGTGGCAAACTGCTATGCACAGCGCATGTGCAGTGTCGCTACGCACAGCACATGTGTGCAACACCGCGCATGCATTGTATGTAGCGGTTTGCCCCTGGCGCCGCCTGAGCGCCGTATGGACGGTGGTGGGATCCTCTGCTTGTGGCTGCAGCCGCGAACGGAGGATCTTCCACATGCAGCTGTGACGGCGTGATGGCTGCTCGCGCCGATGTGGCCAGGCTTCTTGTCACCCCGCCAGGCATGGAACCTCGGGTGCACCGCCCCTACCTTGTGACGCCACTGTACACACCTATTTACCCTGCATCCACTGTGCTCCCACTGCTGGTTTGAAAAGAAGTGTGCACATAATTTTAGCCACAGTCCATCTAGCATAGACAGCCACACTACCCTCAGCTACCTTTATGATAAATAAAAAAATTCCTTCAGTAGCAGGATTTTTTTTATTTTTTATTTTACTTCGACCCAGACCAACACGGCTACCTACCTGTAACCAGAACTTTATGATAAAGTAAGCCAAAAAAATGCACATCCATTGAAATTAATCAAACTGAAAGTCCCTTGAGTCTCTGGATAATCCCCACTAGCATTTTAGTGAACATTTCTCCTAATAATCACATTTTTACTCACTTGGACCTTTTCCCCCAAGCAATTTTCTCCACTTTACTGCATGTGTTATGTCCACCAATATCTTCATTTTTTTTTGCACCGTCTCCCCTAACATGCATTTTTGTAAATGTCGGTTGAAGAACTGCATCACAAAATTAGACAAGTACAAATTTTGAAGGATAGTGTTTGATTTCCCATATTGTTTTGGAAAGTGGGAATTTGATAGGTTCAGCTTTAATGCATACTAGTTCTGACTCCAGCCCACCAGGTGATTAGATTCTGCTTCCTGACCCACAATTCACACAACACTTGGTTTGGTGGGGACAGGGGACGGGGCAAAAGCACATAAGCTGAAATGACCACAAAGCAACAAATGCTTCTGATTTCCCACTAATGTTTCCTCTTGACCTTCGCAGGTTTCCATCTGTTTGAGAAACTACCTTCCGTTGTCCCCGAAAGCTGCTTGTTGATTTTCGTGGGGCTTATCATGGGAGGGATCATTTATGGCTTAAACGACAAATCCCCTCCGGTCATGGACAGTGACATCTTCTTCCTCTACCTCCTGCCACCCATTGTCTTGGATGCTGGCTATTTCATGCCCAGTCGCCCCTTCTTTGAGAACATTGGGACGATCCTCTTATATGCTGTTGTGGGGACGATATGGAATGTCTTTGGAATTGGATTCTCACTCTATGGGATATGCCAAGTGGACACCTTCCAGCTACGTGATATATCTTTGCTTCATAACCTCTTGTTCAGTAGCTTGATTGCAGCTGTTGACCCTGTTGCTGTGCTGTCTGTGTTCGAAGAGATACATGTCAATGAGAAGCTTCACATTTTGGTATTTGGAGAATCTCTTCTCAATGACGCTGTGACAGTTGTAAGTATGTCTTCTTGAGACCTTGATGTGCATGAAAGTGCTGTTTCTAGGGTAGGGATGGGAAACCTCTGGGCTACATTCCAAATGTGGCCCCCCAGGGCTTTCTATCTGGCCCTCAAGTCTCTTCCCAAGCCTCACCCCTCTACCTAGTTACACCAATTCTCTACAGGCCACATCCCACACCAGACCTGTATTGTACCCTCCTTGGGTACATTTTTGCCTGGCTAGATTGTTTCCTCAAATTCTGATAATGCTTCTTGCATGCTTGGATGGGATTTTTGTTGGTTGCTAGGAAAAATAGGTATATAAAATGATAATTCCCTGGATGCCAAGAACCAGGTTTGGGGCAAATACTCTTTGATGAGAGAACCCCAGCAGAGATTTAAAATCACAAAATATACAACAAAGTAAAGCATGAAAAATTGGCTGTTAGACCTTTAAAATATGCCCTGCTAAGTACCTTTCAAAGTTCCGCTCTTCCCCAACACAGAAAAACACCACACATTTGGTAAGTTAATTTTTTATATAAAGGCATATTAGAGCCATGCAGTTTGAGTTTGGAGCAACCAGCTCAGACCTCTTTACATGCTGAGCTTCTCAACAATAGGCCTGATTACCTTCCTCCCAAGGTGTGGGGGAGTGACCTAGCTAAGCTTGGCAGGACAGCTCACTCTATGGCAGGCATCCCCAAACTGTGGCCCTCCAGATGTTTTCGCCTACAACTCCCATGATCCCTAGCTAACAGAACCAGTGTTGGGGAAGTTGGGAATTGTAGTCCAAAACATCTGGAGGGCCGAGGTTTGGGGATGCCTGCTCTATGGCATTAACCCCATTCATGTATTAATTAGACATGCTGGAAACCCAGCCAGATGGATGGGGTAGAAATAATAATAATAATAATAATAATAATAATAATAATAATAATAGAGGCTGGTTGTCCCACAATTATGTGTTGGTAGTTTATTGAAGGCATGTGATGCACCAACCCTATTGAGGGCTGAGAGTTGGAATGGAGTAGTGGTTGCAGTAGAACTTGGCAGGCAAACGTTTGAATCCTTGCTCAGCGATGGAACTCACTTAGTGGCCTTGGATCAGTCATTGGATCAGTCATTGTGTCTCATCCTAACTGAGTACTGTGGTGGCAAATACAGAAGTGCAGGGTCACTTCATGATAGTCACAGCCCAGAGCCACGCCCCCTTCTAAAATTATACAGCCCCAAAGACTTTAAAAAGTCCTACAATGATAATAATTAGAGAATGCATTGCAGTGATCAATGCAGATCTCCATGTGTTGTCTTTCAGCCAGACCTACTATTTTCTCTGTACATAGATGAATAAATGATTTGAAGTGCTCCAATATCTTCTTTCAGAATGACTTGTGTTTTCCTAGAAGTTCCTTTGCACAAAGTATTTCTTGAAACTGAAGCACCTTGTGTTTTCAGTCTTCATAAATTCATAGCTTTGAAGCATAGAGAACAACTCCTTGGTGCTCTTCCCACATGCCTTCTCCAGAGTGACCCTGGGAGCCAATCCTCAACGGCTAACTAGCTTCATTTTACTCTGATGGACTCCAAGCAGCCCAAAGAGTGTGAAGACTTTTTCCCAGCGGTTAAAAAGCTGCCCATTTAAGCTGACTGGGCAGCTGGTGACAGGGACCCTGTTGGGACCCTGCTGCAGAAATAGCAATGGGTCTTTGATGACCTTCCTCCCGCACTGCACAACCCTAGACTACTACACCTCTGTTCTAGCCTACCTCCTAGAGTTGTTGGGAGGATAAAATTGTATGGGGGAAGAACAGGATTGGATATGTGGAAATCTGGATATGGTCAATGCCTAGATGGGAGACAGCTGGGAATGTCTATATCAGGCATCCCCACACTGCGGCCCTCCAGGTGTTTTGGCCTACAACTCCCATGATCCCTAGCTAACAGGACCAGTGGTCAGGGATGATGGGAATTGTAGTCCAAAACATCTGGAGGGCTGAAGTTTGGGGGATGCCTGGTCTATATGCTCCATGTTGGGTTCCGCCATGCCAGAAATGCAAAAGATAAATGCAACACACCTATGGTTTCAGTAATCCTGCTTAGACCAAAGGTGAAAGGACCAGAATAATAAGCAAAAATGGAGATTAATTTGCCACATATTCCATCACATGGGAATCCCACCTTGTAAAGATCTCTCTCTCTTTTTCTCTCTCTCTCTCTCTCCATTAAAACCTTTCTGTTTTGTTCATCTCTGTCTTCTTCTTAGGTCTTATATAAGCTGTTCAGGTCCTTCTGTGAAATGCCATCAATTAAAACAGCGGATGTGTTCGCAGGAATTGGGAGGTTTTTTGTGGTCGGAATCGGCGGGGTCCTGGTGGGCCTCCTGTTTGGCATGATAGCCGCCTTTACCACACGATTCACCAAAAATATTCGTGTGATCGAGCCCCTTTTTGTCTTCCTCTACAGTTACCTGTCCTATCTCACGGCAGAAATGTTCCACCTGTCCGGTATTGTGGCGTAAGTAGATTGAGGGACTTCAGAGTATTTCAGGCTTGAATGGCTCAATGTTGAACCAAACTGGGCCTAAAGTGCAAGCTTTCAGAAGTATTGGCATGGTGGTTAGGATTATGAGGGTGGTGGCAACAGAAATCAGTGTGGTAAACAGAAAGTTTTGGGAAATTAGCCCAGTGACAAAAACCTATTTGTTGTGGCTATATGAACAGGCAGAAATTGGGATGTGATTTCTTTCAAATGTAGTCTGATGGGGCCAGGGCCGTCTTAAGCATATCTGGCGCCGTGGTGCAAAGATCCCTCCGGTGCCCCCCGTATATATAAGTGCATATATAACAATGCACTTATATATACGAAACCACCACATTGACCGGCTCCCCCCGCGGACTGAAGGGCGCATTGCGGAAACACCGCTGCCTCCCCCCGGGGCCCACGGAAGGACCCCGCACCCGGCGTCCCCTGCCCTGCACCCAGCGCCCTCCCATTCACCCTGCTAGCTCTGCCCCAGAGGCCTGTTGGTGGGGCGGCCGGTGACCTTCCCTCCCTGCCCCTGCCTCTGTCTGCCTGTCTCCCTCGCTCTGTCCCTCCATGGGTGCGGCGAGCAGGGGGAGACTGAGCCCCGCTTACATTGGCAGCGGCGCTCCGCGCAGCCCCAGCCCAGCAGCTGCTTCGCCGCCGCCACCCGGGTGCCCATCAAGGAGGCAGCCACGATCCACCTCCTCCCTCAGGCCTGGCCTCACCGGCAGTGCGCTCGCGCGGCGGGGGGTGCAGACGTGCTGGGTCTGGCGGGCCGCTTCTCTCCACGCTGCAGCCCAGCCCAGGCTGGCAGGCAGGCGGGACGCGCTGACAATGTTCGGCGCCCCTTCTGCGCCCCTGCTGGGCGAGCGCCATGGTGCAACACGCTACTCAGCCCTGCCCTAAAGACGGGCCTGGATGGGGCTTATCCACACTTACCTTTCCTTTGCACTTTCCAGCCTGTGCTCTAAAGCTTCATGTCTGAACACCCCTTTAATTGTTCCAGAGCTTACCTTATGAAAACCTGTTCTTTAAAGCTGAACAGAAGAAAATGGCAATCTGTGGAAAACCCAAATAGCTGTTTGCATTTATTCAGCTTTAGAGAGCAAGTTTTTGTGGGGACATGTCTGGAGCAAACATTAAAGGGGCACTCTGACACAGAGCTTTAAAGTGCAGATCTTAAAATGCCTGAAAAGAGGTGGATAAGCCCTCAGTCCATGTATTGCATTATGATTTGAGGATTGGAAAGGTAAAGGAATGGGAAGAGCCATTGTTCTGTGGCAGATCATCTGCCTTGCATGCAGAAGACTACATGTTCAATTCCCATCATTTCTAGGTAGGGCAGGAAACCCTTGTATGAAATCAAACTACACAGGCAAAGGCACAGAGCATTGCAAGGCTCTGTTGATCAGCTGACTGTTGACCCTTGCAAAGCCCTATGCCTTTGTGAACGCCAACAATCATAGCAGAACATGCAAAGGCACAAGACTTTGCAAGTGGCAATCGGCTGATTGTTGGCACTTGTAAAGCCCTCCTGTGTGGTTTGGTGGCTTTCTGTGGGTTGGAGATTCCCCACTGTTGCCTGAAGTGGAAAAGTGTGCAGAACTTTCTTTTATTTTCTCTTTCAGAATTATTGCATGTGCAATGGGCATGAAACGTTATGTGGAGGCCAACATTTCTCTGAAGTCCCACACGACCATTAAATACTTCATGAAGATGTGGAGCAGTGTTAGTGACACCCTCATCTTCATCTTCCTAGGAGTCTCCACCATCGGTGACAATCATGAGTGGAGTTGGACGTACATTTGCTTCACAGTCATTTTCTGTCTCCTTTGGAGAGCACTAGGTATAGAGCCCTTGAAAGATGGCATACGCTCATGGATGGATCTGATCACAATTGCAGTGTTTGTTGAAGGGTGTTACATACTTATCCCTGTATCTACCCACCACAAGTGCTATCTGTTCTGCTGGGAAGAAGAATGCAAGCATAGTGCATATACAGTGGTGCCTCGCTAGACGAATGCCCTGTTAGACGAATTTTTCGCTATATGAATAGTTTTTGCGATCAGAGGTTGCCTCGCAAGACGACGAGGTTTTCTATGTCCACCACTTTGTCTTGCGAAGCATGGCCATAAAAACCTCCGATCACAAAACCTATTTGAAAAAGGCATTTGTCTAGCGAAAGGGGAACCAGATGTAGCAATCAGCTGATCTTCCTTTGCCTTCTTTCCGCACTGCAGCTGGTTCCCCTTTGTGTTCCGCTGGTCTCTGCCAGTTGCCACGAGCAGTGAGGGGCAACCGGCAGAGACCAGCGGAACACTAGCGCGGGAAGAAGGGGGGAGAAGCGGAGGAATGGATCCGTTCCTTCCTCCGCTTCCCCCCATCGCCTGTCCGATCCCCGCTGTGTGACAGGCAGGGTGGGGGGTAAGCAGGTGAGGCGGTGGCGGGGAGAAGCGCTTCCCCCCCGCCTTGCTGCACACAGCCGGCATGGGACGCAGCTTTGGAGACCTCCAAAGCCGCGTCCCATGCCAGGGAAGGTAGGCGAGGCGCCGCCAGGGAGAAGAGCTTCTCCCTGCCGCCGCCACGCACACAGCTGGCATTGGACGGGGCTTCAGAGACCTTCTCCGAAGCCCCGTCCCATGCCGCCACCAGTTCCCCAGAGCCCATAGGAACGCATTGATTAAGTTTCAATGCATTCCTATGGGAAACTGGGACTCGCTAAACGAATTTTCCGTAGGACGAATTGAGTCCTGGAACGAATTAAATTCGTCTAGCAAGGCACCACTGTATATGTGCATGTGTTTGTATTTTTAATGGTTAACAGCAGCTTTTGGGGAGATGCTTAGCCTGGAGAAGTGGCACAGGAGGAAAGGATTAAATATCCTCTCCACCAGCACTTGTGTTCCTTCCCCAGTCAAGCTTTGCAGTAAAGAAAAATAATGTCCAGAGGCAGGTCTCTAAGCCTTCTAGACAGGGCCTAGTCCTCCAGCAAGCACTCAAGTGCCACTGGGCCTTTTCATAGTCATCGGCTGGGGAGCTTCCTGAGGCTCCATCTCCTTTCTGAGAAATGCAGAGCCTTAAAGTTGCAGTCCAGCATGTTGCTGCCTGTCCGAAGATTTTTCACTGAGTATGTTTTCTGTGTCAGCAAGCAGCGTTGGTGGAGTTTGTGGCTTTTAGGAATGAGACTGTTAACCCCCTGATGGGTTTGGAGATCCAGGTTCTGGGCTTTCATGCCTGGGGATTGTCCATTAGTGTTGGGCCTGGACTGTGTGTTGAGTCTTGTGTGTACTGACTTCTTGGTCTCCATCACTAGCCTCTTGTCCCGTGTTACTGCTGGAGATATTACAGAGCATTGGGATTGGCCTTTACTAGGGATGTTGGAGAATTCCAATGGAAACGGGAGTAGAAACTGCTGATGTTTTCTTATTTGTCCCATGTCCAGAACGGACTGTTGTTGCTTTCAGTCCGCAAACAATATGTAATTGATTTCCTCCCACCATTGTATTTCCTTTGCATTGAAATACATGGGATGGAATAATACAATGGCGATGCAGTGATAACTTGCCAACTTACTTCATCTGTTTTAGGAGTTCTTGTCCTGACTTTCATCATAAACAGATCACATGTCAACACCGTTACACCCAAGGACCAGTTTATTATTGCCTATGGGGGGCTTAGAGGAGCCATCTGTTTCTCCCTGGTTTTCTTGCTCCCTGACTATCCGAGAAAGAAGCTCTTCATCGCAGCAACCACTGTTGTGATCCTCTTTACTGTGTTTGTACAGGTAAAATGAGGGCTGTCGCTGTAATTCTCCTCTGAGTAGATTTGTAAACTACTACAGTCATACCTCGGTTTAAGTACGCTTCGGTTTGAGTACTTTCAGTTTAAGTACTCCACGGACCCATCCACTCTCCATTACTTTCAATGGGAAAGTTTGCTTCAGCTTCAGGTTAAGTACGGACTTCCAGTACCAATTATACTCATACTTTGGGTTAAGTATGCTTCAGGTTGAGTACTCCGCGGACCCTTCTGGAACGGATTAATCCACTTTCCATTACTTTCAATGGGAAAGTTCGCTTCAGGTTAAGTACGCTTCAGGTTAAGTACAGACTTCCAGAACCAATTGTGTACTTAAACCGAGCTACCACTGTATTGTAGTTTACTCGTAGACTTGTAAACTACCGCACTATTCTGAAGTCCTTAGATGAAATTTTCACACAGATCTGATTCTAGACACTCTCTCAACATACACAATTATTTATTTAGAGCACTTCAAAAACTGCTTAATGAAAATGAAATCAAATCTCTTAAGTGGTGTGCTTAAAACAGCATACAGTGTAAAACAGATATAATGTATATATTTGCCTTGCACTGCCATCTTGTGGCTAACCTACATCCTTAATTCTAGCACATCTGGGCCCTAAATATATTTTTAAATATCTATCCTGAAACTGGAAAGTTGGAACTGGGTACTGGGGTTCATTGGGATTTCAGCAGGCAGGAATCCACCCAGCACTCATGGGAAATTGTTGCATGATAAAAGTCTGTAATTTTATCAGGATAAGTTATTTGTTATTTACTGTTGTAACAATTGTTTTCTCAAAATAAATAAAAACAGCAAATGAAAAATAGTGGCAGCCCATTTTAACTGATGGGAATGCAAATTAAGGATAGATATGTTTATTTTTTGAGGCTATTTTAGTTCTGGCATATTATACTAGACTAAGAAAGCAGGTAAAAAATATGAAGGTTGGCCTTACCTTCTGACTATGAGTGATCAAATTTGTTTGTTAAATATTCTGCCTCCTTCAGCACCTCAAACGTCTCACCTGAGGTTAGTAAAGACAAAATGTAATTTTGCTTTAATAAATTCATTTTATTATATTGAGAGGGGAACCCCCAAAAGCTCTCCTTCCCTGCTGTGATCCTTGAGGGGGGGAAAACCGTCCTTCTTTAGCTGGTATTTAAGTGGGTGAGAGCAGGGTTTTCTTCCCAGTGCAAATAGCTTCTCAGGACTACAGCAGGAGAGAGAGGCCTTAAACCCCATCTCTGTACATGCTACATTGCCAATAAAGTTCATCATCCCAGCTGGTCCAATTTACATTACTGAATCCTGCATGTTAAATGTAAAGACGCATTTGGCCCACAGTTTCATTCCTTGTTGAACTTCATGACCTCCTTTAGTGGGCAAACCCCCAAAAGAGGAATAGAAAGCCACTAAGTGGAACCTGCAACAAAATGTTGTAGTGTTAAATTCTCCTGCTTGGTGTGCCTGCCAACCAGCCATGCCTCTTTACTGAATGCTCCATTCCAAACCCCAAACCCCCAGGTTTTCTGCCCTCCTTCCCCAAAGTCAACTGCATTCTATAACCAAGCATAGTCAGCCCCCGTTTGCCTGTTTTTGTGTTTCTTCCACACTTTAGGACTCCCTCCCCACCACAAGATCTTCTATATTACTTGTAAACATTGTAGTTTTCAGAGGCCACTGACACATTCCTTTTGTGGATGGTGTCAGTTGGCTACATAAGCAACAGCACACATTCCTGAACATCAGAAACAGAGAGAATGCCCTGTGATTAATATAGATTTTGAATGAAATGTGCAAATTCTCCCTCCCTCTCCCTCTCTCTTCCCCCCCTCTCATTCTTGTACTCTGCGGCAGGGCATGACCATCCGTCCTCTCGTTGACTTGTTAGACGTCACTAGAGAGCAAGAAAGTGCTCCCACAGTGGGAGAACAAATTCATATTCGGGTAAGTTCTCCTCTCTGGGAAAGCAAGGATGTTTGGAAGAGGGTTGGTGGCTACCAGTCGTGATGGCTGAGTTCTCTCCCCACTCCTGGAGACAGCATGCCTCTGGATATTAATGAATTGGGCACATAAGTTGGGAGAGAGTGCTGTTGTGCTCGTGTACCAGATACCAGGCTTCCACTGTGAGAACCTGGACCTGAACTAGATACTGTAGGTCTTTAGTCTGATCCAGCATGGCTCTATGTATTTATACCACCTTGAGCTCCTTGAAAGAAAGTACAATAGTAAAAGTAAGTGTAATAGTTATTTATTTATTTAATTTTTATTCCACCCTTTCCCCAGAAGGAGCTCAAGGTGGAGTACATCATTCTCAGCCTCCTAATTTAATCCCCACATCAACCCTGTGAAATAGGTTAGGCCAGGGGGTCCCCAAACTAAGGCCCGGGGGCCAGATGCGGCCCAATCGCCTTCTAAATCCGGCCCACGGACAGTCCGGGAATCACCATGTTTTTACAGTAGAATGTGTCCTTTTATTTAAAATCCATCTCTGGACTATTTGTGGGGCATAGGAATTTGTTCATATTTCCCCCCAAAAAATATAGTCCGGCCCCCCACAAGGTTTGAGGGACAGTGGACTGGCCCCCTGCTGAAAAAGTTTGCTGACCCCTGGGTTAGGCTGAGAGGCAGTGACAGGACCTGCCCAATAGTTTTTGGTGCCTGAGGTGAACCCCAAAATGGTGCCCCCCAACCTCCAGGGAAGAAGGGCCGAGTTAATATCTACATGAGGAACAAGGGGTGGGATGGGACTAAAAATCAGCATCAGGATATGCTGCCCCTGTGGATCCTGCCACCTGAGGTGGTTTCCTCACCTGGAGATGCCAGGGATCAAACCTGGGACCTTCTGCATTCATAGCAGCTGCTGTTCCACTGGAGCCCTTCCCTGGCATTTTCTGAGGGTGGTGTGGTGTGGTGTGGTGGGTAACTGCATAAATGGCAGCTGAGTAGGTGTCATGTTCAAAGTAAATTCAGAATCTACTTCTGCACAAGGTCTTAACTGGTGATTATGGTAAGACATTCCAGAACAGGATGTTTACAACACTCTAACTGATGTAGTGCTTTTTGTTATGTGGTTTCCCCCTCCCACCACCAATTTGTTATATATTTAATAAGTGAACAAAATTGAGCATTTTAAGGAAAGGCAGTTGAGAAGATATCTACCAGTGGAGGATTAAATGGGGAAGCTATATAGGCAAATTTCCTTTTAAATTTTTTGCAGTTGTCTCCTTTGCTAAAAATGTGGTGTTTTATCTGTGGGCTGATGTTTTCTTGCTGTCTCTTAGTGCATACTTCATGGAACAGCAACACAGCTTTATGTAGCAAAATCCTCTCTCTCTCTCATTTAGTTCTTGGATCATTTGTTGGCTGGCATAGAAGATATATCAGGACACTGGGGACAGTATTATTGGAAAGACAAGTAAGGATTTGATAACAATACAAGTCTCTACATGTGTAAGTGTAAGAAATAAAACTCACAAGCCTGATTTCTGTTTTCACAAAGTCCCTGCTAGGGATGGCTCAGCACTGCTTGATGGCTGCACCACAAAATGGGACAGCTTTTCCCTTTTCTTCCTCTTTTTCTTTCAACATAAAACACAAGACCCGATTGTTTGGAAGATAAGTTTCTTTACAAAGGAAAAGAGTTTCCCCATTGCTAGGTGTTGCTCACCCTCTGAGCATTAGAACATTTTTCACAGTGGCACCATCAAAGAGTCAGTAAAGAAGATTCTTCAAAGCCAAGATGGTTATTGCAGATGGGTTTCTTCCACACTTTCATGATAAAATACCAATTTCCTTCACTGGGTTTAGGAGATCTAATTCCTTTTAAACAAGGGAGGAGGACTACATGCATGGGGATCAAATGTGGCCCTCCAGGTCTCTCTCTGTTTGACCCCATGTGAACCTCCATTGGCCACACCCTCTTTCCTAGGCCATGCCCCTCAACAGCCCTACTTAATCACAGAATCACAGTTTTATAGAGTTGGATGGGACCATGAGGGACATCTAGCCCATCCCCCTGCAATGCAGGAATCTTTTCCCTAATGTGAGGCTTGAACCCACAACCCTGAGATTAAGAGCCTGAGCTGTCCTTCAGGTCCATCTCCCTGAGTGTTTTTGCCTGGCTGGGATGTGTCATTGAATTCTGGTAACCCTTCTTGCTGGCGTGAATGGAGGGTAGAGAGGGATGTATGGACAAATAAATTAGCGTTCTGCACATAGGTGAAATTCTCATTTCTTGCTCTGTTCACTCTTTGTCTCTGGTTCCACCCAACACTGGCATGTGGCCCTTGGAAAGTTTCCCAAAAAGGAATGCAGCACTCTGATGGAAGAAGCTTGCCAGCCTGTGCTGCTCCTTGCCACTTTGGTTTCTTGAGCTTGGGAGGGAGGGAAGGGGTTGGGTTCAGGTGGAAACCAACTGTTCCTGCAGCACCTTCTAGAGCAGGCATGGCCAAACTTGGCCTTCCAGCTGTTTGGGGACTACAATTCCTACCATCCCTGACCACTGGTCCTGTTAGCTAGGGATGGTGGGAGTTGTAGTCCCCAAACAGCTGGAGGGCCAAGTTTTGCCATGCATGTTCTAGACTAACTAACTTGCCTGCCAAGGACCTCAGGGCCTTGGGCATTCCCAGGTACACCTTCTATCTGTAAGCTTTACTTATAGAACTTGTTCCAAAACAGACATAAAACAACCAATGTTACATCCAAATAGCTGCATAAAATCATGTGCTTATGCCACCATATTCTTAATTTCCAATTACCGTATATTCCGGAGTATAAGCCGACTAGGCGTATAAGACGACCCCCAACTTTTCCAGTTAAAATATAGAGTTTGGGATATACTTGCCGTATAAGAAATACAACCCGGCATATAAGACGACCCCCGACTTTTGAGAAGATTTTCCTGGGTTAAAAAGTATACGCAGGAATATACAGTACTTAGTTTTCCCAACAGACTTCCGTCTTCCTCAATGCATGTCTGCATTATCTTTTTGTTAATCTGCTTCTTTGGTCATTTCCCCATTTTCTCTGTTATCTATATGCTATTCTTAGAATCTGTCTTGTAATTTGTGAAATTTAATCAAAGCATGTCCAGGTTTTGACTTGGGGACAGTGTTTTTTAAATTACAGTGGTACCTCTACTTACAAATTTTTCTACTTACAGATGGAGCTCCGTCCGCCATCTTGGATGCGGTTTAGATAGGATTTTTTCTACTTACAAATTTTTAGATAGGGTTGCTTCGACTTACGAATTTTTTCTCCCAATGCATTCCTATGGGATTCAACTTACATTTTTTTTCGACTTGCAAATGTGTGTTCGGAACGCATTACATAAGTAGAGGTACCACTGTATTCTTAATAATAATAATAATAATAATAATAATAATAATAATAATAATGTATTTATACCCCACCATCTGACTGGGGTTCCCCAGCCACTCTGAGCGGCTTTCAACAGAACTATTAAAATACAATAATTTATTAAACATTAAAAGCTTCCCTAAACAGGGCTGCCTTTAGATGTCCTCTAAAAGTCTGGTAGTTGTTTTTCTATAAGTTTCCCACTCCTTTTCGAACTTTTGGTTTGGCTGTCTCCTAATTGTCTCTGTCATTTTAGCCAATTCTAGATATTCCAATAATTTATTCTGCCATTCCTCTTTTGTTGGTACTGATTCTCCATTCCATTTTGGGGCAATCAGTATTCTCACTGCTGTTGTAGCATATAGAAATATTCTCCTTTTTTCATTTGGAATATCTGAATCTAAAATGCCCAAGAGGAAGGCTTCTGGTTTCTTTATAAAAGTTTGCTTAAACATTTTTTTCAATTCCTCATAAATAACATCCTAGAAATTCTTAATTTTTTGCAGCCCCACCATGTATGAAACAATGTCCCTTCTGCCTGTTTACACCTCCAGCAAGTATTAGATCTCATTTTATACATTTGATACATTTTGGCCAGTTTGCTGGGAGTTATATACACCTTCAATAAATTTTCCTTTAGTGTATAACAGGCTGTAAATTTCCATTCTTTGTTCCATAATCTTTCCCATGTCGACAATTGGATATTCGTACCAAAATCTTTTGCTCACTTAATAATTACTTCTTTCACCTCTTCATCTTTCACCTCCCACTCTAAAAGAAGCTTGTATATACTTGTATATTACTCTTTTCTTGTGTTAATTCTTTATCTAATTTTGTTTCTTCTGTTGCAAACCTTTTTTCCTATCTGTCTTAAAAACCTCATTTAATTTGTAATATTATAGCCAGTTTGTTAGGTGATGTCTGATTTCTTTGAATTAAAGAAATAAAGCTTAATTCTCTCCCTCCCTCCCACCCTCCCTCCCTCCCTCCCTCCCTCCCAATTCCTTTGACAGATTGGAATACTTCAACAGCAAATATCTCCAGAAATTTTTGCTCCGGGAATATGTGCAGCCCAAGTCGAGCATTGTGCTCCTATATGAGAAGCTGGAGAGGAAACATGCCATTGAGCTAGCTGAAGCAGGGCAGCTCATTTATGGTCCAACCCATAGCTCATTGCTGTAAGTGGATTTTAACAACAACAACAACAACAACAACAACAATTTTTCCATGGCAGGAATGTAGGAACCTGCCTTATCCTGAGTCAGATCACAGGCTCACCTGGCCAAGTACCCTCTACTTATTTTTATTTGTTTATTTATTACTTTTATACCCCACCTTTATCTTCCAAGGATCTCAAGGTTGTGTTCATGGTTCTCCCCCTCCCCATTTCATCCTCCCAACATCCCTGTGAGGTAGGTTAGGCTAAGAGATGGTGACTGCCCCAAGGTCACCCAGTGAGTTTCAGGGCTGAGTGATTGTTGGACTACAACTCCTGGCACCCTTGACCATTTGCCATACTGGCTGGGACTGACAGGTCAGCAACATCTGAAGGGCTGCAGGTTGGTCTACTTGGACTGCCAGCAGCTCTCCAGGGTCTAGGGCAGAGGTCCCTTTCCCAGCACTGCCCATACCCCAGACCATTTTCCTATCAACTTGTTGCCATGTGCAGAGTATTTTAATCTCCATGTGTGCCAGGCTATTACTCAAGCTGCGATTGTGGCCATTGCTTCCTTGCTTGTATGTTATAAGCAGGTACTTATATAAGCAGGGAGGAGGTATGGATGGATGGAAAGAAAGATCACTCTGTTTCCAGTTCAAGCACATCAGTGGTAGAACATCTGTTTTGCATTTAGAAGGTCCCAAGTTCAACCCCTGGTTTCTCCATGTAAGCCTGGAAAAAAAACCTCCTATCTGAAATCCTGGAGAGCTGTTGCCAGTCAGTATAGACAAGATGGACCAATGTTCTGACTTAGTATAAGGCAGCTTCCCATGTTCCAATGTCCTGTTTCTGCATTTAAGGGTGATTGCAAATAAATAACTCTGGAGAGAAATTCATATTTAAATGCCTACTTCTAAATGCCTTTTCTCTCAAAACACTGCATTTAAAAATGTACTTTGATATGTGTTTTGAGTTGAGAACTGTGCTGCAGTGTTTGGCAAAGTACAAATGCCAATAGACAGCTATGTTCCAACCCCCACATGAGTCCCAGAGGTACAAATGAGATTGGTTTGTGTTGAAATTGAGAAAGATCGAATGCCTCAAGCATCCCTTCCATGTGAAATGTTGGGGAGAGAACACAGTTTGGATGTAGATAATATGTCTTGTACGCGGATGAGCCTAGGTTCAATCCTGCAGTTAAAAGGAACAAGCAGCTTATTATTTTGTTAGCAGGTGTCATGAGCCCTCTGCCCTCTGGACACTTCAGTAGAAGTAATCTGAGTTTTGAAAAAAAAATACACAGAGCTGAAGAAGTTCCCACAGGATTCTGTGGGGGAAACATGCACTTTAAATGTACAGTGGTACTTCGCTAGACGAACGCCTAGCGGCAAGAAAAAATCACAAGACGAAAAAGTTTTGCGATTTTTTTTCAGACTCGCAAGACAAAGTTTTCTATGGCCGTGCCATAGAAAACTTCGCAAGATGAAGAAGGGCAGGGGTACCACGAGGAGGAGAAAGTCAGACCGAGCCTCCTCCGGGCAGCCCACCCGCCTCACGCTCCCACCACCAATACCACCACCCGGCTTCCACAGGGCGCCACACCGAAACGGCCGCGGCAGCCGAGCAGCAGCCGGATCCCCCCTCCCTCTCACCTGCAGAACCCCAAGGGAGTGGAGCCCCTTCTTCGGCTGGGTGCATGGGAGAGCTGTGTGTGCACGAACGGGAGAGGCCAACCAGACAGCCTGGCTGCCTGCCTGCGCGCGAACGGGCTGTCTGTCTGGTTGGGCGCAAGGGTCCGGCTGCTGGGGAAGGAGGAAGGGAGCCTCTCCCTGGCCCTTCTCCTGCTTCCCCCTCCCCAGAGCCTTTAAAACATCCGGCTGTGAGTTGGCACCTTTTTTGCGCTATCCCCCCCCATAGGTACGCATTAATGGGAAACTGTGCTTCGCAAGACGAAATTTTCACAAGACGAAATGACTCGTGGAACGAATTAATTTCGTCTTGCGAGGTACCACTGTACTTTAAAGGGGTATGTGCAGAAAGACCAGAGTCTCTCCATGTCCTACAAAGCACGCTACAGCAGTAGAACAAAACTTGCTCTGTCCTTCCAGCTTTAATGTCCATTTTGAAGGTCAGTAACTGGTTGTCCTCTTGCCTCATATAAAGTATCTTTATAATATTCTGTTTCTCTCTTCCCTGCCCACTGTAGCAACAATGACAAACACCCCACCACAGTCAATGACTCGGACAGTCTCAATCTAGACGTGGTGGATGATATCCAGAAGATATTGGAAAGGAACCTGTACAAAACAAGGAGAACCGTGAGCTTTTTTCTTTAGTTGATAACAACAGCTGCGTAAACTAAAATGTGGCTGGGTCTGTCTGAGCCACCAATGCTAATTTCCTACAGTTGCCTTAAAGTGACATTCATTTCCCCCCAATGTTACATTGTTTGAGGGAACTGTGAGAAACTTAAATGGCGGTTCAGATAATGCGACCATATGCTAATGACGCCACGGCTGCTGCTGCTCACTTCAGCTCAGTGGTGGTTAGTGCCCATTGGGACTGGTAGGGTAGAATTCAGGGAGGCCAACAGTAGGTGGCGCCAGAGCCATTGATAGGTGGAGCCAATGAATTCTAGTTTTCTCCCCATCCTCTTCCCTGCTGAGTTCTCCAAGGGTAACACTGAGACCTAGGAGGAGAAAGGGATCACAGGCAGTGTTGCCACCCCCTGGAAGGTTGTAAGTAAGAAGGCAGGCATGTGGGGGCTGGTAAAGGGCAAACTAAGGTTTTTGGGGGAGTGCTCCATTCACACTAATGAACCAGCATTTACTGCTGCCACTATCACAAGCACAGTTGCTGTCCACTGTGGTACACCAACATAGAATCATAGATTTGTAGAGTTGGAGGGGACCACAAGAGTCATCTAGTCCAACCCCCTACAATGCAGGAATCTTTTGGAACCTCCCTTGGAAGTGACTTGTAGAAAAGAGTCTCTGAAAATAGTCTAAGGGTCCTGGCAGGCATGCCTTGAACTTCTTGGATAAAGCAGGATATAAATATAAAATATAATAAATGAACCAATCTACAATAGATAGATGAGTCGGCTCCACTGGGGAAAGAAGTGTTAGCAATTAATATGTCTTGCTTGCATTGTATATTACCAGGTGCCAGCATACAACAGGCACACTCTGCCTGGAGAAACAGAACCAGTGGAGCAAGCAAAGGAGATATTGATCCTCAGGCACAAGAGCTGGCAGATCCACATGAACAGAAGTGACTCGGACCGCTTGAGCAAAGAGGTACAAGCCAGGGTGGGAGCTGGGGGTGGGTGGAGCATTGAAACAGATTCAAATTAAGGGCAAGATAAGTAAGCTTTTACTCCAGTTACAGTTCTCAGTCTTCCAGACCTTATGGCAGGGGTGGGGAAAATTTTTTCATCCTGGGGGCCACATGCCCTGATGGACAACCTTACAGGGGCTGCCTGGCAGTGGTGCACAGGTAAGTTTAAAAAACGGTTTACTTAACTTCTCAAAGGGTCAGGTTAAAATGCTTCAGAAAATTGCACAGGCAGTAAAACTTGGCTTAGTTACAAAGTGGTGACAGTTCCTAATTATTGGTATAGGTACCCAAGAGTGGCTTGTGCGAGCCTTGTGGCAAACCATCACAAACCACCTCACATGCTGATGAGATGCTCATTTAGTGATACCTTGGGTGCAACCCATTATATGAATCAGCCACATGATATGATATATGATAAGAATCAGCCACAAGGCATTTGCTTGACACAATTAGTACTGAAAAACATGTTTTCTTAGGCTTAGTTCTAAGCAAGGCATTAAACATGTGCCTGATTTGTAGCACCAGAGCGCATGTGGAGCTCACATATCAGAGTCCTCTTGCGCAACACTGCACTCCAAACCTTGCTCCTAGAAAAAGGGCACATAAGGATGAATGCTAGGCTACAAGCCTTTGCCTTGATACCTCCTTTTGTATGTGCAGGGATATATTATTTTTAATAACATGACCATGATGTTTTTCCCATCCCCTCCTCACTGGTAGTCTGCAGTCATATACACCAGACATAGGTTTATTCATTTGGTGACAAGTCTCAGGAGAATGTAGCACAATATTTCGGCGTGGCTAACTCTTCATGATAACTCTTCAGTGACAACCAGGCCCTGTTTCACATGGGATGCTAGTCTTCATTTCTCCACTAGATGGACCCATTACAATTATTATGCTTACAAGAAGAAAAAACACAAAGAAAGAATCTTGGGAAAACCATAGGGAAATAAATGTTAACTGTGAACTAATAAACTTAATGGTTAGGAGCGTCATGTGTAGTTTTTTTTTATAAAAAAAAGTTGCAAGAATGGAATGAAATACCTTATTTTGGTTTGTGAATTATTTATTGTGAATTATTTTGAAGTTGTTATCTCGGTCATTTCTGGTTGTACTGTGATTTTAAATTATTGTAAGCTGCCCTGAATGGTGCATGGACACGGAACAGATAAGGAAACAATACTTATTTTATATAAAAAATTTAAAAGGACTAGCCAACCTATAAAAGTGTGTGTGTGTGTGTGTGTGTGTGTGTGTGTGTGTGTGTGTACTTAAGTGATGGGTGGACAGACTGGGTAAAGCTACTACATTTTATGGGAGCCCTTAAACTTGATCGACTTTGGAAAGAACCAAAGCTTTGGGAGTAGAACATCTGCTTTGCAGGCAGAGGGTATGAAATTCAGTCTCTGGCACCTCCAGGTTGGGCTGGGAGAGCCCTTCCTGAAATTTTTTGGGGGCTACTACCAGTCAGAGTGGACAGTACTGAGCTAGATGGACCAATGACCTGACTCGGTACAAGGCAGCTTCCTGTGTTCCTTGTTCCTTGTACACCAGAGTCAGGTTCAAAAGACAGGCAGGCAGGCAGGCAGGCAGGCAGGCAGGCAGGCAGGCAGGCAGGCAGGCAGGCAGGCAGGCAGGCAGACAGACAGACAGACAGAATTAAAGAACAGGGTGCTTCTGTGCACATTTTGAGTCTGGGGATTTGCTGTTGGAGTCTGAAGGGAACTTGCACTCCTTTCTGTCACATCCACTCCCAGTTACATCAGTTCTTCTAAATTTCACATGTCCCCTTCATACATCATTTTTATTGCCCTCTTGCACGCTATCCCAATCTCTGAGTGGTGGGAGATTCTAGGGCTTCCAGGCGTTTAACCAGTGTTTGGCTTCCTTGGAATGAGGGACAGCAGAGATCGCCATGTCTTTAGGATATATGGCCCATTGACACATATATGCAATGAGCATATATGTAACGTGATGGAGGGGCTCACAGCATTAACACTCCAATAAGGAGTGTTCTTCCATAGCCACAGTCTTGAATTTGAACAGGAATCAAGCATCTCTCTCCCTCTCAGGTTTTTGCCTGCCTTCTGCTTCTGGTCCAGCTCTCTCTCACACACCTGAACTCCATAGACTACTTTGTTCCCAGTTAGTGTAAGTCTCATAACTTCCTGCTGAAATACTGTTAACTTTTTATCCTGCAAATTTTCCAGTTTATTTATTTTTTGTCCCACTTTGGTTGTGTTGCCGTGCAAGAGTGCCTTTCCAAACAACAATCATGTTCTCACTTTGGGAAGCATTGCAGAACAACCAGTGCTTTTTCCCATAGAAAAATATTTAGGTGTACTCTCATTTTGACTCCAGAAAATCACCACTTATAGTTCAAACTGGGAAAAATAAATACAGTGAATGGACAAAAGTACAAAGATTCACAAAATGTTTAGGGGTATGTATACCACTGCGCCCCCCTAGAAAAAAGCACAGAGAACAACTAATAAAGGCCTATGGGAAGCCTTATACCAGGCCTTATACCCTTGGTTCATCTAGCTCAGTATTGTCTACACTGACTGGTAGTGGCTCTCCAGGGTTTCAGGCATGGAACCATTCCCAGATCTACCTGGAGATGTCAGGGGCTGAACCTTCTGCATGCAGAGCAGGTGTTCCACCACTGAACAAAGGCTTCATGTTTCTTTTTTTCCTACTAGGAAAAAATATATATTAAGCGCCATATAGGTAACTCTATTGCCCCTCCCCAGGAGAGTTTACAGAAGCTGTGTGGTCTCTAGGTCAGGAAAATGACAGAAAACAATCTCTCTCCCAGTGCCACTTCTTTGACCAACACCAGAGTCTCCCTCTTCCTTTAAATTATATCTATAGAAAACCCTCAACAACAGTTAAAGCCCAGGAGATCTAATGACTCACCTTCTGCATTATATCTGCTTTTGGGTCCTAAGTTGAATAATTCATATTTTTATTGCTAAAACTATTACCATCACACAAAACCGATTCCATCTATACATACAAATTTAATGAAATCATACAAATAACATGGGACAGGTTTATTTGATATCCTATTTCTGATATTCAGAGGAGTCTGATTATGCTTAGGTTACCAAAATGGCAGGGTCCATGAACAAAAGGGAGGCATCAGCAGGCTTGTGGGAACTCCAGCGTTTGCTGAAGGGCATAAAAAAGTATCTAGGAAGAAGGGCGAGGTGAAACTCAAAGTACATATTCTCCAAGTGTCCCAATTTTCCAGGGACAGTCCTGGAATTGTGAAAGCAATCCCTGCTTCTGATTTGATCCTGGAATGTCCTTATTTCCTTTGCCACTTAGCAAATACCCTGTTTCTCCTATTTTAAGACGTATTCATAAAATAAGCCATAGCAGGATTTTTAAGCATTCAAGGAATATAAGCCATACCCCGAAAATAAGACATAGTGATAGGCACAGCAGCAATACTGGCCGCGGCAGGAGGAGGAGGAGGAGGAAGTTTGCAGACCATTAACTATGTCAAATTGCATCAAATGAATCCAAATGCTAGAAATCCCCAACATTGCAAACCGGTTTCTTTTTTAAAAAACACCCAACAAATAAAACACATTTCACCATAAACTTCAGGTTTGATTATTTTGCCCGTTGAAAACACAGAGGCATAGGAAGGTGCACTTACACTGAATCAGACCACTGGTCCATCTAGTATTGTCAACTCTGGAGGGTTTCAGCTCTGCTTGCAGATGCCAGAGATGGAACTTGTGTGCACAGCAATGGTTCTCTCAGTGAGCAATGGCAGTTTCCCAATAGATCTACACTGAACATATGAAGCTGCTTTTTTGGGTCCTACCAGTGGCCCTCTAGCTTTGTACTGTCTATGCTGACTAGTAGTGACTCTACAAGGTTTCAGGCAGGGATCTCTCACAGTCCTGCTAGGAGAGGCTGGGGATTCAACATAGCACCTTTTGCATGCAAAACGTGTTCTACCACTTCCTGCCAACCTAGCAGTTTGAAAGCATGTCAAAGTGCAAGTAGATAAATAGGTACCGCTACAGCGGGAAGGTAAACGGCATTTCCGTGCGCTGCTCTGGTTCGCCAGAAGCGGCCTTGTCATGCTGACCACATGACCTGGAAGCTGTACACCGGCTCCCTCGGCTAATAATGTGAAATGAGCGCCACAACCCCAGAGTTGGTCACGACTGGACCTAATGGTCAGGGGTCCCTTTACCTTTACCACTGAGCTATGGTCCTTCCCCAAACTGGAGCTTAAAGAAAGAAGGGGGAGAATGACTAATTTTTTAACATACTTTCTACCATTGATGACCTTTTCAGCTTGAAGAGAGAGACACACACAGAGAAAGAGTGAGAGTGTGCTACTCAGGAACAATCAAAATGGGATTTGCAAGGCTTATGCCCTGCATGGTGCCTTGTGTGTGTTTTATTTTTTGCAATTGTATCTCCATAAGAGTCCTTTTGGGACCTCATTTGGATGACCTTCTCAGGAGTCATTCAACTTCTGTACAACCGTGAATCCTATTGTTATTACAATTGCAGAGACATTGAAAAACAATGGGCAAAGAGCACAGGGTCCCTTCTTACAAGTGAAAAGAAACAAAAGCAACATGGGGAAAAAATGAATTGGGAAGTATCCAGACTTATTTGGCAGCCTGGACTCTGGGGCCCAGCTGCCAGATCACACGTCTATCAGAGGCTTACACTCTGCTTTAGAAACATAGCAGGCATATTCAGGCTTTCAATGTTGGAACAATAGTTCTTGAGGAATGCAGATTAGTGTTTTAGCAAAAGGACATGGCACTCATTTGCACGAGTCTCTCTCTTGACTAGCAAGCCCTCCACCGGCTTCTCGTCACAGAGCCAAGGAACACCTCTGCAAAGATACTGGTAGGCCAAGTTTCTGTACGATTTTGTGTGGATTGGCAAATCTGCTGCTTTCCAGATTAGGTTGGACAACTTGTGTCCAAGGAAGATTGGAATTTGTGCATCACCTTAAAAATGTATGATCTGTAAACATCACTCCTTGTAAAATGTGGGTCTTGTGCATTTTTAGAATTCATTTTCTTATCTTGGCGAAAAAGGAAAATAGATGGAAACAGGCTGGATGGGAGAGTAACAGATGGATGTTTGTATGATCCAAATTAATGGTAATCTTCAGGCAAATGTAGAATACTGGAGTTGGAAGGCGCCTCCAGATATTTCTTGGACTTTGCTCCCATCAGCCGTAGGGAGGGACACAGGTTCCCCATAGTTGCCATAGATTATCAAGCTCCCCAAAGCAATCCATGTGTGCCCTTACTTCCAGCCATTGATGTATTTGGTTACTGTATTTTGCTCTTCGTGGGGCTGCCTATGGAAACACACTGAAAGTTCAGTGCATACCTCTGCTAAGATTCTGAATGGGGCAAAGTGTTTGGATGATGGACCCACGTCATGCCAGACACATTGTCAGAGGTATACCTAGGGTCCCTTGCACTCTTGGCAAGAAGCTGTATTGGCATTACTCCCCCCCCCATCACCTTTGTGTAATGTTTGATCTTCCCGCAATGGCAGCCGTGCATTGCCACACATATATGCCATACACTGCCTAGTGATAGGTGATTTTTGTGTGTGTGTGTGTGTCCCCCTCCCTTGGCCTGTGTCTCCAGCAGGGGCTGGTTTTGCTAACCCCTAGGTATGCCTCTGCACATTGGCTTTTGGTCCAATGCAGATTCAGTGACTGAGGTGATTTTCCAGAGTTCTAAAAATGTGTGAGGTGCCAGCCTCCATGGGAACAACAGGCTCACTCCTGAGACCGTCCATGTGTCATGCATTGAAATGAATAATGGTAAATTTATTGTTGTGGACACCCATCTGTCTCAAGAGACAACAGAGTATGCCTCTGGGGGTGACGTCAAACGTCTGCGTTAGCAGCACCAAAGTGACTTCCCTGGGGTGCACACACATTTAATGCATCTAGAAGAGTTTTAACACCACCAGGAAAAGCAATATCAGCAGAATAAAACAATAAACACATAAAGCATATAAAACAAGCAATAAAAAACAATGTTTTAAAGCCTGCAAGAGTAAGTCCCCAGTGTACATTTCAATTAAAAGGTGTTTGGATTTCTAAAAAGGGGTTTCTTCATGCAAATACAGACCCTCCAAGTATCCCTATTTTCCAGGGACAGTCCTGGATTTACAGAAACCGTCCTGGTTTCTGATTTGATCCCAGAATGTCCCGCTTTTCCTTCAGATACCCCTATTTTCATCAGAGAAATGTGGAGGGAATGGAGTTGTGAGACCCCCCCCCCAAGCCAAGGAGATCGGTAACTATACAATCATTAGAAGACATCTAAAGGCAGCCCTGTATAGGAATTTTAAAAAATGTTTCATGGGTGGCATATAATTATAATTATTATTATTGAATAGTATGCCCCTATTTTCATTGGAGAAATGTTGAAGGGTATGCAAATATGTGCTCTTTCATATTGCTGGCATGTTCCCTTGGAGTCTTCTGTGGGGTATGCTTAACAGGAAGGCGCGAAACTGTATAGGTAGATGCACAACAGACCCATTTAAGCATATTACACTGGGGACGTGGAACCTGTGGCCTTTCAGATGTTGCCGAACTACACTCCCACCATCCCTTACTGTTGGTCACACTGGTTGGGACTGGTGGGAAATGGGGACTCCCTAACACAGAACGAGCTTCTCCATCCCTATATTCAGCCTATTCTCTTAAACTTGGAATGTTCAGTTGCAAAAATTTTGGGTCTATTATTTCTAAATGGTTAAAGGATCAGACTGTGAATTGTGTTCCTTCTTTATTGCAGAAGGATGATTCTTATTCATCAGAAGGTGGGACTAACCCCAAACCCAAGTTGTGCAGGTCCCTTACTGGTAAGTTGGAAAACTCTGAGCCTAAGTATCCCAACACAGGTTCAGTTTGAGTTCCACATGTTTTCTGAATGAGAAGATTTCAGACCCTAGCCATCAGATGCTTTTTGGTAAGTGACAGGAAAATCATTCTTGCTGAAAATGGAAAAGGACAGCTGCTGGAAACTTCAGGTGGGAAGAGTGCTGTTGTTGCTTGGGTCTTACTTGTGGGTTTCCCAGAGGCATCTTGTTGGCTGCTGTGTGAGCTAGATCTACCTTCTTGATCCAGCAGGCCCTTCTTAGGTTTTTATGTTCGGATGCTGGTATGTGAGTTTGGCAATGTAATGGTGTTTTGATGTTGTTTCACCTCCTTTGACTAATAACAGTATAATTGCAACAGGTTTTTATACCTGTGTAATGGTTTTGTACTACTACTTAGAAGCCTACTTTGGCATTAAGTAGTAGTAGTAGTAGTAGTAGTAGTACAGTGGTACCTCGGTTTAAGTACACAATTGGTCCCGGAAGTCTGTACTTAACCTGAAGTGTACTTAACCTGAAGCGAACTTTCCCATTGAAAGTAATGGAAAGTGGATTAATCCGTTCCAGACGGGTTCATGGAGTACTCAACCTGAAGCGTACTTAACCCAAAATATGAGTGTAATTGGTTCTGGAAGTCCATACTTAACCTGAAGCGTACTTAACCTGAAGCAAACTTTCCAATTGAAAGTAATGAAAAGTGGATTAATCTGTTCCAGATGGTCCGCGGAGCACTTAAACTGAAGCGTACTTAACCTGAAGCGAACTTTCCCATTGAAAGTAATGGAAAGTGGATTAATCCATTCCAGACGGGTTCGCGGAGTACTTAAACTGAAAGTACTCAAACCGAATCATACTTAAACCAAGGTATGACTGTAGTAGTAGTAGTAGTAGTAGTAGTAGTAGTAGTAGTAGTAATGTTTCTAATCAGGCACATATCTTTCCTTCTTTCCTACAGCCAGACATTCTAGAAAAGCTCCGAGTGTGAAATCTAACAGATCAAAGTCAGTTGGTTTTATTATACCTCTGCAGCCAAGTACTACCCGCTGGGTTAATGACGAAGAAACTGGGAAAAGGCCAATTTCAGAGGAGAAGTAACACCATGTCTTGGCTTGCCCCCTGCACTCCTTCTGTACCTGTATTATTTTCCTGACTCTGTAGAAAACAATAGAAAGTGCTTGAAATGTTTGGGTGACTCCTGTGTTATCACATTTCCTCTTTCAGTACATTGGAACTGGTTTGTGATCATGTTAAACACTGTATTTATTTATTTAATTTTATTTAGGCAATGTATATACCGCTTAATTACAGTCATCTCTATGCAATGTACAAAGAGTGCAATACATTGGCAGGAGGTGGGGATCAGCTAAAATTATAAAATCAGTTAAGATGCCTGCTGGAATAAAAACAGTTTTCAGGAGGTCCTGGAAGCTCAACGGAGATGGGGCATGTCTCAAATGGAAGGGGGCTCCGTAAAATAAAAGAAGCATGTTCAAACTTATCCAGTTTCATGAGGAATTCTCAAAAAACTTTTTAAAAAATCCATATGATCATTTTAATTTATTTAACAACATTTAAGTTTACACCAATTTTACATGTCTGAGTAGCCTTGCAGAAAGATAAAATATTTTAGCAGGCACCTCCCCAAAAACTACAGCAAAGACTCCTGGCAAATTTCAACGGGCTATTTATTTTTTTTTGTTTACCAACCTTTACCAATCATACATCATGAGTGAATTTTAAAGTGATTGCTTGAGACAGTACATTCAGGAAAAAGAGACTGTGTGGCACAACCCTTTCAGAACAACACATTTTCAGAAGGAGAGGGTGGGTTGGTGGGTTTCCTGCCACAAAAGAGCTCTTGTGTTGCACTGCTTGGAAGTACCTTCTGTTGAGTTCAGGGGCCTCATTGTCACAGGTGTATGCATAAGGATTGCACCTGTAATCTAGTGTTTTAGTTGCCTATGCCCAGGGAGCTTTCTATGAGATGGGAGCAATAAAACGTGTGATCACACCTCTTGCTTTCTGAACTAGAACGGCCAGAAAATGGCAGAACCGTGTGTGCTTCTTTTCCTGAGCATAGACAGTAGACTGGCTCTTACGGGCAGATTCTTTGGAAAAGAGCACTTTAGCAGTGCACTGTCTTAATGGGAGCAAGCATTTAATGTAAACTCGCTTTAAATGAAAAATATATATTAAACATTTCTGTATTTTGTCTGTCTGTCTTGCTATCTATCAGAAATAAAAATGCAGTCTGTGCAGGAGAGAAGGTTTGCATCTATGTGGAGTACAATAGTGTTGTCGTAATATTTTTACCACCATTGGTACTTTCATGACTATTATTCCTTCTGATTAGGATACTCTGTGTGTGTGTGTGTGTGTGTGTGTGTGTGTGTGTGTGTATCTATACACCATCCCATTATATGGCTGAGTCCACTGAAGCTGTAAATCAGGAATGGGGAACCTGTGGCCCTCCAGAGTTCATCAGATTCCAGCTCCCATCAACCCCATCAAGCACAGGAAATGGCCACAGATGAGAGGAGCTGTAGTCCACCTATGAAGGGCCACAAGTTCTCTATCTCAGCTGTAGATGATGACCTGTGGGCTGGATGATACTATGGATAGATAGATTCACAACTTGGTAGAGCAACCGTACCCAACAGATGCTCATGAAAGGCTCTGTAGAAACCTGGAGAGAGGTCTCAAGTGGAATGGCCCTGTGCAGTTCAACATTTGTATAAATAATTTAGATGCTGCTGCAGATGGTTCATCAAATCTGCAGATGGAACAAAAGCTGGGCAGAACAGAACACTGGACTGAAACCAACAAGATGAAGTTCAGTAGAGATGTAAAGTTCTGCATTTAGGTACCCAAAACAATTGAAACAAAGGACAGAGGAGGTCTGGTTTGGCATTAGCATACAATAAAATGATCTAGGTGACTTAGTAGATCACAATGTGCACAGGAGCCAGCAGTGTGATGCAGCTGCTAAAAAACCCCAACCAAATGCAACCTTAGACTGCATTAACAGAAGCCCAGTGTCCAGATCACATGGTTCCATCCTCTTCTATACTGGTCAGGGCACATCTGAAATAACTAGGGTTGCCATATATTTGGAATTTCCTAGACATAGCCCGGATTCGGTTGTCAGAGACAATGTCCTGGCAGAAATTGCTTAAATGTCTGGGAAACTGTCAGAAGTGTAGATTTTGGTGAATTTCCTTAGAAATAGCTCAAAAGCTATTTCAAAAAGTGTCCAGATTTTCACTTTTTGAAATATGGCAACCCTAGGAATAACATGCCCAGTTCTGGGTGTCATATAACATGTTATATTACATATGTCCAGAAGAGGGTGACTCAGTGAGGGAGCTGGAAACCGATTCCTATGATGAATGCTTGAAGAACTGGAGTATGTTTAGTCTAGGGAAGAGAAGATTAAGGGGAGACATGATTGCCTTCTGTTGTTGTTGTTGTTGTTGTTGTTGTTGTTGTTGCAATTTAACTGCTCTTTAAAAAGGCAGCAGAGGATGAAGCAGGGGAGAAGAGTGACAGTCCTTCAGATATTTGAAGGCAATTATGTACTGTATCTTTGAATGATGATAATGCCTTCTAGTTGACTAGAAGACGTATTTGACTTCTGCATGGCTGGAAAGTAGGCTATTGCACAGAGATATGAGTCATAGTCACTGACCCACCCACTTTTGCTGCTGGCCACTCCTCTTTACCTGTGGCCCCACCCACCACTGGCACGTGACCGACCCCACCCCAAAGCAAAATGTCTTGTGCTGGCCCTGAGTTTTGCTAACTCTGGGTCCCTCACACCGCAAGCAACACCAATTCCATCTCAGAATGATCTCTTTTGATATCCAGCATTTGGAAATCCCACAGTTAAGTGGAAAATGCTTTAAAAGTTGGGATCTCAATGCATGGCAAATTAATTCGCTGTGGAGTTTCAGGCTTATGAAAAGTGTTTAAATTCACTGTGTCATTGAGTACTGCATGCCTGTGTGGAAATAAATTGTTGCCATTTGATCCACACACATTTCACTCAGCTCCGAAATCCTCTCTCTTCTTCTTCTTTCACTGGAATAGCAATGACATCTTTTAGCTGTGTACCTTTGGCTTTTTTTTAAAGGGTACACCTAAAAATCTGAAGATTGAATGCAGCATATACATGCTTGCAAATACTTGTAAGGCACATGCATTAGTGGGCTGGGGTTGGCTCCAGCTCCGAGCCTGAATGCCTTGGGAGTCTAATGCTCTGGCTCCCGAACGATCTAAAATTGGATCTAAAAGTGTTCCGGTTTTTGAATGTTCTTTTGGAAGCCAAATATCCGACGGGGCTTCCGCGGCTTCCGATTGGCTGAAGGATTTCCGGAACAGATTCTGTTCGACTTCTGAGGTATGACTATATCTGGATTTGATTCTGTGTAAAGTGGCCCTTCTAGTTGGTTGACTTTTAAAAGCAGAAAATAAATAGGTGTTCACTTGGGAACGCTTAATGCAATGGTAGTAAAGTCTTCTTCACCTCTTACTTGTGCAAAGGCCTCTCATGTGTAGAAAGAGAAGCTGTGCTACAAGGATCCCACACCAACACCACACCAACACTAAGGTGGGGGGACCAAAACACCTTTCTTCTTCAGTCAGGGTCAACTCTACTATTAGCAAACTGTTAGTTATTTAATTCCATTGCCAGTGAGGGGTGGCAAGGAGAGACCTTTATGGAATCTTTTGCTTTAGGAGATCAAATAGATTTATGAATCTGTGTGTTCCACACAGTAACGTCTTGGACTCCCGACATTTTGTTGCAGGTTCCACTTCTCTATTTTTATGAGATAATTTGGTTGCAATATGTGCAGGTGATAGCACACAGCTCTTTTTTCAGACAGAACGTCAGTTTCCTTGCTGCAGATTGAAAGTTCAGAGTATGCATACATGGGTGTGCATTAATGCCTTAGCTGCTTGGTAGGCCCAAGTCATCAGCTTTTCATAGCTCTCTCCTTAGTGCCCTGTGAAATGAACACCAGTCGTGAAATGATGCTGATCTGTATCTTAAAATAGAACCCCTTCTCTTCATTCTCCACTCCCTGCTCCTCTCTCTCTCTCTCTCTGCCTCCCTTCCTCTCCCTCTCCCCAAAACAAGAACATTCTCTTCCTCCTTTGCTGAGTTTTGAGCTGCCCACCCCCTCCTCTTTCTATCATGAAGATCAAAATAGCTGCCTTTTTAGCAGGGATCATCGGAGTCCTTGGGGTCCTTCTCTTTCTTGTAGCCTTTGGGACAGATTATTGGCTCCTGGCGACGGAGACGTGTGGAGGATTCATACCTGAGAACAGCACCTATCACACTGAGGAGGTAAACCTGGAGAAATAGTTTGTGAAGAACCTTCTGTAGCTTTAATGCACCATTGTCAGGGGAAAAGAGAATGCTCTTGGAAAGGAGAGGAAAATGAAAGAGATTGAGAGTTTTGATCTCAAATAAGAAACTCTCCTGCATGCTCTCTCTTCACCTGACATATTCAGATTAATTCTTAAACAACCAGACTATCATTAGTGACTGTCATCTGAAAAGAAAATACAATGTTTTCCTTAGAATTATGTGTCCCCCCTTACTTACATGCAGATCTAATGGATGAATTAATGCAGTAAAACTCAGATAATGACTTGGCTAATGTTTATTTAACATGGAGTCACTCCTACTAAAAAACAAGGACATATTATACTCCAGTTCTGGTAACTGGCTAAGCCTATGAGGTCCTATTCACCCTTACCTGGGAGTAATCTAATTGTACATACTGGGCCTTACTTTCAAAGTAAATATGCATAATATTAGAGGGCAAAAATCAGCCAGGCGTGTAAACTTCTGGCCAAATAGCAAACCTTGACTGTGTGAATATAGGAAATGTCCTTGGGGGTTCTCTCAACTTCATCCATTGTGTCTCCAGTTTCTTTGGCATGTTACTCACTTTTCCAAGTGGAGGAGGAAGCAGGGGAGAGGTCCAGTTCAAAATATGCTTTTACCCAGTGTATTTGTTCAAACTGCTGGAACGAGATATTACTAACCCCACACCCAGATTCTTTTAAAACGTTGTCTGGGATCCAAAGAACCAGGCTGCTTGTTCTGGGCCCACCAACCAGACTTTTAAGGCTTATGTTTTCCTGCGGTTTTCCCACCTCTCCTTCTGCATGACAATCCACTTTTGAAACTGAAGGACCTTCAGAAATAGTTTGACTTTGTGACAAGTCTTAGGGAAATGGACTGCTGATTAAAAACATAGGAGACAACGACACCCACACTGTGAATGTTTCCAGTCATTGGGTGTACATAAAGTAGTATTTGGGTTTTGGAGAATGATGTCCAAAAGTTGCATTTAAATTAAAACAACAACAACACATTGGCTAGCTAGTATGCTCTGTCTTTGAATATATAAGCAGTGATTGGTATATTAGGGATTCAAGCTCAATTTTAACACTATCTGCCTATTAATACCATGTTTAAAAATATAACCTTATCTAACAAAAGTTGTGATGATAAAATGAAGTGGGCAGTACCCCATACAGTATCTTACAAGAAAAGTGGGATACAAATGTAACTGTAAATGAATAAATGCTTCTGTGCTAAATGGAATGCAATAATTTTCACAGAACTCCTAGATTTTCATTTCATTTTTTAAAAATAGGTTGGGACGGGAAATTGGACAAAAGGAATTCTTACGTTTCACCATGAAGGTTTCTTTTGGCGGTGCTGGTTCTTTGGTGAAGATTACAAGGAGACCATATGGAACTTCTGGTTTAGTGAGTACAAGTGGAATCAGCAACACAGTGTTATAGTATATAGTAGCTACCTATAGTAGCGCTTCTGTCGAGGGTTGTAGCCATCCAGAAGAAGACATCGATTTTAATCCTGCCCTGTATTAATACTGTTTCTATTCCACTGCAGTTCACCTTCTGCCAAAAATGATATTATTCAACTCACAGTCCACTGTGGCAAAATTATGTAACTTACATGTGATTACATTATTCTACTCCATTCATTTCACTGCAAAGGAAGCTTAGTACAAATGGTGGGAGAACTGTAATCAATTATGTTTCATTTGCAGACGGAAAGCAACAGTCGTATTTGTTGGATTGATTTGCCATCCAGCCTGCAGCTTTGGTTTAAGCATAGTAACCCCAAGACTCATTACTGAACTGCACTTTATGTGGGGCTGCCCTTGTGCCAGGTCTGGAAGCTCCAGCTGGTGTAGAACGCAATAACTGGTCTGCTGATGGGGGCAGGTGGCTGATAGCATCTGCTAACACACCTGCACTGGCTGCCCATATGCAAGCAGCCAGGTTCATGGCTCTTGTGTTGATACACAAAGCCCTGAATAACTTGGACAAAGCATACTTTGAGCCCTTGAGCCCTTATATCCAAGTTTAATCACCAAGAAAGCTGTTGTCCCCCATGTCACAGAAGCCTGACTGGCCTCAGCTGCAAGTTGAACATTGAGTGTCAATGGTCGCATGCTGTGGACCAGTCTTCCAGCAGGGATTATTAGGCAGTCACTCTCACATCTGTCTTTCAGGTGCCTCTTGAAGTCCTTTTAATGACAGCAGGCCATTGCAGGTGTTTTAATTAGCCAATTGCTTTTATTTGAATTGCTTTTAACTGTGTTTTTTTTATTTTATTACGAAACACTGACCGGATAGTTTATGGTTTGGGAGTAGATAAATATGTTTAATAAATAAGCATTACAGTTATCCAGGAATTTTGTGTATGCTCTTCCACATTCCTGATTCTAGAAACTCACCAACATTTCATTCTGACTTCTGATCCCAAGCATATTTACTTGGAAGTCGATCTCACTTGGCCCCGCAATGCCAAGAAGTGTGTGCACAGAACTGCCAATTGAGTCTTCTAATAGCCTTCCTTATATTGTACTTCTAGCATTCATCGATAAAGTATAGATAATTCTGGATTGCCACGTTAATGTAATAGTGGAGGCCATCCAAGCCTAATTATTATAATACGCTGTATAACATGATATTACCTTAAGTCAAATGATCAAATTAAACATCACTTGAAGCCCATTCCCATAGCACAAGATATTCTTGATAACCAGGAGATCTTTTATTACTTTTTGTGTCTGCATTAATGAGACCGATCGCAGCAAATTCATTTTGCCGCTTTTTGCAGATGCAATAATTAATGCAGTTGAAATTTCATTAGTCACTTAGCACGAACGAATGTCCATTTATTATAAAGTGCCCCCCATTTTGTGGGAAGCATTTTTAAGTAAAGTGGATAATCATTAATTAATTTGTTGAACATTCATCCTATTACCGTTCATCATGATAAGCCTTGGTGACATTAATATTGATGGGACACCTCTGCAGTAATGGCCCCTCTACTTCCTCGAAAGTATGCCATCCTTAGGCACTGTAGTGCTCAGAAATGGTAACTATTCCTAGGTCAGTTCCCAGACAATGCAGGATGAATTCAATCAATAGGTGAACTGCTAGCTGAAAGTGGTGGTGGGGAGATAATAGATATTATGATAGCTTCTACCACATCAAGCTTAGAACGAAGTAGGAAATGCAACAAAGGTCACACCCATGCAATACATTGAAAGCACATTTAACACACGTCTAAGGATATGGCTTCTCCCAAAGAATCCTGAGCACTGTAGTTTGTTAAGGATGCTGGGAGTTGTAGCTCTGTGAGGGGGGAAACTATGTTTCCCAAGATTCTTTGAGGGAAGCCGTGTGCTTTAAATGTGCATTGAATGTGCTTTAAATGCTTGGTGCGGATGTCACCCAAAGGTATAGTGTGGAATGCATCTGCTCGGGGTTGAAGACCCTCCATTCCATTCCCAGTTTCACCTGATTTTCTATCTCCTCCCATCAGTCAGTATTCTAGGGGCACTGAACATGCTAAATCCTCATTAGGTTGCTTGGGAATCTCCCACGCTGTGCCCCTCGAAGATTCTTTGTATTTTTGTGAAAACGGAGATTTGCCCAAGCTTGCTGCTACCTTCTACTTGCGTATCTATGGTGCCATGTTGGCTGCAATGATACAACCAGTCTTGACATTGTTTCCCAAGATTCTTTGAGGGAAGCCGTGTGCTTTAAATGTGCATTGAATGTGCTTTAAATGCTTGGTGCGGATGTCACCCAAAGGTATAGTGTGGAATGCATCTGCTCGGGGTTGAAGACCCTCCATTCCATTCCCAGTTTCACCTGATTTTCTATCTCCTCCCATCAGTCAGTATTCTAGGGGCACTGAACATGCTAAATCCTCATTAGGTTGCTTGGGAATCTCCCACGCTGTGCCCCTCGAAGATTCTTTGTATTTTTGTGAAAACGGAGATTTGCCCAAGCTTGCTGCTACCTTCTACTTGCGTATCTATGGTGCCATGTTGGCTGCAATGATACAACCAGTCTTGACATTGTAAACAGAGGGAATAATGATTTCCTAAAGAATCAGCATATTTTATTATTTTGACAATTTATTTACTATTTGACCAGAATCATCTTGAAAAGGTGTGTAGGTCACTCAACACAACAAAGATCAAAGACAACTTAAAAGTACAAAATCAGGATTCAGTTACAATGCCTGCTGAAATAAAGAGTCTTCAGTAGGCACTGGTGGGGTTCAATAGGGCGGTAGACTGAATGACCTCAACGGGGAGGGAGCTTTACTCCTGGTGGAGATGAATCATGCATCTGAGTCATGGGGGACACTAACAATGGCCTTTCCCCCCAAGACCTCAGTGATCAGGCAGGGATATAAGGGATCACTGGACCCAAGTTGCTAAGGGTTTGGTAAATCAATTTTGGCACCTTCAACCTGACAGCCAGTGCAAACTTTTCAGCACTGGAGTTATGTTCTGCTCTGTAATTTCTGTACCAAAGTAACCTACATTATTTATAAGAACAGCTAGATTTTGCAACCAGAATAAATTTAGTGATTAAGTAAATTTGTGCATCAATGCTAATTTATTTGGTGTAATTTATTTGTCTTCTATTATGCACAGGAGTACTGAGGAACAAGTTTTGTCTCTGGTATTTGATACTTCACAAAGGAAAAGTAACAACAGGCAATGGGCAAACTCCTCTTAGCTCAATTTGAAATTGGCATATGATTGTCCCACAGATTCTCAGCTATAGAGAATCTCCTGCCTCATTGTGTTATCATTGATGTGTTGATAGTGCTGCACACATGCACTTTATCATATTGTCTCCTGGGAACTGTAGTTTCTAGCATTGCTCAGAAATTCAACTTTCCACAGAAGAGGCATAATGTCTGAAGTGGACCAAAACAAGGCTGCCTAGTTGAGTGGTTCAGTCACATAGCAGCAACCAACAAGTTTCCATTAGAAGCTTTCTTCTACAAAGGCTCACATAGTTTTGGAAAGATCAAGGAAAGTTTCAGCAAAGAGTTTTGAAGATCTTCTGCATATGCACTTCCCAAAGCAAGGTCGCTTTGGACCTTTTTTTCTGATGCCACCTTTGTGCCCTCTAGGCAGTGCTGATGCCAGGGTATTTTGCACCCTAGGCAAGCTAAATACTTGCACCCACCCTCCCAATTAGTAACTTCAACTTTCAGAAACATACATCTTGTAGTAAAAAAAAATTGGAAGCACAAAACTTGAAGCTGCTAGATTTATTTTAAATTGCAAGCTGAAGCCATGTTTATCTTTCTCAAATACAAAATAAAATGCTTTAGCACACAAACAATTTTGAATAATTTTGTGAATTGTGATGTTAAAGTTTAAGTCTCTTTAACATTTTGGTAGCAGACACATCAAGATCTCACTTTGTATGTCCTTTGCTTTGCAAATTTTGTGTCACCAGTTCCTTCAGGTCAAGGGCCCATGTTTGGGCATGTTCAAGTCATATACTGTAGTTGCTGAGCCAACTAGTCTCTTTACCAACCTTGTTGAACATATGTAGGTTTTTGTTTTTTTAAATAAGTTGAAGCTTTGAGAAACTGTGTTCACCACTTGCCACCACTTGACATTGGAAGAGTGAAAAGGATCAGCCTCATCCAGTGTTGCCAATGCCCAGGGATGACAGAAGTTGCATAGTAGCCTCATCTGGAGGGTGTCACACAGGCTACTCTAGCTGTATGCTAACATGCACAAATGTGCCACTCCGATAGCATAGCAAGTCATAAGTCTAGTAGCAGAAACTGCTAACCCCTTGCCAGTGTATCATATGAAAGCTTTGAGGGTTGCTTTGCAGTCATCTCAATACAACCACATCTTCTGGAACAGCCTTGCCTTTCACAGTGCCATTAGGGGTAGGCTTTTGGGGGGTGGGCGTCACTTCCACCTTTGAAATCCCAGTAATGACCGAGAAATCCCGGATGTACGGCAGCCCTAATTAAAAGCAAGACAGCCCCTGCCTGCAGGCTACAATCTAAAAAGAAAAACAAACAGACTCACAAGGGGAAAGGGCAGAGTGGGTAGGAAAAAAGTAAACTTGGGCACCAATTCTTAAACAGTTGCATGATAATGACCAGCTTGCATAGTTTAGAAGGATGTTCTTGCATTACAGATGCATGATTAGAACCCTTGTAGACCTGATTACCTTGACTGTTAAACCACAGAGGCAGCAGACAACTGTCCTGTTTTCTATTTTTTTCCCCAGCGAGTCAAGCACATCCAAAACATTGCATGCATGGCTACCTGTTTCCTATGCCTATTGCACTTGGACCTCATCCTCACCCCTCCTACGATGCAACTGCAGGTATGCACACGTTAAGAGGTAACCAAATAATACATGTATTAGGCCAGCTGTTGTTGTAGGTGTATGTTGAGCAGCAAAAATGTAGTGAGCAACAACACCTCTACAACTGCCTTTTAGGACTGGGGGGTAACGGTGGGGAAACACCCTGAGCCCAGGGCCAAGTGAGATGGCTGGTGCAGGCAGCAGATGCCTAGGATGGCAGCATCCCTCCTATCATCCCCCTGAGCTGACCTACAGCCCTCAGGTACTGTAAAGTATGTTATCTCATTGTGTTGAAGTAAGGTTTACCTGCCAGTCCAGCCAGATTACATGCATCAATCTGAGGGAGTGGGGAGGCATCTTTTATTGCCTCTGCCTCTATCACCATAGAGTGGGTGGACAGCAATTTTTCTTGGCAAACTCTCTCACTCGCTGGACCAGCTGTTAAAAAATTGACCCCATAGAACGCCTACTGCTATCCTACCACCTCGGGTGCAGTGGTTAAGAGCGGCGGACTCCTAATCTGGTGAACCGGGTTCGCTTCCCTGCTCCTTCATATGCAGCTGATGGGTGACCTTGGGCTAGTCACACTTCTCTGAAGTCTCTCAGCCTCTCTCACCTCACAGAGTGTTTGTTGTGGGGGAGGAAGGAAAAAGGAGATTGTGAGCCGCTTTGAGACTCCTTAAGAGGAGTGAAAGGCGGGATATCAAGTCCAAACTCCTCCTCCTCCTCCTCCTCCTCCTCCTCCTCCTCCTCCTCCTCCTCCTCCTCCTCCTCCTCCTCCTCCATCATTGCATGTATAGACCCAACTTGACTTCTAAGTAAACAGGGAAGGGCTATAGTAGCACAGGGGTAAAGCACATGTTTTGCATGCAAAAGGTTCAAAGCCCCATTATCTCAAAGGAATGGCTGAGAAAGATTCCTGTGTGAAATCCTGAATTGTTCTGGTGGGAAGAGGTCTTAACCCTTTGCCTTTGCACTGTAGTCCTAATGAACAATGGAACACCAGTCTTATATTGAGTCAGATTATTGGCTCATATATCTCAATATTGCCTACACTGACTGGTAGCATCTATCCAGAGTTGGGGCATTACCAGCCTTACCCGGAGATCCAGGGACTTTCTGCAATCAAAGTAGATGCTTACAGAGCAGAGGTAGCCAACACAGTGCCTTCCAGATGTTGTTGGACTACAGTTCCCATCATCCCCAGCCAACATAGCAAGTTGTTAAGGATGATGGGAATTGTAGTCCAACAACACCTGGAAGGTGCTACGGACTCTGGCTATGGCCCTTTCTCTGCATACCATGGTTGCAATTGTAATAACCTCCTTCAACACCCACCCCCCGATGAAATATGATCATACATTTATCATGTTTGTAAACATAGATGGGGCATGGCTATTCAGCACTGGTGTTCTGTGTATAACATGATACCTACCACATGATGCACCCTGCTTATGCTTGCAAGTTAGGGTGCAGAGATCAGCTGAGTCCATTGCAGCAGCTCAATAAAACTGTCAAGAACCTGATTCTGAATTACTGATGATAATCCTGGGATTTGTTTCATTCTCTCCCCCCTCCTCTCCTTTCCCAAATTGTTTGCTGGAGAAACTTGGAACAAATTGGTTTGCTACAAGCCTCTCCTGAAAGGAGATCCGATTATGTGAGTTTACTCAGCGTTCCCCTCTACTTTCTTCTTTCCGATTGTGCAGTGTACAGGGGCTTCTGGACAGCGTTCATTGTGCTGGCTGTCACTGCCAGCCTCGTAGGAGGATTTCTCTTGGTGTGTGGTGTGCCTTTTGTCAGTGCACGGTTCTATAAAGTAGGAGGCGGATTCCTCATCACGGCTGGTAAGCTGCCAATTCATGATAATTGGATATATGGGTGCCTGGGACGCTGAGGCTAATTCCCACTTTGTGTAGCCTGTGTGTGCGTGTGTGTGCATGTGTGTGTGTGTGTGTGTGTGTGTGCACGCACACACACACACACACGTATGAGAGAGAAAGAGAGAGATTGAGAATGAATGTGTGCAAAAAAATAATGAAAATCACATGGGTCTTCTCCTAATAAATTACACAGTATTTCATATAGGGTTTACTCTTTAACCTATCATTCTCCTGAAGATATCCTGCAAGCCAGCAGAGGTTCAGGATCAGACCTGAAGTGCATGTCTGCACATGGTGATCAGGAAATGACACTGTGTTACACCTCTAGGGATGGGAAAATCCACCAATGTTAGTTTCTCTCAGTTTCTCATTTTTTCTACCTCATGAAAACCCACCAGCATTTTAGTGCAATTTTCACTTAATGTACTCTATGAATGCAATCTTGCCTAATATACACATTTTTCTAAAGCACTTCCCCTTAATATAATGCACTTTATTGTATGTTACTTTCGCATAAATGCAAACTGAATCAAATTTCTTCCCTATCCCTAAATGTCCCCCAGTGACTAAAACATTGGCAAGGTTTAGGGATTTCAAAGCCAGAAGAAGGGGAATGAGTCTTGAAACCTAGCAGGATCTCAGGTTCAAAGTGACAGACATTGGTAGGACTGCATGCTGTGCCAGCAAAGACCTTTTTCAATTACAAGCAGGGCTTCAGTAGGGAAAGATTTGATCATCTCATTGCGTTCTTTCCTTCTAAGAATGGCAGGCAATTATTGACCGTGTTTTAGAGCATTTGCCTGGTAACCTGCCAGCTACCTTAACAAAATCTTGCTGGGTAGTTTTTTCTGGAGGCACCCTTTCAAAATGAACCAGCTCATCTACACTTGTAGGCTGAGAAGATTATTCAGCAGATGGACCTGGAAGCTTTTTGATATTTATTGCTATCTTCTCTTGGAGACCTTTATCCCTACCAAGTTGCCAATTGCTTTATCAGATAATGAAACACATTTTCTGTGAGGACTGCTTTGCCATGAGGTGTTCTTAACCATGTTTGACATGTGACAGTTAACTTGAGAGAGGCTTTCTTTGCACATTCATGTAACAGTTTCCAGTGCGGTAGCCTTGCAGCAGCAAAAACCAACCAAGTTTACTTTAAAGACTAACAGATTTATTGGATTAGAGCTAGAATCTAGTCCATAAATATGTATGTCATATCACAGGGGTGGGAAAACTCAAGTCTCTCTAGCTGGCCCGCGTAATTCTTCCCGGGCCACACCCCACATTGACCCTGCTTCACACACAGGGTCTGGGTGGAATGCATACTTTAACTCCAGTATTTCCTCTCTCTTGGAGACCAGGGAGGGATGTGTGAGTGTGTGTCGAAACTAGCCTAATGTACACAGACAAAACTTATAACAATTGCTCCACCAACCTTCGCTTCTAATCCTGCCCAGTACTGACATGTGGCCCTTGGAAGATTGCTCAGAAGGCAACGCAGCCCTCAGAGTGAAAAAAAGATCCCCCTCACCTGCTTAAATCCCCACTTCTACACAATATTATGGATTGAGCAGGAGCCCTGCTCTCTTTTCCACCTGGACACTCTACATGCACCTGAAAGGCCGCCTATCATGTGAAAGGATCAAAAATAAAACTGCCAAAATCAGAATTCCTTCACACAAATCAATGGTGTAGCAACACTTGGAATACTCTGAACAGTCTCCATTCAAAAAAGATATACTGGAGCTAGCAAGGGTGCACAAAAGGGCAGCCAAAATAATCAAGAGCCTGGAGACACTCCCCAGGGTGGGTGCAAAAAGGGGATTGGATAAATTCATGGTGGTTAAGGCTTTTAAGTCATGATGATGCCTATGTTCTAATGCCACTGTTAGAGGCCACATCCCTCTGAAAACCAATTAATGGGAACCATTAATTAATGGAAATCATTAACAGCAATGTGAGGAGAGTTGCAGTTGCAGTAATATTCTGCTATCGTCATAGTCATAGCCATAGTCATCTGATTGGCTGCCGTAGAACAAGACGCTGGACCAGCTAGGCCTTTGACTTGATCTAGTTTTATCTGATAAGTGTAACAAGTGGCCTGGCTCACAAGGATTCTCCCCAGTCTTTGATGGATTTCCACCAAACCTTTTAAAGAAAGAAAATAATAGAGAGAAGGGGGGGGGAGAGACAGCCAACACTTTATATTCAGCATTGTTCTCTTAAAGTTAATAGTTCCATATTGTGGCTGCTATAGGCTGCTCATATATCATATGCATTTGCACTTATGAATTGCCAAGAAAGATATCAGCATCTCATTATTTTTTTCTTGGTTTTTTTTGGAAGTTTTTGCTAGGCAAGGAGGTGAGAAAAAGGGCAGGTTGAAAGTTCATTTTCCCTGTAATTAGCAAATTATAGACAGGCTTCGGAAGTTCTAAAAAGAGTTTGGAGTTCACCCACTTGTCTCTATAATTAGCCAACAAGGTTTCACGATGCTATGATGAGAGAAAGGATGGCACAGAGTTTAGTGAACAATTTACTTGAAATGAAGTTGCTACCATCTTTTGACTGAGGAGGAGGAGTTAGGAAGGCTTGCAGTCAGTCCCTAGACAATTGTTGCAAGAATTTAAAGGTGAAAGGTGTCATAGCACGGTTCAATGCCCTTACAATTAGCCCCTCCCCAGAAGATACCATTGACCTAAATCAACATTGAAATGGAAACTCTCAATTAATCACAGGCCCTAATGAGTGGAGGCAGAGGGGGGTTTAAAGAAAGGAAGGGATCAGTTCTGTCAATATATGCAGCCAGCCAATGCCACGAAGCAATGCATACAATTGTGCTATGAGTAAATATAAAGACTAGATCAGTCCCAACACAGGATTCCAGGAGCTGTTATCTGGCCTGGAAACCAGAAGGTACCTTCAAAAAAGTGTGTGTGAGAGAAAGAGAGGGGGTGCTTCCCATCCTTTATATCTTTCCTACTCACTCCCACTATACATTACTTCTGCCAATGCAAGCATCTCCCACCAGTCCTTCCCCATGGAAATCAGCAATTAGAGCAGGGGCATCTAATCTTTTATTTTGGCTTAAGAGCCCCATCAAGAATTGGCAAACCCTTCAAGGGCCACATTATGCTAGTTGTGGGCACGGCCAAAGTGGACAAGGGCCATTTCCTTGTATGTGTTCATGCACACACTCACCACATATGCAGCACACATACAGACCTCTCACATACTGTACCAGCATTTTAATGCAAATATCCCCTGTATGTGAATTTTTGTATGCAAATTTCCTTAATATATACATTTTTGCAAGCAACTCCCCCTTAGATAATATGCATTTTTGCATATTATTTACCTCTCAGATAATGCATTTTCTCCTAATAGACACCTTTTGGCACACATTACAGTATTTGGTTAGAGAACTGCACTGCGAAAAGCAGAGAAGTGCAAATTTTGAAGGATAAAAGCATTTTGGTTAGCATATTTTTTCATGAACTGTGAATTAAAGAGTTTTGTATTAAAATGCAAACTGAACTGAATGTATTTCCCATCCCTATGTACCTTCAGTTTCTTGGTATGCATCTCCTATGTGGCAAACCTTCCCTTTTAGGCCACCCTGAACTTTTCACCTTACGAGAAAGAGACAGCACAAAACAATATATATATATATATATATATATATATATATATATATATATATATATATAGTTTTTATAAACGTTTGCTCTTGTTTGGATTGTATAAAAATATTACCCTCCCTGTGTCCTGATCTGGAGAAGTCCAATAAATAAACAATCTTTCCCCAAACATTGCAAGAGGGTATGTAACCTAATCACTGTGAAGTGTATCTTGGAAATCTGAAACCAATGGCTAAGAAACAAGTTCAGCAACATGCGGAGAGTGATAATGGCACCTCATGCAAATCTAGGAATTCGTGACTTTTGCAGCTCAAGAGAATAGAAACAAGGTAATCTTTTATGCAATTTGGTCACACTTTCTAGAATTATTTCAATAGCTTTGCATAGCATGCATAAAACATGTGTCAAAACATTGCAACGGATCCTCCCTTCTAAAAGCTTGCTGCTGAAATCCTGTAACTTTCCATACCACAGATGTTCCAGCGGTTTGCTTTGTTTCTTTGTCTTGATTTTGTTGCGCTATAGAGCAAGATTGCCCCTCCAGACACCAATAATGTGGTAACATCGGGGAAGCATTGTAGAACAAACTAACAGTGCAGAATGGTGTGTGGATGGTCTAGCATAGGTCCACGACTAATGCATGATTACTGCACCAATGACATGTTGCAAAATACAACCCTGCCCCCATAAAACACCTGTCTTCAGGGGCCCTGTTTGCAAGCTACTTTGAGATTCATTCGAGTAGGAAGTGCCATAGAAATACAAATAAACAATCAAACCAACGTAGCCTCTCTCTTCTTCTTCTTCCTCCTCCTCTTCTTCTCTCTCAGGTGCTTTATTTGCCCTGCTCATATTCATGTTTGCAATGTGGAAGGAATTTGCTGCCGATCTCCCGAAGTACATACTTCTAGAAAGAAGCGAAAGATGCCTCGACGATACTCCTGTGAACGTTTATTACGGGTGGTCGTTCATGTTTGCAGCGGCGGGAGTCCCCTTAGTGTTTCTTTCTGGAATCCTTTTCTACCTTGTCGGTTACAGCATCCCGAAGGAGCTGGAATAAGAAAGGGCTGGGCCTTTGTGGGAGATGTGCAGGAGGGGAATGATTGGATGCTGTCTTGGCATTGGGGAAAGCGTTTGTAGAAATATTTGTGTCATTTAAGTGTTTGATGGCAAAGCACTCTAAAACAATGGTGGTGGGTCACTTTAGCACAGAGATAGGGAACCTCAGGCCCGGGGACCAAATGCCTGGACCTTGGGACTCTTTCCAGGCCACACACCCTTCACAGCCACAGCTCCTCCCCACAAGCCACATCCTTCACTAGCCCTCCTTAGCATCCTCATGTGCTTTTGTGGCTGCAAAGTGTCTATGAATTCTGATAATGCCTGTTGCTTGTGTTACGGAAGATAAAGGTGTGTGTGTGTGTGTGTGTGTGTGTGTGTGTGTGTGTGTGTGTAGAAACTAGTCTACTGGGCAAAGGTAAAGTTTATATTTGTTGCTTTGCCCACTTTTGCAGAAGGTTGTCCATTGTGGTCCTTTTCCTTAGTGGGAAATAGGTCATTTGCTACGTCGTAGGGCATGTCATTTTTTGGGGTCAAACATGCCATTATTTTTGTGACTGGACAACATTTAGCTTGGTAAATCCAGGTTTGATTAAAAACACATAAATTGCTCTTGGAAAACCAAAGAATTTTAATTTTCGAAAATGTGGGAAATGCTATAAAAAGTTAGTTTCTCTGCACAAAGCATATCCTGCTAAGCATACAACATTACCTTGTACTCATACAACAATATTAGAAAGTAATGACATCAGTTCATAAGAAATTTAAACAGCAAGTTTCATGAAGTCTTGCTTGGCTTCGTTCTTGGACATCAGCCGCTTTTTGGCCTCTGATGTAGCCCTGCTGCCTCTGTGACTTGTTGCACACACCTCTCTATAGACTGAGCATCACAGGGCCATTGTGGAACTTTCATGGGCTCAGCAATAAACTTATTCACTTCCACTGTAGTAAGACAACATGTCAAAGGAGGTTCATATACCCCATCAGACTAATTGATCAGCTCAAACAGGGACAAAGCACTGGGGTTCATAGAAGGCGTCTTCCTCGGACATACAGAAGGATCTCTCAGCGCCCCTCAAGTCAACAATCTTTTGGACACCAGCTCTCCTCACTGTCATCTGAGCTCAAGGGTGTCTTGATTATTATTTTGCTGAAAGCATACCATGCTGAGCACTGAATCGTTGGCAAAGCAGCAGGGGGAACTCGTTGATGTGGAGGGCATAAACCAACCAGATCAACTATCATGGATTGGCTGGATCGAGAGAAGTGGTGTGAGGCACCAACTGGGGAACCCCCAAGGAAAGAAGGCTCAGAGCCAGGGGATTGGTGGTGGGATGAAAATGAGTGGTCAGAAGGTGAAGAGGGAGAAGATTGGTAGGAGGAGGTGTTGGAAGCTGAAGAGGTAGCAGGATTTATTTAGTGAGCAGGAAGTGTTTGGTAGAGAGCAGTCCAGAACCAGAGGCAGTGATGAATCAGGCTTGTGAGGAAGCCAGTCTGTCTCCCCCCTTGTCTTCCAGAACCAGAAGAGGTATGAAGAGGCTGGGCAAAGGCAGACAAAACACTGGAGTCTCAGATTGCTTGGGAATCCCCCTGGCAGAGGAAGAGACTTAGGGAGCTGTGGGACAGTGGGGGCCTTCAGTCCTTGCAACTGCCTCATTGGAGCAAGATCTACTGGGAAGGGCTCACTAGGCCTGACCTCCTGAGCTGTTTTGTTTCTTTGAATAAAGAGAATTAACTTCACTGACACCATGTGAGTTATTGCTGACTTGCTCCTGAAACCTACACTGACACCAGCTTACAACCAAGCTTGACTTCTACCTGATTCATGGTACCACCCTCCCAGCCAGTGTTGACTTTTGTAGAATCACCTGCAGTGATCTGCAGACTCTGAGCAATGCCCTTCTTCTTTAGGAAATCTACAATATTATTAGCTTGATTCCCCCTCTTTGAGCTTTTGTCTGGAGTGAAGTGGTAGAGGTATCTTCTGTCAGGCTCACTGCACACAGAATAATGCTTTCCTGAGCTGCTTATCTGAATTGTCTGCTTTCAGCATAACTTTAGTTGTATCTTCACAGCCGTCAAAGAAGATGCAGTCAATATCAGCCTTCTGAAAAAGATCATCAAATTCCTGACCCAGAGATTTCATAACTTTTTATTGGGCCCTCTTGACTTTATTGTGATCAACGGCAAGTCTCTGGTCTTCTTCAGTGATTAAGCCAGCATCCATAAAGGCGGCAGTGGTGATGGCAGCTGTGGCACACTGGCCAAATCCATATCCAATGCTCTGCATAGCAACATTGTGTATTTCTGATGTTTTGTACTCTCTTTATTAGAAGTGGAAGGTGTACTTGGTTTTTTGCAACTGGGGCAGCAAAATACAGAGCAGAGAAAAAAATGACACTTGCAATTGAGGATGTCAAAAAACTTGTTGAGTTTTGAGGTGAAAGCCTCTTTGACATCTAGCATTTCTCTACCAAGAGATATGTTTTTGGCTTGCTCCCAGCTCTCTTGAATCTTCTTTAAGACTGTGACTCATGAATATACAATGGGGTGGCAAAAGAACTGTTTGCTTGTTCCCACTTTAGCGAATGTCCTTTGCAAGACTGGCTGCTGGGTAGTTTCTGACATCCTCACCACTTTGTTCTCTTAGCAGTACCCCATATGTCATAACGCCTTGCAGAGTTGGGAGTTCAGAGGGCAACAACTCTCTGCCAGTTCCAATTAGGTTGCTCATATGCACGAATGTCCCCAGTCTTGTTCTCTGTTTAGAAGTCATTGTAGGTCAATTCCCAACAGTTGGGATGGTGGTATTAGTAGCAGCACTGATGGACAAGTAATATAACTGCAAGTACTTAGCAATCATTTTTAATGATTTTCATGCAATTTTCCACGCATTTCCCCCACAATATTATTTTTAATAAGGCAAGTTTAAAATTATTAGAAATGCAAAACACCACACCAGTATTTTTATGTAGTTATTTACCAAGCAAAATGAAATCATATTAATTTACCCAAAATATGCTTTGGATTCCCAAGTCATGTTACAACTTTTTAGCACCCCTCATTTGGGGAATATGAAAGTTGAAAAATTCAACACGCCCTAAACCTCAGCCAACCTGGTGTCCCCCTCCCTGTTGTTTCAGTCCACAGCTTCTACTAGCTCCAGCCAGCATAGGGTGGGTGTAAGGAGAGGGAGGAGAGCTCTCCAAAAATTTTGGAAGGGGGTTGCCTCTTGCCATATGTATCCATATGACATGGCCAAGGGTTTCTGGTTATTTATTTATTTATTTATTTAAGCCTCCCCAGCTTGGCTCCCTGTGCAGCCTCCTCACCAGCTGGAACCCAATGGGAGCAACACTTTTTTCTATCACATCTCATTGATCCCAAGATCATTTGTTCATTCGAGAGCCATGAAATGTAACTGGTATGCATTTGTAATGTAGACCTAGTGATGTCTTGACCTGCCAATTATCATTTCTATCATTTTTCAATCTCAAGTTAAGTTCTCCACATTTGTATACCAGTTTGCATTCCCCCCATATTAAAAACTACTCCTGAAAATTAACCATAATTATAATGACAATTTTTTCCTAATATACACGTCTCTATGTAATTTTGTGTAATATACCCATTTTTGCAAATGGGTTATCCCTGAGGATAATGCATTTTTGTATGCCGTATTAATATATACATTTTTATGCATGCTTTACCCTCAGTATATGCATTTCTGTACATATTACTTGGCTGCAGATCTGCCCTGCAAAATTCAGATAAGGGCAGGTGTCAGAGTATTGCTGTGCTCCAGTTTGTTCATTTTTTGGAAAGTGCAGTTTAAGCAGGTTTTCCTTTACGTGATGACTGAATAAAATCCACCACCAACCATCCCTACTGGAGACACATTGCAGAAGAAGCTGTGCAAGGCCCTAAAGTCTTTCCCCATTCACTAATATTCCAGAGGTACCCTAGAGAGCTAGTAGAATCCCCATTTAATGCTCTAAGAATTTTACTGGGCTTTGCCCAGATGTGAGAGTTTACCCTCACTTCCACATCTATAGGACCTAAATATTAGCTTTGAAACAACTGAAGGAGAGAAATATTTATCAAATTTTCTTTAAGACCTTAGGGTTGCCATATTTCAAAAAGTGAAAATCTGGGCATAAAAGTTGTTGAACTTGATTTTTCCAGACATTGCAGCAATTTCCGCATGGACACTGTTTGCGAGGGCTGAATACCAGCTGTGTCAGGGAAATTCTGGGCATATCCAACTCTACCTGCCAGATCCTGGTTTTGCACAACAAATCCAGGGACTCCCCCTCCATCCCAATCCAGTGTCCTCCATGGAAATCCCATACCCAGAACAACATCCCCAATCATGTAAATCGAGCCACTTAGTCCATGCGTGTATTGCTGAGTGCATGTGGGATGAGTCCTTCCACTGAAATAAATAGGGAACAGCACATTTATCAAGATCCCTCTACAAGCTGGAATAGTCACCAGCCTCTTCAGATGCTTACCTGGTCTGGAGAACATGTTACCACAGTGGACTAATAGGAGCACACCACTCCCCATCACTGTCATAAAATAACATGTGATACACAATAAATTTATGTGCATGCCTGTATGCACAGAGGCTTAAACTGTTCAAATCTTTAACATCAAAACAGAGGAGAAATATTGAGTGACATGGATCTCCAGATTTTGGGAGCCCTTGGTAAAGCTGCCCTCTGAGAGATGCCCCCTAGTGGCTAAATTGTTGCAAATCAAGGTTTATAATCTTTGTCCCTAAATTTAAGCAATGATGAAGCATGTGTGTGTGTGTGTGTGCAATTGTCCTCAATGGGATGCAGTTTGCACTTATATGAGCCTGGTGAAATGCTGGCTGTCTCTTCAATATTTATATTAACCACAGTTATAAATATTTAGCGTTAAGTCCCAATTGACCTTATTTCTTGTTGAATGCAATCAAATCTGGCTGACATCATGTATTTTATTAGCTCTATTTGTAAATTCTAATTAAATATATATGTTTTTAAAAGGGAAAAAAATACTGCAACTGACATAAAAGGGTGAGTGTTAACATGTCTTTTAAATATTTTAACGTAACGTTATGCTGAGAAGATGAAACAGGGGAACTATGTTGGTTTTAGAACATGTATTTTGTTTGCATTTATATTTTGGGCAAAATAATTCTTTGATTCTTTGAAAACCTTGATGAAGACATTGAATCCCAAACTTGAGTGGACCCACTGACTTCAGAAGGCTTAGCTGCCACCATACGATTAAATGTACTGTTTGTGTATTACCTTTGTATTCTGTTGCACAGAACCTTCAGTTTTCTCAAAGCCTGCTAATCCTAACACTGTATGCAATCTGGTTTGTACTGCAGCTTTAAATGACTGCCCCTGCTCAGTTCAATGAGAAGCTGCCTTATACCAGGTATTTAACTCACCCAGCTCAGAACTGTCTACACTGGCTTGCAGCAGCTCTCTGGGGTTTCAGGTAGGAACACTGAGCCAGGTTGAAGCTCCTTGTATTAACCTACAAAGTCCAGGACAACTTAGGTGCAGGGTACCCTAGGGACCACCTGAACCCTTATATCCCACCCCAGTCACTGAGGTAAACTGCAGGAATTTTGTTGTATGTCCCCATAGCTGGTGAGGCTCGCTTGACATCAACATGAAAACCAAGCCTTTTGTAGGGCTTCCATACGTCCTCTTTTCCCAGGACATGTCCTCTTTTTCATGGGTTAGAGTCGCCATAGTGATCCATAGTAGAATTTGGCAAATGTGTCTTCTTTTTTGCTCTTCAAAATATGGCAACCTTACTTTAGAGGCAGTGGTGGCTACCAGCTTGGATGGCTTTAGAAGAGAATTATACAAATTAATGGAGAGTAAGGCGCTGTGGGTTAAACCACAGAGTCTAGGGCTTGCTGATCAGAAGGTCGGTGGTTCGAATCCCTGCAATGGGGTGAGTTCCCGTTGCTCGGTCCCAGCTCCTGCCCACCTAGCAGTTCGAAAGTACATCAAAGTGCAAGTAGATAAATAGGGACCGCTCTGACGGGAAGGTAAACGGCATTTCCATGCGCTGCTCTGGTTCGCCAGAAGCAGCTTTGTCATGCTGGCCACATGACCCAGAAGCTGTCTGTGGACAAACGCTGGCTCCCTCGGCCTATGGAGTGAGATGAGCGCCGCAACCTCAGAGTCGGACACAACTGGACCTGATGGTCAGGGGCCCCTTTACCTTTTACAGCTACCAATAACTACTGGTATTAACCCTGATGGCTATCTTCTGCCTCTTTTGTCAGAGGCAATGTGCCTCTGAGTGCCAGTTGTTGTAAACTGCAGGTGGGAAGAGTGCTCTTGAACTAAGGTCCTGCTTCCAGGCTTCCCACGGGCCTCTGTTTGGCCCCTGTGAAAACAGGAAAGTGACTGATGTAGTGGCATTCAAATATTACCTGGGATTCCCAAGGGCACCCCCCCCCCCGGTTTCTTCACGTTTCTAAACTACTGTACTATCCTTCCAGTCTTAAACTGCAACTGATACATTATGGGGAAAGTAGCAACAGGTAAGGCAGGCTCTGAGAGCTCAAAACTCTGAAGCTCTCCAATATGAAGGTTTTTTTTTTTTAAAAAAAGAACTAAAACAGAGTTGAGAATCCTATGGGGATACTTTTTGGCTACACCTGCTGTCAGCTCTGACCACTGGCTATGCTTTTATTTCACGCTTCCCTGAAGCAAAAGGAAAGTCACATCTCTCTCTCCTTTCCAGCCAGCAGATAGGTATTTTTATTTCTTAATGTGAAGCATTTTACCATTATGACCTTTAGGATTACGCTGGCTCCCTCTCAGATCCCCGAGTGATAATTTTGCTTTATAAATTCTCTTTTTGGATAATTTTTGTCATTTTAATAATCCATCTGATGTCAGGACGGACACTTATGGGTCACACAGAATAAAAGATGAGAATCCAGGAGCAGAGGAAGATTTACAGTCATTTGCCTTTCATCGATCCCATAAAACAACCCGAGCGTGTACAAATGATGATCTTGTAAGAGTTGCCTGGGCAGGAGCATAAGAATGGAATGTGAAATCCATCAGACTTATTGATACCTGCAAAGCAGAAGATTCCTGAAGTTGTGAATATGGAAGTGAATTTTATATTAGAAAATGAAATATTTATTAACTTTCTCCATCTCTTCTTCTTCTTCTTCTTTTTTAAAAAAGGTTTCATGTCATCAAGTCATTTGTGAAATATTTTTAATTTAACCACCCATTCATGCCTTAGGGGAAAGGTTTTTCCTTTGGAGGCTCTCAGGATATGTTTAAGAACTTATTTGGAACTGCATTTAAAATAGTCCCCCTTGCTCGGCATATCAGTAAGCTGTGAAAATGGATCCATTGCACACATTAGAAGATGCTCATAATTTCTTTGTGGCTTTACACAATGTAGAGGAAGATTGTTAAATGTGGGCAAATTTCAGACAAAGGGTTTTGGTTTTTTTTAATGCATGCCTCGCTTCATGAAGCAAATGTAAAGTTGCTTATGAATAAAATGATATATATATAAACCACAATTAAAAACAAACCAACTTCAAGTTACTAAAACCAATTAATAAAAAAGGAAAACCAACCAGTTCAGCATAAATACAGGTGGGCAAAACTTTAGATCACGTTAAAGTCTCAGCAGAATCAAAAATGTCTCAGCAGCTCAAATGAAACTTAAGAGAAAGGGGGCCAACCCAGCCCCTTTGGTTTTTTCTCAGTTTCTCATTTATACAGTTTTAAATTCAGTTTTCCACATTTCCACATCATATATCTATATATGTAGATACTGACACATTTACATAAAATTCATAAGCATTTCAGTGCAAATTTATCTTAATACACACATTTTTGCATGCAATTTTTCCAAAATATAATGCATTTTTAAAATATTGTTTTCATTAACATATGAATCTTTATGCACTTGGGGCCAGTATGTGCATTCTTGTTCACACTACTTGGCTGGAGAACTGCAATGCAAAATTCAGAGAAGTATGAATTCCAAAGGACAGTGGACAGTGATCCAAATACTGTAATGTAGTTTTTGGCAGAGGATGAACTGCAGTGGAAGAGAAACAGTGCGGCATGCAATGAATACAGACAGGGCAGAGTGGAAAACTATGCCTTCATACATCCCAACTTTATAGTCTCTTGGACACTCTTTCAGGGCCCATAGGATTGCTCCCTAAGTGACCTAGCTGGAAAAGCAGATTCCTATTATGGATGAATAGTGAGGCATGAAGGAACAGGAAAGTGGCAAGATGGATTACGGTACCACTGGATTCAGAGTTCATTTTCTGTGTGCTGGAGTCAACTTTGTCAAAGTCAGTGGCACCTCGCCAGTATCAGAAGCTGGTGCATGGCAGGTCGGAATTGGTTCTAATAAATACACCTTTTCAAAAATGCATAATTAAAACAGTGATTTGATCTCCCTCTAATGAATTTTAGTCAAGGTTCTCTTCAAGGATACTTTTCTCCCATTAGCATTTGACATTAGTAAGCAATGAATAATTCCATTTTTTTCTTGCCAACAGCTGGGACACTTCCTGCTTTATTTGCTATCCACTCAACAGTCTGCAAGAAATGCTAATGAGCCCTGAGTGTAAAAAATAAAAAAAATAAAAATTCCATCTACTTGATCACAGGCAGGAACCAAGGTAAAAAGAAAGAAAGACTCAAGAGCTTTCAAATTAGGACATTTGGGTAAAGGCAACTTGAAAAGCTTTAAATAAGGGGTGGGAAGCTCAGGCGGGGGGAGGTGCAGCCCCCCCAACTCTCTATCCAAACTGTGGTCTGCAGTCTTCATGCAGATGATCAGCAGCTTGCCTGTGGATTTGCAGCACATTCATCATATCAAATCTTTCGTGTGTGTGTGTGTGTGTGTGTGTGTGTGTGTGATATTTTATTCATTCTTTTATTTCTAATGCTGAATTCTGTGGAATTCAAATTGTGATACAATGAAGCACAACAAATAAGAAATAAAAAAGCAGGAAAAATGCAATTAAAAACTGCACAGCATCTATTGTTTACAGTGCATTATAATCACTACAATAGGCAGAGAAATAATTAAGCAGTTCACCAATGCCAGCAACCATTTTCAGGTAGTTTTGAGAGTGGGTGGATGGGAGCATTTGCGAACCACTGCACTAGGCCATGCCCCAACTCCCCAGGCCACACCTCCAACTAGCCCTGCCCTGCAACTTCCTTGAGTGTTTCTATCTGGCTAGAGAATTGAGATTTCTGTGTAGCTGGAATGCAGCCTACAGTGCAAAAGTAAAGAGTCTCATGAGTTTCTCCACCCACTTTTTGCCTCTTTGCCCACCCACCATTCGAATGTGGCCCTCGGAAGGTTTGAAATGTGGCCCCTGGGCTAGAAAAGGTGTCCTAACCACTGGAAGACATTGGTCCCTTCTCAGGGGTGGAGGGATGTGGTGTTATTTTCTTTAAAACCTTTCTCCTCATTTTGGCACCATTTTGAAGTTCAAGTCATTTCACCTGAATCATTTTGGCCCTTCTCTATTAACAATATTTGGCATTTGTTTGTGCACACATACAAGAGAGAGAGAAAGGGCTAGAGAGATGGCAGTTCAGATGATATGGATGTGAAACATGTGTTCTTGCATGCTGTTAAGTGTCCCAATTTTTATCAGTCATTTTTGGAGGTCATACAAATGTCTCTATTTCCAAATGCAGATGGAACAGTTTTTGCAACATGGCCCAAAGCCGGGGAAAATATAGTCATTCAGGAGCAATGCAGTTAAGCCAGAGTGAATGGATATAAGCCAAGGATGTTCTATTGACTTCATCGGAATAAAATCAGATACAATCAAAGCCCTTGGACTTAACTGGGTTTGTAGATCAAATGGGAAAGCGGCAATTAGATGCTAATTTGGCTGCCAGTAAATTTCACATCTGATTACAGCTTTTTACACTGAGGCTTAGTTTGCTTAAGCCCCACCCACCCACAATAGAGAACACTTTCCCTCTGTTATGTGGCCTGATTAAAATGATCTCTCATGGAAAGGGGCCGTGTAAATAAATGGCCCAGAGACTCACAACAATCTTCTGCTCTGATGTTCATCTCATTTACAAGGATTGTGTTGGTGCTTTTGCAAGAGAAAGATGGCTTGGTGTACAGGAAGGCTTATGGCAACAAATCTAAATATGCTGACTTGGAAAAAAGTATTATAGAAACCAATTGTGCTTAGACATCCTGCTAGTAAATTGGATGGCAAGGTAAATAATAAAATGATGACTTTTCTTCCCCACAGCCGACAAGCATGTTCCTATCTTATACTCTACCTACAAAAGCCTTTGCTAAAGCTTTCTGACATTTTTGGGGGGTGGGGTGGGGGTATAAAAGCAATCAGAATTAATAATGCAGATAAAAAAATCTGATGCATTTTTTGATTCATTTGCATCACTTATACTCAGAGCAAGGAAGTAGGAAACATCAGGATTTAACCGCATTTTACTCAGCATAGACCCATTGAAATTAATGCACATGAGTAAGCTAGGTATAATAACCTCAGTGAATAAAATTCAGTTGAATTCCACCCATTGAGCTATGATGACATATTAGAAATGATAGCCATCAGAGTTGAACCACTCAGCTATGACCTTTCTCTAAACCAGGCACCCCCAAACTGTGGCCCTCCAGATGTTTTGGCCTACAACTCTCATGATCCCTAGCTAACAGGACCAGTGGTTGGGGAAGATGGGAATTGTAGTCCAAAACACCTGGAGGGCCGAAGTTTGGAGATGCCTGCTCTAAACCATGGCAAATGCTATTAAAACAAGTAATTCCACCCTACAATGTAACATTGAATGTATTGATTTATTTAACATCCACATCTTTTCTTCGGACTTGGGTCTCCAGCTGTTTTTGGATTACAGTTCCCACCATCCCTGACCACTGGTCCTGCTAGCTAGGGATGATGGGAGTTGTAGTCCAGCTGGAGGCCCAAGTTTGGGAAAACATGTGTTAGCCAGTAATAACCCTGCTTCTGCTATCTCTTCTCGGAGCCAACAATGGCCTTTGAATAAATATACTTCCTCTGTGGAAGTAGTGCCCCATAAATTGTCTGAGTTTTCACTGAGCTAAAGGTAAAGGTAAAGGGACCCCTGACAATTAAGTCCAGTCACGAATGACTCTGGGGTTGCGGCGCTCATTGCACTTTTCTGGCTGAGGGAGCCGGCGTACAGCTTCCAGATCACGTGGCCAGCATGAGTAAGCCGCTTCTGGCTGTTTTTCTCTGACATCTGATGGGAGGGCGTTCCACAGGGCGGGCACCACTACCGAGAAGGCCCTCTGCCCGGAAACACCGTTTACCTTCCCGCCGGAGCGGTACCTATTTATCTACTTGCACTTTCGAACTACTTTGTGCTTTCGAACTACTACTTTGTTAAATAACGAGAGCCTGTGTGGTGCGGCTGTAGCCTGCCTTCAGTCCAACCTCAGAAAGGTACAATGCCACCAAGTGAAATTTCCTACATTTTCTTTTGAGATTTCTGCATTGCCCTTCACCAGAAATAGTGGCAGGGAAGTTTGCAAAAATAAGGTAACATGACAAAGTAATACATAGCAAATTAACAAACTAGGATAATTTTCACAAAGTGCATTTGGAATTCTTAAGAGAAGCAAAAAGAGAGTTTCAAAAAGACCAGCAAAATCCAAGTATGTGCATTTAGGTACATTCTAACTAATTCTCCTCCTTGAGGGGTGTGTGTGTGTGTGTGTGTGTGTGTGTGTTTGAGGGGGTGGGAACTGATCCCATGATCCCACCACCTACAAGGCCTCAGAAGCTACAGGGCCTTCTTTGAGGTCTCTGACTGGGAGCACATTTCTTGCAACAGTAGCTCTCCCTAATCCTGAGGATTTGACCTCATATATTTAAAAGCCATTGGCTTTGCCATGTAAAACTGCCTCAGCCTAAGCCACAAACACTTCAAAAGACATCAAAGACAAGAATTACCCACAGCTCAGTCTGAGAGTGCTGGAGTCAGCTGATGCCGACAGTTTCAGGATCTTAGAGCATGAAGCACTTTTCATTCATTTTAAATTAATTAAAGTGAGAAAACATGGAAGAAGAAAAAATAGCTCAAGATTCCTTTTTCTTTTAGAAGTTCTTTCTCTTGAAAATGCCCATTTGAGATTTAAAAACCCCCACGCTGTTTAAATAGACTTTTTTAAATCACGAAAAATATTTAGAGTTTTTAAAGTGGCGACAAACCTACACCGCTTGCAGCCATTTCAACAAGGGAAGTTTGTAATCTTCCTTTCAAGCAGAGGTGCAGCGGGGGCCCCTGGAAAATGAGGGCCATATTCCTCATGACCTAGATCAGAGGCAAAAGCTGGTGGGAAACAGATGTGTGTTGTGTGTTGGCCTCTGTCTGTTTCAAGAGACAATGGAGTGTGCATCTGGGGGTGAAGTTTCATCAGCAGTGAAGTGACTTCCCTGGTGTGCTAGCCTGGGCAGTGTGTATGGAGGTCCTTGGCTGCCCAGATGATAAGACTCCCCTCTCAGCCTTGCTGATGTGGTCCAAAAGAAAGCAGAGCAATACATTTGGCACCAGGAGTTACTGGAAGGAGGTATACAACCATCTTAGGGACCCCACTCTCTATTTGTGCAGCATTTTCTCCTTAGCCTTTTCTTCTCCCAAAGACATCCCACAAGGTACCAGAGGCTTAGGATCAGAGTTTTTCTTGTCGTAGATGGGGCAGCTTTGCAGGCTGCCGAACCCAGGGCTGGCCCTATGGCAAGGCTGGGTGGTGCAGGGTGCCGGGCCGCCAAGGGGGCGCCGCGTGGCGGGCGCTAGGAAACGGGGCGGGGGGATGCCGGAGGGATATTCGCACCACGCCGCCAGGGCGCCAGATATGCTTAAGATGGCTCTGGCCGAGCCCCCCTACCCCTCACTTCCCTCACTACATGCAGAATCACTTATGAATTGTTGGACCTCCTACTGGTCTTGTCTGTGCCAGGTGCACCAAAATCTGTCCAACATTGTGGTTGCCAGGTGCATCCTCCTTGAAATCCCAGTTCTCTGAGTTCTACTGCTTATGTAGTCAAACACAACTGAGGATACTGGCTGACTGTTGAGGCTGGTAGTGGTAAAAACAGGAAACTACTGGAAAGTGAAAACAGAATGGAGTGTTCAAAGCTGATTGGCTGGAACCCTGAACAGCAGGACTCCTCCATGCTGCAATATTTTGTTGGACGTCCCACTTGTTAATCTCTTTCTTTACTTTTTTGTGGGTGGGTGGGTTATTCATTTATATTTATTTATTTATGGAATTTGCACACCAGCCTTCAGCTGAAGATCTCAGGGCAATTCACAACATAAAAGTACAAAATGAGAACACAAATACACACTAATAACCCCCCCCCCAAACCAATAACAGCACCTCCCAGAAACACATTTAATAGGCTACAGAATGTTTAATCAGCCAAAGGCCTGGTTAAACAGAAACATTTTCACCTGGCGCCTAGTGAAGGGCCCAGGCAAGCCTCCCTAGGGAAAGCATTCAAAAAACAGAGAGCCCATTATTGTGTTGCTGCCCTCCTGGACTCTCATGGTGGGAGCACACGAAGAAGGGCCTCAATGAAAGAAAAGGGTTCCAGACACACCTTGCAGAGTCCCTTCAGATTCGCCATGTACTCAGAGCAAAAGAGGGGGAAGTACTACAACTGGTCAGGGCTCAGTGGAGTTGCTTTTCATTGTGCAATATGGAATAGATTAGGGTTTCTCAGTACAACGTTCATTCATAGAGTATACCTCAAAGCACTTTTCCCCCCCTCAAAGAAAAGGAGTAGTTCAGTAACTCTGCAAGCCAACAGCGCATCCATTATAAACTGAACAATGGGCCACACACAAAGTCCAAGTCCTAATACACTGCAAGAGAGATTGTTAAATTGCAGTCTGGTTGGCTCCTATGGGTTTCAAACAGAGCCATTTAGTTTCCACTCACACCTTAACCTTACTGTACCTCCTTTCTTGCAACTCAGCTTGCACACCTGTCAATTAAAGAATCTGCATCAAAATAAATCAATGCAGGGCTTCATACTGAAAATCAAAAGCCAGGATCACGTTCACGGAGTCTGTAACCTGAAACGTCTGTAAACTGAAGCATCTGTAACCCAAGGTACCACTGCATATAACCTATGCATGGACAATTCATAGAGTCACACAATCATAGAACTGTACCCTGAGGATCATCTAGCCCAGGGGTAGTCAACCTTTTTATACCTACAGGTAGGTAGCCATGTTGGTCTGAGTCGAAGCAAAATAAAAAAATTCCTTCAGTAGCACCTTAAAGACCAACTAAGTTTTTATTTTGGTATGAGCTTTCGTGTGCATGCACACTTCTTCAGATACACTGGAAACAGAAGTGAGGAGTTGTTTAAGATTGGGTGGCTGTCTGTAGGCAATGAAAGGTCTTCCTCCCAGAGCTTGAGAAAGGGAGCTGTCATTGTCCAGGAGAGGCTGTAGATCTCTGATGATGCGTTGTACTGTTTTAACTTGGGAGCTGTATGTGATGACTAGTGGTGTTCTGTTATTTTCTTTTTGGGGTCTGTCTTGCAGCAGGTTCTCTCTAGGTATCAGTCTGGCTCTGTTGATCTGTTGTTTAACTTCATCAGGTGGATATTTTAGTTTTCTCAAGCTCTGGGAGGAAGACCTTTCATTGCCTACAGACAGCCACCCAATCTTAAACAACTCCTCACCCACAATAATACAACCACCAGACTTAACATGGACACTGGTACCAGAGCCTGCAATAAACCCAGATGCCAACTTTGCTGCCACATACACCCGGACAACATCATTACTGGCCCCAACAACATCCAACATACCATCTCAGGACTATTCAATTGCTCATCTTCTAACATTGTGTATGCCATCAAATGCCAAAAGTGCCCTTCAGCTCTCTATATTGGACAAACAGGCCAAACCCTACACCAAAGGATAAATGGACATAAATCTGACATCAGGAACCATAAGACAGAGAAACCATTAGGAGAACACTTCAATCTCCCAGGACATACTATACAAGATCTCAAAGCAGCTGTTTTATTACAGAGAAATTTCAGGAAAGACTGGAAAGAGAAGTTGCTGAATTGGAACTCATTACCAAGCTTAAAACCATGGAGCCACCTGGGATGAATAGAGACATCGGATTCTTATCTCATTATGCATGATTAAGCTTTCTTTAGCACCTCAGCCCTTCCTCCCCCCCCCCAGGACTAATTGCAGTCACCAGCAGCCGTTAACAGCCACCCACAGGTTTACCACTCCCACCAGCCCATCACCCATTCCCACCCACCCCACCACCCTCTGTATATATATAAGGGCCTGACACTTCTGTTTCCAGTGTATCTGAAGAAGTGTGCATGCACACGAAAGCTCATCTATATATATAAAAATGTAAAAATTGTGAAATTCCGTTTGACACTTTTCTCCGTAACCGCTTGACCGATCGTCCTGAAATTTTGACACAACGATCCAGGCCACTCCTAGAGCGTTGTTGGGGGCAAAAATCCCTCAAATCACACACCTGCCCAGGTACAGACCTGCTTTTCCACCAAGTGGAATTCCTCCCACAGTACACCCCCTCCCTTCCTGAGAAATCTAAGCCACACCCAGAAACCGAATGACATCATTATCAACCAAGTAACTGAAATACACCAAGGCAGCCTGGGGGGGGGGTTGCCACAGACCGCAGCACGGCCTTCGATTTATGTAGGACCCTGCACGGCAAGGGGTTTTACTTTACCATTTAGCACCACTACCCCCCAAAAATCCACAAGACAAAAATAAATATGACTTATTTTATGGGTATGTCTTATTTTAGGAGAAACAACTGATTGTAAGCCTCTGTGCCTTTTTTTAAATAAAAAAACCCAACCATTCACTTTCTCTCCCCAGTTTAAGTCCTCAGATATTTGCAGTGCACCCCCCCCACCCCATTTACAATTCCCTACCTTCCCCATGCCACTTCCTGGGTTTTTTTATGCAACTGAACAACTTGGGTACTTCAGAACGCACCTTCTGTTGCCAGGCCCTTGCAGGGCCAGACAGAGGCCCGGTCCAGGTAGATAAGATAATGTGGCCCTGTTTTTAACCCTTTTGTTACTTTTTTCATTTTACTGATTGTGAATATGCAGACCGAGACCCCCTTTAGATTTGGAGGCCTGCACCAAGTGGCCCATATGACCCCCCTCCATCTGTCTGGGCCTGTCTGTTGCTACAGGGCTATGGGGCTTCGCTATTTGACACCCCCCTCGGGATTTCTTAAGTAGTTCTCTTTCTCCCAGGGCACATCATCACCCCCGATCCTTAATCTAAATATATAGAAATGCTCACGATGCGTGCACAGGGGCCAATGTATGGAGATACGGGGGGAAGGGACAACAGAGGGCTCAGACAAAAGTAAATACTGGGAAATGGAACCCATAAACTGACAGCTCCTTCTCCAAGGCTGGGGGCCAATGTAGGAAGATACCGGGGGTAGGGGCCAACACTCCCCAGGGACAACAGAGGGCTCAGACAGAAGTGCATGCTGGGAAATAAAACCCAGAACCTAACAGTTCCTTCTCCAAGGGTGGGGGCCAAGGTATGGAGATACATGGGGGAGGGGCCAACACTCCCCAGGGACAACAGAGGAAAGGGTATCCTACTGAAACACAGGGATGAGCCGGGGTGGAGGGAGGAGGAGCAGGATACATCATGGATCGGGACAGGGTGGGGTGGGGATCACAGAAAAGAACCACAGCAACGCATGGCCAGGTCAGCTAGTACCAAAATAAAAACTTAGTTGGTCTTTAAGGTGCTACTGAAGGAATTTTTTAATTTTGCTTTTTATACCAACCACCCACTAATGCATCTTGATGGTAAAATTTCCTTACCGCCCACCAGTGCTTGATGGAAGGAGGATTCAGCTTGTGCCGTGGAACCCCCTACCGCCCACCTAGAATCCTGAAACGCCCACTAGTGGGCGGTAGGGACCAGGTTGACCACCCCTGATCTAGTCAACCCCCCTGCAATGCAGGCATATGCAGCTGGGGCTCAAACCTGCAACCTTGGTGTTAACAGCACTATGCTCTAACCAACTGAGCTACCCACCTGCCAAAGTCCATTTTTCTTGGCTTCCAATTTTTTCAATATTAAGTTCAGTTCATGCTATTTCTATGGAATTTTATGGAATTTTTTTTAAAAGGAAAAAGTATCCAATAACATTTCTACTTATTTTTGTGTGCATTTCTCCTAAATACACATTGTGACTGGAAGTTTGCCTCCTATGTGCATTTGTGTGTGTGTGTGTGTGTGGGGATCAGCAATATAATGCAAATTTTTAAATGTTGTTTTCACTAATATACCCATTTGTTGTGCATACTTTCCCAAAACATATATGCATTTTAGTATGTGAATTTTTGTGCATGAATTTTGAATAGCAGTTGCATATTGATTTGGAGAGGGCAAATGAGGCAGGTTCACTTTCAAGAGGCAAGTTGTATTAATTTCTCCCCTTACCCAACTGAACTTGACATGAGACAGCTTTCTGAATTCCCGTGGAACTGACTCTCATCAGCTGCAACAATGGTTGTAATGTTCTCTGTTTAATAATAAGCAGCAGTTGAAGAAGCAATAGTTTTATTAAAGAACTGTGTATAACAAAGCCTTTCATTTAACTACTTTCTCACTCTGGCTTCTAGCCGTACCTTCATTTTAGGCCCAGGGGCGCCAAGTATGGGGAGCCAAGCCCCCCCCCCAATTCTAAATCAGAGGGCCACCCCCAACTTCTGTGGTGGCAGTGGTTGCAGCACTGGGTGTGCACACATGTCGTCAGCACTCCACAGGACATTCATGTGCAACGTCAGCATGCCCCAGGGCATGCATGCATGGCACACTGATGCCCTGGGCCCCCTCTTTCTTGGGGGCAAGGCAGCACATTTATTTGGGCCTGACATCCTAAACAAGGTATCGGTTGGGTTCTTAAATGTATAATCAAATTTATCCTTACAGTGATCACCAGCTCAGATAGCTTTAGAAAGACAATTAGATAAACTTATGGAGGAGAGTTCTATAAGCAGCTGTTAACCATTATGGGATCTCCAGGCTGAAAGGCAGCATGCCACAGAATACCAGTTGCTGGGGGTGGTGGCGAGTCAACTACAGGGAAAGGCTACTGCTTCCATGCCCTGGGTTTGTGGGCTTCCCAGAGGCATTTTATTGGTTACTTTAGGAAGTAAGTTATAGGAGTACATAGGCCTTTGATCTGATCCATCAGGATTCCTCCAATATTCTTAAAAAGTGCAAGTGAATGTTCCTCATCCTCTTGGTTATTCAACGATTTGGTGTTTTACCATGGCACCCACTCTGCATCCTGGCACAGTTTTCTTGTCCTCCTAACAAAATCAGGGACATGTGCTGAACAAGGATGAGTTGTTGTAATAGCCCTCTCTTTGCCTGAATTCTAGGGTGAGGAGAGAAGGCGCAGAATTTCATGTCCCATGAAGGTACACAATAGTTGAACAGGTGCCCTGCTCTTTCATACAAACACTTGTTTGTTCATAAGATTTCTTACTTGCACGCCACTACAACATTCCAGGGTGTTACGGCAATAGAACAGATGAAACATTTACCAAAAAAGAGAAAAAAAAAACCCAAGCAAAATTACTGCAGACAGAACATAAATTCAGCAAAATAGATCAGTCTCACAAAACAAAATGCCTTCACTTTCAGAGGCAGCCCCAATATCATTGGATGGATGAATATTAACTGCTTTTATATATTTTAAATTTTAGTTGTTTTAAAAATGTTTAGAAAGCATATATGAGGCAATAGATGATCCCAAATGGTGGAAAATTCTTAATACTAAGGAATATCACATAGTCCAAGATATGTATAGAGGAGAGTCCTTAATGTCATTGCAGGAAGTAACAGAGAACATAGGTGACCAATACTGGTTAAAAATTGGAGGGTTATATAAAAAAAATTCTTAAAGCCCAAGAGATAGGAAATATGAGATTAGAACAGCCAATAGAGGAATTATATAAACAAATGGAAAAAACTAAACAAGGAATGATAGGTAAAATCTATAAGAGGATGATTACAAATGAAGAACTGACAATCCAACTTATTCAAAAGATGTGGATTAAGGAAGAACAAATTAGTGAATCAAAGGTCGAAAGGATAATGAAAGGAATAGACGAGATTAAAGTAAGCAAATTTAGGGAGCTCGAACTAATTTTTTTTCTAAAATGGTATAGAACAGGGGTCCCCAGACTACGGCCCCCGGGCCGGATGCAGCCCAATTGGCCTCCCAATCTGGCCCGCGACGACCCCAGCCGCCCGCTGCCGCCGCCTGCTCTTACGGCGCACGGCGCGGCGGCGATCTTCAAAATCGGAAAAAAATCGCCGAAAATCCTTTGTGCGCATGCGTATGGGCCTCTCCCGACCCAGAAGAGGTCATTTCCGGTGCACGTCCGGGTCGGGGGAGGCCCATACGCATGCGCACAAGCGATTTTCGGCGATTTTTCCTGACCGTGTGCGTGTGCGCATGCACACGGGCGCGCACTCCCCCGCCCTCTGGCCCGCTGCGCGCGCACTCCCCTACCCTCCGGCCCGCTGCGCGGTCGGTGCGGCGGGCACCGGCCCGAAGCCCGGTAAGTCTGGGGACCCCTGGTATAGAACTTCGGCCCAGCTAGCTAATATGATACCAGGATTGAACCCTAACTGCTGGCATTGTGAACAAGCCAAGGGATGGTTCTCCCATATGTACTGGGAATTCCCAAAGGTAAGGGGTTTTGGAATAAAATCCTTAAGGTTTATTAATGAAGTTTTTAAAGTGATGTTACCCATAGACTTCAATCTCATGACAATTGGTATACCAGATTGGAAAGATAGAGGAAAAACGAACAGTAGAGGTCTGGAGTAATTATTTGTTTGAATTTATTCAGTCCGACATCGTGGCAGTAACGTCACAGGAAATAACATGGAGGGCCAAGTCTACTATTATAAGGACCAGATGGAACCCCTGTCTTCAATGGATCAGAAGACATTCAGTGGAAATTAAAGACATTGTGCCCGTGGCCGAGGACAACTGTTTGAACCCTTCCAATGGATTATGGGTGGGGGAGGGGGTGGGAAGGGAAAGGAAAAATGGTATGGGAAATTAAAAATTGGAAGGAGAAAATATAATGTATGTAAAAATTCTCATACTTTAATAAAAATCTTTTAAAAATGTTTATAGACTGTTTTAGAATGCTTTTGCTTTGCTTACATTTTTAAACTGTGCTTTTGCGGAGATATAAATTCAAGAAATACATATGAATGAATGAATGAATGAATAAATAAATAAATAAATAAAGGCAAGAGTAAAGAGAGTTCATACCTGTACTCAGTGTAATGTAACGTGCAAACAAGCCTAGGGCAAAAATACTTTGTTTACCAGACTCACAAATTAATTCAAGCAAAACCTATATGCAAATTTCCCAATCTTACAGTGTAATCGCCATGTCACCCTGCTCTGCCTTTATTTACAGCTGTCCCTTGCCTCAATTAAACCCATAACGAAAGCCCATCACAAAAGCTGACTCATGCCTTCCCCTTTTCATGCTGCAGCATCATAAGCAAAACATGCCACTAACTGTTGAAGGATGGTGTGATTTCTAATTACAGATAATACAGCTAATCAGGACCAATCAACACTTTATGATCTTGACTTAATATTTTATCATAATCTTAATTATAATTGCATTCGCCACGAATCGTGCGAAATGCTAGGTGTCATTTGCATTCCCAGCATGCTTCAACTCGTGTGTGTTTGTGTGTGTGTATTTAAGAAATAAATATTCCCTATTGGGTGTGATAGGTATGGCAAAGGCAAATTGTTTAGAGGCTGTAGCAAATCTCCACAGAAGACTGTTTTTACAGAGACTCTGCTTCTAACACCAGGGGGCGCACCTGGCTCTTAACGTTTCTTATCAGAACAAACCAATCTACACCCTGTCCTTACCGGGTGTTTTTTATAGTGCTGTTTGTTTAACCTAAGAAAGGAGGAAGAGGGAGGCGGAGAAATGTTAGTTTGTGTGCATATTATTAAAATTGAGTTTTATATCATGCACAAGTACCTTGCAGCTACAAACAAGGGATGGCCGTTTAATTAAAAACATATTTCCCCCCCGAACTTAAGATGAATAGGAATGCAATTCCCTGAATTCTGAAGTATGTTTCATTCTATTAAGCATTGTTATTCATATTGCAAAACTTAGTAAGAAAAGAAAAGAAAAAGTGCCTGTCCAGGAACTTTACGCTCTAGAGAACAACCCAGATGGAGCATTCTAACTTGTGGAAGGACACTTTGTAGCAGGGGTGTCAAAAGTGGAGTGTATTTCATAGAATCATAGAATTGGAAGGCGACTCGGGGGTCATTTAGTCCAACCCCCTGCAATGCCGGACTTTTTCACCCAACATGGGGCTTGAACCCACAACTAGGGTTGCCAGACTCAATAGTGGACAGGACTTCTGTGCCTTTAATTGCCCTGCTCTCTTTTGAGTCTGGAAGAGAGCATGGCAATTAAAGGCACAGAAGTCCTGTCCACTATTGAGTCTGGCAACCCTACCTGCAACCCTGAGATTAAGAGTTGTGCTTTACCGACTGAACCATCCAGCCAAGCCTATCTTAACAGGAACAGGGGTCTGACAGCTCTTGCTTCTGGCAGGATATGATATATGACACCCCACCCACCACCATGAAACAGGAAGCTGACTTAAACTGAGGCAGGTCATAGGTTCTTCCAGCTTAGCATTGTCTGCACTGACTGACAGCAGTAGTTTTCCTAGGTCTTTCCCCAACCCTGCCTAGAGATGCCGGGAAGTGAACTTGGGACCTTTTGTTTTCATTTTGCAGTTGCAGTTATTTTCATTATTAAAGGCTTCATTTTGTTGCTCATGTCAGCTTTCATTGTATTCTCCCCTGCTGCTGGTTCTGTGGCAGCAGCATAATTCCATGTGGCTTCCTGATGGTTGCCATTTTATTTGCCCAGAATGCTGTGGGAATAGTGCCATTCTGGAGTTTTAGTAGCAGGAGAAAATGGTGGTTCTCTCTCTCTCTCTCTCTCTCTCTCTCTCTCTCTCTCTCTCTCTCTCTCTCTCTCTCTCTCACACACACACACACACACACACACACACACACACACACACACAACACAAATGGTGGTTGCCATTATCCCTCCAAAATGCTTAAAGAATATATGACACAAACTGGGTTCCCTCTGGAAAGAAGGCATCCACCAAGAGGTAGGGATAGGGGGGAATTCTGTTCAGTTTGTTTAAAGGCAAACTGCTTAATTTACAGCAAAATAAAAAAAATCCTTCAGTAGCACCTTAAAGACCAACTAAGTTTTTATTTTGGTATGAGCTTTCGTGTGCATGCACACTTCGCTTAATTTACACTTTCTAAAACAATGCATGAACCAAAACAGCTTTTCTTCGAAATTCACACACTTCTCTGAATATTGAAATGCAGCTTTTCTGCCAAGTAATGTGTACACAAATGCATCTGCTAGTGTTATATATATGTTGGCTCCCAACGTGGGGCCATGTGTTATTATATGTTATAATAACACTAGGGCAGAATGCATACTGTATATAGAGGCATATCTTGATGAAAATAACCTACAAAAAACCAACATGTTAGGCCAAACTACGTGCAAAATTATGTATATTAGGATAAATTTGCACGAAAATGCTGATGAATTTTCAAAAGGGCCTTCTTTAAAAAAACCAACAACATCCCCACCACCTGTCTGCAAACTGGTGTGGAAACCTGAAGAGCTGAATTTAAGATTGGAAGAATGACAAACCAAGAGAAACCAAAATTGGCATAGTCACTTGTCCTCAGAGGACCTGTACTGCTGCTGAAGAAGGTATGCCATCTAGTTCTGAATGAGTCATGAACAGGACAACAGGAATCAACCCAATTCATTTCCATTCTTTCAGGGATAGCTCTAGGTTTGAATGAGGCCTTTGGTGGGCTGCTATCTCTTACCTAGTGTTGGCAGGCAGGTGGAAGCCCTTTGAGCAGCCCTGCAAGGAACATTACAATGTCCTTGGAATGATACTACATGAAGGGCATTGTGGGAAATTAATATGGCAGTAATGTGCCTTGCTGGTTACTAGCAGCTGTATTTGCTTTCACAATAAAATACAACCACTGTTGTCTGGGAATTCTATCCATGCTGTGGGGATACCTTAAATAGATGCCACGTTACCCAGTAGCAGGGGTGCCAACTTGAATAAAATATTGTGTTGGGGGGAGGTAAGCCCCACCCTGCATAATTGATCACATGATGTGACACCCACCCACCATCTGAATGGCAATGCTCATAATCTTTTGGGAGGGCAGCCCCCTCAAATATTTTAATGGTGGTGGTGGTGGTGGGGGGGCTCCTAGGCCCAGTACCCACCCTAAGTGAGGATGTCTGTCATATTTGGTTATAATATCCTAAAAGGTGTTGGAATGTAAAGACTAGACAGACAATTTCCTAAAATAGGAGGAGGAAGAGGAGGAGGAGGAGAAGGTTGTGAAGGAGAACTACCAAATGGGGTCCATTTATTCCAGTGTTTCATTTGTTGTGAAATCAATGCATGGCCCCACTATCTGTATGAAATACAGCTCTTTGTAACACAGGGAAATGTATGTCTCTGTGTTCTCTTTGTCATGTGGGCAAGCAGTATGAAATTATTGGTTCCCTTCATGGTTATATACACTTGGTGCTAAGTTGCCAGCTTGCTGTCTAAGAGCTAGGTCTCGCCATATGCTTGCTCATCACTTGATAACTGCAGCAAGACATGGTGTGGGTGTGTGCCTCTGTGTGAACGAAACATCACAGGCCAAATATCCATTTTGATTTCTGACAATGCCCCAGAGCAATGTTACTTTGGGGGTACCTTGGTAAATGAAAATGGTTCCTCATGCAGCTGGGCTCCCAAGACAATCAGAAGTGTTGATGGGCCCTGTCAGAGTGGTAGAATGCTGGCAACTGCCTGAGGGTGTCAGGTGCTGATGCTGAACCAGGAAGGATGACTGTCAATCTAGCAATGACAATTGCAGTTTGCTGTTGCTAGAAGTTCCTTGTCTTTTCTTTTCAAGTGACAGGCTGTACAATGCATCCTCTCTACTTTTGTGACCCTTTCACTACAGCATTCCTTGATTCGAAACCGTGATTCTACACACAAGTGTGCACTCCCCCCCCCAAGGCTTAAAAACAATTGCCAAATGAATTAAATATCAACAAGATGGGGAAGAGGGCCAGGGAAAATGCTAAACACGCATCTCCTGCTATCCATCTCCTGAGATCACGAGTCAAATTTGTATAAAATCCAGCCTCTGTTAGGAGATGTCACTGGTGTTTAGGTAGATAGGAGCATTTAACGTGGAGAGCTGCCAGGTTTGTCAGCAGCAACAACAAATATCGACACATTTTATTTCCTAAGCACTCAAGGACAAAAAATAAAATAAAATGCTTGATGTATCATTGTGCCAAGTTGAAAGAGGTTGGCGTAATTGAAAATTCTCTTTCCCCCCTTTCCTCCTCACTGACAACCTGCTTTACTGCAAGGAAGAGAAGCGATACAGGCTTACTTTACGTCACTGGTGACACTGTAGGATACAAGCAGATTAGAGGACAATTAGATGCTAAACTGCACAGAGCCCAGTTTGCACAAGGTGTAAGTTTTATGTTATTTAGCATTTGGTGGATGGGGTCTACGTAAAGACAGCATGTGTATTTTTGTGTGTGTTTGTTTATAGAGAATGGCTCATAGCAGGTGCAATATTACAACCTTTATATTATATGTACCGTATTATCTATTATTCTTTTAAAATTACAGTACAGATCTGGAAATCTCTGGTTGATTGCCAGACATTTCTGATTTCCAGTTCCTTAACTATGGCAATATCCCCTTCTTAATTTGCTGTAGAAATGAAGGAAGTTTGGGGTAACCAAAAGTGAGATCAGTTCAGTTCTGGTACTAAAACCAAATTCTGAGGCTCAGAATGTGCTCAGGGGCTCTTCAGTTTAAACTGCATGTCTTTTGCATCAAACTCTGACTGGTGGATCTTGGGATTGTAATTATATTAATAACAATAACAATAATAACCCAAAGCAGGTCCTGCAAGCTTCGCAGGCCAAAGAGAATGGTTTTGCCATCCGAATGCAGTTTACACAGAACTCAGCAAGTTCCTGCCCTCAAGCTGCCTTACTGTTTTATATTGTAACTAGTGTCATTCAGCCCGTTCAGTAAACGGGTGCTAGATGGGCGAGAACGGAGGGGAAGCCCTGGGACCGCGCAGGCGTCGCCTCCGTCGAGCGCCTGAGGCCCACCGGCCGCTCCTCCGCCTCCTCCCGCTGTCCCGAGTGGCGACGGCCTCCTCCACCTCCCTGCTGCGGCGGAGTGACGCGGGTCGGCAAGGCGGGAGAGCGAGGGGCGGCGCGCTTACCTGAGGCGCGCTGCGGGAGGCGGCGGCAGAGGCCTCTTCCTTCTCCTCAGGAGAAGGGAGGTGGAGAAGGCCGTCGCCACTCGGGACAGCGGGAGGAGGCGGAGGAGGGGCCGGTCTCTGGGCTCCAAGTCTCTGCATCCAATCCCTGTGTCCGTGGGGCACATGCGCAGTAGCGCGGACACAGGGACACAGGGACTGGACGCAGAGACACCGGGACTTTATTATATAGGATTGGCTGGTCACATTGCTTGTAAGTGAGATCACTCAAAGCTATATGCATCCATCATATTGAATGGTGCTAGATTACTACCTGGTGTTTTATGGTACATCAGGTGTCTGTTTTAGGAAGTTGCAGGAGCTGGTTAATTTGGAGTTAGGAAATGGTTGACATTCTGTTATTCATCCCATGTCACAGTCGCTGAGATGGGTAGAGCGCCGGTGGCGGAAAACTCATTCTGAATCTGACCGAACACGGGCTAGAGCTCAACTTCGAGCCTAACAAGTGGCAATAGCGACGGCGAAGAGCACCTTCTTCACCGTTTCTATCGCATCTGCAGAAAACAGCAGTAGGAGACTATTCCAGGTGGTTCGCAATCTATCCGAACCACCTTCGTCATTGGGGCCTGATAGGGACCCCAATATCACCTGCAATGCTTTTGCGAAGTTTTTTGCAGATAAAGTCGCTCAGATTCGGAGGGAGGTAGACTCCACCGTGGGAGCAGGGCCGGGGCGGGAGAGTGCTAGAGACCTGTCTAGTCCAGTTGTGTGGGATCAATTCCAATCTGTTACCTCCGAGGATGTGGACAGGCTGCTTGGACGAGTGAAACCAACCACCTGTCTCCTTGATCCTTGCCCATCCTGGCTTATAAAAGCTAGCCGGGAAGGGCTGGGTGATGGGCTTCGCGGGTTGGTGAATGCTTCTCTCTATGAGGGAGCCTTCCCAGACCCGCTGAAAGAGGCGGTTAATAAACCGCTTCTTAAAAAACCATCTTTAGATGCGGCCAATATGACCAACTATCGCCCAGTCTCAAATCTTCCATTCTTGGGCAAGGTGATTGAGCGGGTGGTTGCTGAACAACTCCAGGCACGCCTGGAAGAAGCGGACCATTTGGATCCCTTCCAGTCGGGATTCAGGCCTCATCATGGGACTGAAACTGCCTTGGTCGCACTGGTTGATGATCTCCGGCGGGCTAGGGACAAAGGTGACAGCTGTTTCCTAGTTCTGCTGGATCTCTCAGCGGCTTTTGACACCATCGACCATAACATTCTTCTGGACCGTCTAGAGGGGTTGGGAGCTGGGGGCACTGTCATACAGTGGTTCCGCTCCTTCCTACTGGGCCGTGTTCAGAAAGTGGTGGTGGGGGATGAGTGTTCGGACCCCTGGGCTCTCACTTGTGGGGTGCCTCAGGGTTCTGTCCTCTCCCCCATGCTTTTTAACATCTACATGCAGCCGCTGGGAGAGCCCATCAGGGGGATTGGGCTGGGTGTTCATCAGTATGCGGACGATACCCAGCTCTACCTCTCTTTCAAATCAGAACCAGTGAAGGCGGTGAAGGTCCTGTGTGAGTGCCTGGAGGCGGTTGGAGGATGGATGGCGGCTAACAGATTGAGGTTGAATCCTGACAAGACAGAAGTACTGTTTGTGGGGGACAGGAGGCGGGCAGGTGTGGAGGACTCCCTGGTCCTGAATGGGGTAACTGTGCCCCTGAAGGACCAGGTGCGCAGCCTAGGAGTCATTCTGGACTCACAGCTGTCCATGGAGGCACAGGTCAATTCTGTGTCCAGGGCAGCTGTCTATCAGCTCCACCTGGTACGCAGGCTGAGACCCTACCTGCCTGCAGATTGTCTCGCCAGAGTGGTGCATGCTCTGGTTATCTCCCGCTTGGACTACTGCAATGCGCTCTACGTGGGGCTACCTTTGAAGGTGACCCGGAAACTACAACTAATCCAGAATGCGGCAGCTAGACTGGTGACTGGGAGCGGCTGCCGAGACCACATAACACCGGTCTTGAAAGATATACATTGGCTTCCAGTAGGTTTCCGAGCACAGTTCAAAGTGTTGGTGCTGACCTTTAAAGCCCTAAATGGCCTCAGTCCAGTATACCTGAAGGAGCGTCTCCACCCCCATCATTCTGCCCGGACACTGAGGTCCAGCTCCGAGGGCCTTCTGGCGGTTCCCTCATTGCGAGAAGCCAAGTTGCAGGGAGCCAGGCAGAGGGCCTTCTCGGTGGTGGCGCCTGCCCTGTGGAACGCCCTCCCATCAGATGTCAAAAAGGAAAACAGCTACCAGATTTTTAGAAGACATCTGAAGGCAGCCCTGTTTAGGGAGGCTTTTAATGTTTAAGAAATTAGTGAATTTTAATGTTTCTGTTGGAAGCCGCCCAGAGTGGCTGGGGAAACCCGGTATAAATAAATTATTATTATTATTATTATTATTATTATTATTATTATTATTATTATGTCCGGAACGCTAATCCAGCGAATACAATCAGTATCCACCGTTGTTGCTCTCAGGCTGCAAATGATCCATAATTTATTAAGGTCTTCCCCTATTTGCATTGTGCTCCTATTGCCTTACTTGAACTGTCTGCACATACTTCTTTCCTGTGGCAACATATTATCCTAGTTTACCTTACAAAAGGTAATATCTAACACACTAGGCCTGGGCTGTGACCTTCATGATCCAAATACAGAATTGCAAAATTAGAGGGAATCCCGAAAACCTAGCCCCAACTCCATAACATTATAAATGTGGTTGCACCATGGACTTATACGACGGCATTATAAACTTGCTTTTATTTTTCAGCCAAATTGCTAACAATCAATTTGTGACAGCAACAGCATACTGAACTAATGTTGGTCCCCTTCATCCCATTGTGGGATGTTCTTGGTAATGAAGATAATGTGCCATTCTAGGAATGTCTAGCTAAAGGATACACTGCAGAACAAATACTCTGCTGGTATAAAATGGTATACAGCCATTGACATGTTGATTTATGCCTGCTGTGTGATCCAAGTTTTACAACCTGCCAGGAAGAGGTAGAAGACCTTGTTTTAATATGGGGTGCTGAATTTTCTTATATGGCCGTTGGTTCTGATTTGAATTTAATGTGGGTTTCTGTTTGTTTTGCTTTTGAAGAGGGGGAGGATTGTGACTTTAGTTGTGTGTGATTTTGGTAAGCTGCCTAGACTTACTGCAAACAAGGCAGGGTATATAATATTTTGAAGAGAAAGAAAATAAATAACAGAACCTGAGCTTTGAAATATTACTATTGGAATACCAATGTTGTTATTTCAAGGACTTTTTTTTTTTTTGAGAAACCCCCAGAGCCATGGGACACCTTTGCATCTGGGTAGATGAAGTGATGAAGGATTTCCTTGATGGTTCCAGCAAAATGTTCAGACCCTTCACCAAAAATGTCCCTGACCAAAAGGGCTGTTTTTCTTCAGTCTATGAAAATGGAGCTTGTGTGTTTTGTTGAGTGTTCTGAGGATATTAGATAGCATTTCAGATTATAGCTGCTAACTTGCCATTCCTGTAATTAACTGCAGGTGGATTACATCAAGCAAAACTCTATAGTCATTAAAAGTTATTAAAGTGCTTTAACACTTATACTTACAATGTATTTTTCCATATTTTTATGGGTAAGATATTCTTATGCTGCACACGACCTGCTAGTGGACTTGTCATAGGCAATTGGTCAGTCACTAAACTGGCTGTTGGGCCAGATGAGCCTTTGGTCTGATGGTTAAATTGATGACATGGACAAGAAGTGATATCACTGAGATCATTCCAGATCCTCCAAGTGTCCCTATTTTCCAGGGATGTCCCTGATTTAGAGAAGCCATCCCAGTTTCTGATTTTATCCCAGAATGTCCCACTTTTCCTAGTATGTCTCTATTTTCATTGGAGAAATGTTGGAGAGTATGGCAGGATGTCCCTATTTTTGTTGGAGAAAGGTTGGAGGATATGGAGTGATCTGACCCCCAAGCCATCTGAAGGCAATCCTGTATAGGGAAGTTTTTAAATGTTTAAAGTTTTACTATGTTTTTATATATGTTGGAAGCTGCCCAGAGTGGCTGGGGTAATACAGTAAGATGTGTGGAGTATAAATAGTAAAATTATTATTATGGAATAGAATGTCCCTCTTTTCATTGTAGAAATGTTGAAGGGTATGTCTTCCAGAGGAATGTTGTTAGTTGTTTCCTGGATTACAGAGGCCCGGCTGGCCTCAGCTAGAAAACAGGCTATGCTGTGGAACACTTTCCCAACAGAGATATGGCATTCTTCTGTTTGGTTTACAGTTCAATTTACAAATATTAGTGAAAAGGCAGACCCTGATCTCAGAGTCATAGAACTGTAGACTTGGAAGAGACTCTGAGGGTCATCTATTCCAACTTCCAGGAGTCTCAACATGCGGTCTCCCATCCAATTTGAAACCATACCAGACCTTGCTTAGCTTTGCACATGTGCTATGAGTTTTATTCCTGCACCACTAAGAGGACACAAAAGAAAATAGGAGTGGGAGGGAGGAAGAAGCAGCAGCACTAATTCTTAAATACAGAGGTTTTGTAGTGAGATTCAGAAATGAAAACTTTGGAGAAGAGCTAGTATTTCAACAGAGCTGGTGGGAAGGCCTGGCAGCCCCATATCTCCCCTTCTCCTATTGCCTGGTGGGGTGTCTGCTATAATAAATTTTAAAAGAAATAAAATAATAAAATGAATCGACTCAGGAAGTCTTGGGGAAGAAAAGAAAGGTTTTCAACAGAAGTCAAAAACACTGGAATTGGGGGTGGGGCTTGCTTCACATCTAGGGGAAGAGAGTTTCAGCATACTGGTGCCGCTGCGCTAAAAGCACCTGCTAGGTTCATATTTAGAAAGTAACAAGTGAGCTGAACTTTAAATTGTGCACCTGCTTCATGTTTTAAATTTATTTTAAAGAGCTTCTAAACCAATTACAGTTTCAAAAATCTCTAAGTGGTGGTGCTATGTATTATGAAAAAACAGTATCCACCAAAACAAAAACAGAACCACTAAACCAATAAAACAACAGCATACAGGCAAATAAAAGCAAATAAAACAATGAAAGCTACACAATGAAGATTATTATTATTATTTTCACTACAACAGCTCATATATAAAATCAATTCAAATCCAAGACAGATACCAGGTGGAATAAAAACATCAATTTAGAAAGCTTGCTGAAAGAGGGACATCTTTAGAAGCTGTTGAAAAGACAACAGAGGAGGCACCAGTCTGATATATACTGGGAGGGAGTTCCAAAGGGTACGTGCCACCACACTAAAGGCCCTTTTCAAACATTGTGCAGAAACAGACTTCCTGATAGGATGGTACCTGAAGGAAGCCCTCTGCCGGATTCAGTGATTAGTTAGTCATCCTTGTCCCAAGCTGTATAGGGTTAAACACACCTCCGTGTTGCGGGTGTTCCACAATTTAGTGGGGATTGCACAGGGGGGAAAAAAGCTCTTTCCTGGATTGTCATTCTCCACACTTCTAAAAGTTGGAGGAACTAGCAAGAGAGCCACCTCCGCAAATCTTAATCCCCAAGTAGATTGATAGGCATGGGAATATATTTGGGGTCTAAGCCACTTAGGGCTTTCAACACCAACAAGATCACCTTGAACTGGGCCCAGAAATGAACTGACAACCAGTGTCCTGTGTCCTACTTTGCAGAGGTGAGACCTATTTGAAGGTGACTTCTTTGTGAAGAGCTGTCTGGTCTAAGACTAGTTTAAAGCCAAAGTTCCCTAAGAAGAGACAGACCCTAAGAGAGACAGATTTCATGGTGAGTTCTGGCACCTCTTTTCTAGAAAAATAGCACTGGGCAAAGTATATTTCTAGGTGGGTGAGCGATAGAAAAATAACAGTGTATGTTTTGACATAAGTCTAGCAATGGGGGGGGGAGAGTGGAAAGTATCCTGGTTTGGGGGGTATACTTGCCCCCACCCCCAATGCTGTCCATGTCCTTCTTATGTAAAGATTTATCCAACTACATTTTACTCAGAGTGAACCCACTGAAATCAGTGCACCCATACAATGTGGCATATATTGGATATTTTGGAATTGAAAATTAATAAAAACTATTTAAAAAGAAATAAAATCAGTGCACCTAACTTGGTCATGAGCATTAATCTCACTGGGTCTGTTTGAGCAGCACTAGCACTAGATAAAACTCTTACGTTCTCTCTCAGGCTCCCCCCGGTTCATGAGATTGGATTCTGTTTTCCATGTTTTCAATCCCTGGTTCATTTGTTTGCATAAGCTTTTATGTTACTGCTTTATTGGTTTTATGGTGAGATTTTGTTTTAATTATATTGTTTTTATATCGTACACCACTTAGAATTCCCCCCCCCCAAAAAATATTAAGCCGTTTCTTCTCTCTAAGCACATGGATCCAAAAAGTTTTTACTGGGCAAAGATATGCAATAAACATTACATATTAAGAACAAGTGCAGCAGCAGAATCATTTATCTACCAGTTCCTGCTGCACTAACACACCCAACCACCCACACCAGATTAAAACCATGCATCAGAAGCTTTGCTATCTAGATGGTGTCCCTCATTTCCTAGCTTAGCGCCTGTAACAGACCCTGCTATTTGCAGAAAATTTTAAGATCAGAGCACAAGGCCACTGAAAAATTGTATACAAGCAGCTGAGCACCAGCGATTGCCTGTCTGAAAGCCATCACGAAATCAACCATCACACAATAATCCAGCTTTGGGAAGTGCAGGTTCATATAGAAAATATGGGTTAGTTTATAATATGATTGGTCACTTTCTTTTTTTAACCCCAACATGAGTTTTCCTTTCCCCTTTTTAAATTACATATATATATATGGCACATAGCTATAGAAGAAGTGGAGGAAACCCCTATCTTAAAGCTAAGTTTCTTTTGCCACATGTCCTTAGCACATGGTTATGAAGCTAATGTGCAGCGCATGTGATAAGAAGCTCCTGAAGCTGTGTGCCATCATTTCTACCTAAAAAGCAAATGAAACTGGCATAAATAATTGTGCTGTAGAAAGCCTTTCTGTTGCACCTTGCCTATCACTGACAATTTACATATCTTAGGAAAACCTTTGTCAGCTTCTGTCATTTCAGCACTATTATGTGCCTTTCTGGATAATTACCAGTTAATGTGAAAAAGCAGATGGGGGGGAAGAAAACCTTGAAATTTCCGATAGAGAATCCTCAAACCTCTCCTCTTATCTGTGTGCAGCAGCTTCCTGATTTCAAAAGAAGTTTGAAAACCTTTGTTAGAAATGTCCCTGATTCCCAGTTTGAATGAACTGAATGACATTCAGCGAAAATTATTCAGCTTTTTCCCCACAATTAAATTCCATTATCGTGAACTGTCAACGTAAAATGGAAGGTCTCTTAACTAATGTGTCACTTGTTTGGTTGCGTCCCCCACCCCCTCCCTTCCTCTGTGGTGCACATTGTATAAAGCTGTGAGAGGTAGAAGGAGGAGGAGAAAGAATAACGGTAATTTTGCATCAATGAGTGGGGCATTTCTCATCCCTTCATTTACAGGAATGTGGCATGTTCCTTCCCATCACCTTCCTCACCTTCCTCCTCCTCATGAGAATCATGCAGCATTTTGGCAGAAATGAGAAGTGGAAAGGATGGTATCAAATGGTACTATTTGACCCTTAACGATCTGCTGAGTCAGGGTCTTGATTTGCTCATCGTGATTCAGCAGTTCCTTGCAGGATATGAGAGCTCCAGTACTGAAACCAACAAGGATTTCCATATTCAGGGGGAAGGATAAAACAACACAGGCAGCAATGTATGCAGAGACTAGCCCTACTGCTGAAGTGTCTAGGGTAGCCCACTTGAATAACTACTCATACATCACAAAAGAGAAAGAAAAAGGACACAGATTTGCATATGACGCATATGATCAACTGCAAATATAGAAATAATTGCAATAATTTAAATACATGGGGAAGATCGACCTGCTCAGTCTGCTGTCAAGGTGCTAACTACTGATAGGCAGCTTCAACATTCCTGCCGTCCTTTGGAATGAGGGACAATGGAGACAGTGGTATTGTTATGATATATGGTTTATTTACACATATATACAACTTGAGCCTTCGATGGAGGGGCTCACCAGCATTTAACACTCCAATATGGTCTTACTTCTCCAATTGCCACAGCCTTGGATTCCAGCAGAAATCAGGCATGATTCTGTCTTTCAGGTGCCCAGCCTGCTTCCAGCTCACTCACCTCAATTTCTGTTTCTGAGTATGTTTCCGAGCACAATTCAAAGTGTTGGTGCTGACCTTTAAAGCCCTAAATGGCCTCGGTCCAGTATACCTGAAGGCGCGTCTCCATCTACATAGTTCTGCCCGGACACTGAGGTTCAGCGCCGAGGGCCTTCTGGTGGTTCCCTTGCTGCGAAAAGCCAAGTTACAGGGAACCAGACAGAGGGCCTTCTCGGTAGTGACACCCACCCTGTGGAACGCCCTCCCACCAGATGTCAAAGAGAAAAACATCTACCAGACTTTTAGAAGACATCTGAAGGCAGCCCTGTTTAGGGAAGCTTTAAATGTTTAACAGACCATTGTATTTTAATATTTTGTTGGAAGCCACCCAGATGGGGAAACCCAGCCAGATGGGTGGGGTATAAATAAATAAATAAATAAATAAATAAATTATTATTATTATTATTGTTGTTGTTGTTGTTGTTGTTGACAATTGAGGGAGGGAGGCCCAGCCATTTGTTCTCTGGCATAGAGATACTTCCTTTGTAACATTAACAATTCAAACTTGGGAGGCCACTATGGCCCTTGCCTGGCTAATTCAGCAATTGAATGCCTCCTGGATCCACGAATTAGAAGGGACTCAAACCCTCCAAACAATTATTTTTTGTGGCTTCAATGTACCACCCCCCTCTACAATGATACTAAGTCATTCCATTGCCCACTTTTTCTTCTGATGCTGCATGTAAACTTGGGAAGCTTGTCCACGAGGGAATGGAGCCCTCAAGCAGAAAATAGTTTCCTTACTCCTGATTGGCAGTAGCTTTCCAGGGTTTCAGATAAGATGCTTTGTCAGCACTACCTGGTAATGCTCTGGATTCAAAGCCTATTCCCTTCTACTAAGCATTCAAAGCATATTCCCTCCTATTGAGCTATGGCTTGTTCCTTAGCTCAGTTCCTGAATTTCAGCCCAGTCCTTTCCAGCCCAATAGCACTCCTGCCACTACATTACACAGGCGCTCATGTAACTCTGAAGTGCGTTTTACTGTAAGATGAGGTGTTAAGCTGGTGAGCATGAGCAGTAGAGGCCTTTTCTTCAGGGAAACCTGCTGTTGAGCAGAATTGGTGGTCTTCAGGTTCAGCTCACACTCTTCAATGTCCGTGCCTGACTCAACTGCTGTCAGTCATAAGCCTTGCTGCCGTCAGGAAATTGCAGGTGCAGTAGGATTGTGGACCCACAATTTGTACTCTACTTGACAATTTTCTCTCTGCTCTGCAATTTTCTGACTTAGGCAGGGCCATTGTTTCAATGTGCTGTTGAGTAGGTGCCAGACTGATGCTTGTGGAACTCTGCCTAATTCCCCAAATTCCCCAGGCCATTTCAAAAGAGGGTCAATCATACGACACCAGGCAAATGCAGAAAGAAACAGGACAGGGTGCCTGGTGAGTAGGAAAATATGGGTGGAAAAACAGCAGCAGGAATGAAAGAAGGAAGTCAAATGAAAGCATTAAGTGTCTGGGCTGAGTGGCAGGGAGTGACTGAGGGGGAGCAAGGAGTAAGAATGCTAGAGGCACACCAGGAATCAGAGCCAAGAGGTTGACCCATGGACCATGCTAAGAGTCAGAATATGAGAGAGAGAGAGAGAAAGGAGAGACTTTTGCTGACCAGGTGAAATCCCAGCCTGAACAGGAAGACTTTATAGCCTTTCCTGGTAAAGAGAGCCATAGCTCACCAGGAGAAAAGCACCACAGCTCTGAGAGAGCAAATCCCATAGTTTCACTACACACTCTGCTGAATCTTCTAACATTCAGCTTCACTGGATGGCCTTAGTGTTATAGAAAGGGATGCAGGTGGCACTGTGGTCTGAACCACCGAGCCTTTTGGGCTTGCCAATCATTAGGTCAGCAGTTTGAATCAGCTCCCATTGCTCTGTCCCAGCTCCTGCCAACCCAGCAGTTCAAAAGCATACCAGCACGAGTAGAAAAATAGATACTGCTGTGGTGGGAAGGTAAACAGCATTTCTATGTGTGCTCTGGCTTCCATCATGGTGTCCCGTTGCACCAGAAGCAGTTTAGCCATGTTGGCTACATGACCCGGAAAGCTTTCTGTGGACAAACGCTGGCCCCCTCGTCCTGAAAGCGAGATGAGTGCTGCACCCCATACAGTGGTACCCTCTGGTTACGAATGGCATCCGTTCCAGAGGCCCAGCCGTATCCCAAAACCTTCGTAACCGGAGGCCCCCTTCTGCGCATGTGTGTGGCGCGCAGAGTGCTTCTGCACATGCGCACACTGCGCAGAGGATTTCTAAGCATGTGCGTGGGGTGAAACCCGAAAGTATACACTTCCAGGTTTGCCATGTTCGCAACCCAAAAGTTACATTATCCGAAGGTAATGTAACCCGAGGGTCCACTGTAGTTGAATTTGACTGGACTTAACTGTCCAGGGGTCCTTTGTCTTTTACCTTACCCTAGTATTATAAGATTTATTTTATATACAATCTACTTTTATCTATTATCTATTGTCTTTTTTCTGTTTTCCCCAGCATGCATAATTTTATAGCCCTCTTTGGGGTATGTGTCTTCTTAACATCTCCTCCCAAAAGGTAATGCAACTTAAAGTGATTGGCTTGTTGGGTAGGTTTATCATACTTCAACTAATGCTATCTACCATCCCAAAAATCAGATGTTGAAAAACAATCCCTGGTAGCAATTCATAAGAAAGGGGAGAAATTTGAGTCATTTAAAAGGGGAACCTTCCCAAATCAGTAATAAATAAATAAAACACAGGCATCCTTTGAAATCTGCACTTCTATGAATCTTGCAATTCTGTCCTCCAGCCAAGCAATGCGTACAAAAATGGATATACTGTAGTAATGCATGAAATACATATATTAGTGAAAATAATGCATGGTTTGGGGAAAATTGCTTTGCAAAAATGTGTATATTACGAGAAATGCTGATGAATTTTCATGAGGACTTAATTGCTTTAGAAATGAATTTAATTGCACAATGAGAAATTGAGAGAAACTGAAATAAGCAAATTTGCCCATCCCTTGTCATTTGTTCACCCCACACTTTTCAGTGCAGTTCCTTGTCACTAAATGTATCACTAACCAACGTATCTGAAGAATTAGTATCCTTGTCACTAACCAACGTATCTGAAGAAGTGTGCATGCACACGAAAGCTCATACCAAAATAAAAACTTAGTTGGTCTTTAAGGTGCTGCTGGAAGGAATTTTTTTGTTTTGTTTCGACTACGTCAGACTAACACGGCTACCTACCTGTAACAAAGTACTAAAAGTTAGATTCTTTTTAAAACTGGATTTGTTGCACATGGGTATCAACACACTTTACTCTAACTGTGTGAACTTAAAGCAGTGGTTCTCAAAGTGTGGGGCACACCACACTGATGTGGTGTGAGAGGATGGCAAGTATTTTCCAACGTATTTCCTAGCAATAGAAAGTTCAGTGTGCCACAAACAATTCTTTATTCTGAAAGTGTGGCCGAAGAAAAAGGTTTGAGAATCAGACTTAAAATTCCAGTATGTGCTTGAGTCCCTCCCACAAGATAGTGACAGCCTGGAGACATCCATTAGTTGCTTCCTCTTTCACCCTGTAGAGCAGGGGTAGCCAACATGGTGCCCTTCAGTTGTTGCTAAACTACAACTCCCAACATCCCTGACTATTGCCCACACTGGCAGGGGCTGATGGGTGTTGTAGTCCAACATCTGGAAGGCACCATGTTGTGTATACCTGCCATTGAATATCATTAGTTGAGCCTGATGGTCATACTAACAGAAGTTGGACAAACAAATGATATGACATAATAGGAAATAGTATGTCAGGAGGAATATTTTAAGGCATGAAGAAGGTTAATTTTGTGGCGTTACAGAAGATAGGCACATAATCTTTGTCTTATATATACATGATAATCACGATTATTTAAACAGGTGTTGTGGTTCCCTTCTAATTGGCCTTTAAAGATCTCATTGCTTATAGGATGGCATTTCAGCTCCTGATTGAGATCAACAGTTTTATTGTAGAAGAGTTTTGTTTTTCAAAGATAAAGCCTGTTGCTCAAGCAAAATGTGATATAGCACAAATGAATCAAAATGCAAAGTAGAGGTTTTAATACAGTCATAGAAGATGGTACCTCGGGTTACAGATGGTTCAGGTTACAGACGCTTCAGGTTAAAGACTCCGCTAACCCAGAAATAGTACCTCGGGTTAAGAACTTTGCTTCAGGATGAGAACAGAAATCATGCGGCGGTGGCGCAGTGGCAGCGGGAGGCCCCATTAGCTAAAGTAGTACCTCAGGTTAAGAACAGTTTCAGGTTAAAAACGGACCTCCAGAATGAATTAAGTTCTTAACCCGAGGTACCACTGTAGACAAAACAACCTAAAAATTTAGGGTGGGGGCTATTGACTAATGTTGGTTGCTCTATGGGGACTAGCCCTGACACCCCTGTTGGTGTAGAATAGTCTAACTTGTAATGGGTGAAGGTTAGCCCATTTGTGCTCATTTGGCTCCTTCACTTATGAGCCCCATCTATGTGTTATACTTATGTAGGGCCATCATGTGGATAATGGGAACTGGCCTCATACCACAGGTCCATTCACCTTCATGCTTTTCCCACATGGAGTGTGGATGTCTGGTCATGTGCATTTTGGCCAAATCTCCTGCTCTCTGTAGGAAATCTGTAGCAACAATATCCCTGATGAGAGACAATTGTTTGGGAGCAATGGAAAACCAGTTTGCTCCATCATCCATGTGGCAGCCTTTCAGTTATTTTAAGATTGCTATCAGAATGCTTCAAAATAGTCCCCCTTCTAGGCTAAATGTGCCCAACTTCTTTAACCTTTATTGCAATGGAGGCTGGTCCATTGGGGTGAATGCTGAAATGCCTCAACCCTCCTTTAGAAGTTGGAGTTCTTGATTGGAGCACACACAGAAAATTTGTAGGAGACCAAGAACTCTGGCCGCAGAGGTAAAATAGTGCTGGATTAATGGTTCAAATGATTCTAATTTTTCAAAAAGTCTATTTGGATATATTTATTTCTTGAGGTTTATACACCAGGTGAAGTTTATACGCCAGGGCAGGGCCCTGTTTCAAAAATTCTTTTCAAAACTACCAGTACACATTGACTCTAAGACTATCTGCTGAAGAAGAATTTTCTGTGTCAACAAATTTTGCCTACAAATTTTCTGTGTCAACCCACCTTTAGCCAGCCCCCACCTGCATGCCTTCTTATTTACAAACAGTCTTGAACCCTCTGGTCAAATAGTGACAGTCTGGAGACACCCTAAACAGCCCTCTAATTATTTGACATATTTGCATTTGTATTATTTCTTGCAGTGTTTATGAAAGGTACCCATATTAAGCATTATTGGAAGCTAATACCAAAAAGCACAACATACCAAAAAGCATAACAGTTGTAATGTTGAAGATTGCATTGAACAAATCTAATTTGCATTCCTGCCATATACTTTTTTTTTTATAACAGATCACACAACATGCACGTCTATATCCCACTGTTTCACTGAACATCTGTTGGGTGCAAATCAAGCTTATTCAAACAGGCTGGGGGGAAGCACCTTGACTTGAAAATAAATTAAAGCAATGTATCTGCCTCTGGCCAAAGAGATCAATTGATGGCTGTCATCAGTTTAAATATGCAGAAATCTATCTAATGAGATGATGTGTGTCGTTGAAATGATAAGAATAACATTGCTTCAACATATGGATTCTCCAGTTCTACCTCATTTCCTTTGTAGTTGAAGGATCATTATGCTATTTACAGGAATTAAAGATAATTAAAAATTTTAAACTGGGGAAACTAAGCATGTACACTGAAAATTCAGATTAGGGTATGCCTGCACCAGAACTTCTGTTATCCCTAGAACAACATTAAATTCATTCAACTTTGTATACCGCTTTTCTTCTGTTTCAGTAAAAATAAGGAGCATTACAAAGTAAACTTATTGTAGTAGTAGTAGTAGCAGTAGCTCATTTCCATGGGAATTCCCCCCTTCAAATTCTTGCAGAAATGAGTTCTGAACTTGAGATTGGGAAAGTGAGAAACAGAGAAAAACTGAAATTGATAGACTCATCCACTCTCCACACCTGAACAGTAGTTTCAGACCTTCACCAACTTGCTGCACATACTCTCACTGACTGTTAATGTTAAGCTAAGAAATGACTTCAAGTCATTTAGCTCACATTCCCACAATTTCGATTTCACCTTGAGCACAATTCCACTTCGCCCAATGCTGCTTCCAGTTGCTCTTCAATCGACATGACACTGGAATCCCATTTCATCCCTGTAGTCTAACAGCCTATCAAATATTCTTTGGAACACTGATAGCCTTGGTTGTAATCACTTGCACGAAAGAGAGCGCACCTCTTTTGGGGCAGGCACTTAACAATCTATTATATTGTAATTAAGCTTGGCCATGTTTACACTGCCTGATGATGATACATAAAGATTAATTTACCTTTCTGTCACTGTTGTGAGAATGTACCACAGTACCATCCCATTAAAACACAGTGGTAGCAGCAGCAATAAAGTCCTCCAATTATTTTATATTGCCCTAAAGTCTATCTTAATCCATCATTTTATACATGGTTATCTTCACTTATTGCTTTGCTATCTATTTATGTAAGGGCAATTATTGCAAATTATTTTGTGTATGTTTTAAACAAGACTGTAATACTTTTCCCATCAAGAAAAACAATCTTCAAATTGCATTCTATTTGCAGTTTCCCCCTATTGCAGACCCTGATAGATAAAGCTTTGTTTATTTGTCTGCAGAGCCTGACAGCGTAGGTAATCCTCACCAAGGAATGTTGCTACATTGGTTTTGACTTCAAGGGATTGCACCATGATGCAATTTAAATTGGATCTTCAGAATGTCTGTCCAATTGAAAATTAAAGGATAGGGATGCCAACAGCCCCCTCTTCCCTCTCATGCATGTAGAAAGAGCGGGAAAGTCTGTCACAGCAAAACAGAAGCCAATCTGTTGCAGCAACTGGGTTTTCATTTCCCCAGAGGGATTGAGAGATTTGCACGTTCAGCAGAAATGGAAATAATTCTCCTCTCCTTTTACAAGGTCAGAGTTTGCATTTCTGCATATAGATGGCACTTCCATTTGACTTTGTGTTAGGGCATCCCCCCCCCCGACACGGCCATAATGTAGCAGTACCTCCCCATGGCCAATAGTTTGTAAAATCTTCCCATCCAATCGCTGATCCCAGTGTGGCTGGGAGATTGTCAGGTGGAGAAGAATTCAATGATTAGCTGCACCCAAATTCTTCTGAATTCTTCCAAATGTCAATGTGGCACTGTGTCATGCTCCAGGGGGTGCCCTCTGCAAGCCAAGGTCAAGCACAGATCAGTCTAGGTACAGAATGTGATCTAGAAGCAAGGTCAGAAAACAGTCCATGGTCAACATCACAGGGAATTCAACAAGGTAGAGGAATTAGGTGTAGGAGCCAGAGACCTGTTTCCAGCTACTAGAAGGCCAAAGTAGAGGCCTCATATACTCTGGTCTCCTAAACTGCACCTATCCTCAACTTCTGACAGTGATAAGGGATTGGTGACTAGCAAGACTAACAACTAGACCCCTTACGCATGAGTAGACTGACTGCTCTGTGTCTAGAGATACATACTGTACCATCACTCCTTGGGTTGGATGTGAATCTTTTTGTGTTGGCCTCCTGATAGTTCTGGTAGTTCTTCATCAGGTATCAGCCTAGAGACTCCCTCAAGAAGATCCCAAATACTGGATTCAGGGACCCCTGCCTACTCCCCTGGGTCCCCAACCATGTGAAAGGTCTGGAATCAGGTATGGGCTAGGCATGACATAGCGTGGGACCAACCCACACAGAAATGCCACCCACAGTCCCATGGACTAGATGATCTTCAGGGTCCTTTCCAGCCCTACCATTCCATGATTCTAACTTCTCCAACCAAACAGTATGTACAAAAAAAATTGCAAGTATTAGTGAAAAAATAACATACACAAATGCATTACTGCTCATAAACTTCAGTAATTAAGCAGGATATAAGTACTGTAGCTTATGTAAATGAATAATTATATTAGGTAAAATTGCTTGCAAAAATGTGTATATTAATCAAAATTACATACAAATGTGCTTGATAGAAGAAATTTGCACTAAAAACCTGATTTGTTTTCAAAAAGTTTTACTTATTTGTTTTTTAATTTTAAAAAGGCAAATTGCTGTGGAAATGTAATGTGGAGAACTAAATTTAAGGTTGGAAAGATGAGAAAAGGAGAAAAACCAAAACTGACTGATTTGTTCTTTCTTACTGAGGAACAGCCTTCCATTCCTAACACACATCAACACCAACCAGCAAGCAGGTGAGGGGCAGGCAGTGAACAGTGGAATGTTGATGGAGCCAGCAGGACTCTGCCCAAGCTGAATCTGCCTTTCCCCCATCCTTTTGTAAAGAGAGGTTCAGATTGCTCTGTTCATTATGGAGAAAGAGAGGTCAGTTTTCTTTCCATCAAACAGTCACTGTTTTTCAAAATCAGATGGTGCTATTTCTTGTGAATTGGGAAATTTGTTTGAACGCATACCTGTTTAAAGGCACATTCTTACATAAAAATGACCTGATTCATACCTCCAGAGTGTGGATTTTCCAAATTTCATTCTTCTCTGAATACTGCAAAACAATTCCCAAAAGTTTAAACATAGCAAAACACATATTAAAATAAATATTTGAGATAAATTAATATTATCATATGTATTAAAGTACATACAATCATCATCAATAATTTTATTTATACCCTGCCCTCCCTGGCCAGGACTGGGCTCAGGGTAGCTAACATCAAAATATTATACATTAAAAACAAAAATATTTAAATATGTACATTTTTGAGAGGATTAAAACATTGCAGATGAATGAACAACAGAACAGAATAATGAATTAGATCTGTCCATCTTTAATGTGCATGCATGCATTTTTGCTTTTGCTTGTTTTTATCCTTATAGTTAACACATTTTCATTATCACCCAGGAAGAAAGCACTTAATAGTTATTTCTGCTTTGCCTTCCATGTATTCTCTTCGATTCCCCCCCCCCCCAATTTAAGGAACTCATTTGAAAATGTTCAGGAGCCCTCAAGTAGCTCTTCCATTATCCTGTCATTTGTTCTCTGCTCTTTTCCCTTATAAATTTATTTCTGAGTGAAATGGCCTTTAAGCTTTGAAGTGTCCTTTAGGGGGTTAAAAATAAAATCCTGATGAACAATTGCCTTGAGTGGCATAATGGTGATTGCCGAAGAGGCAAAGGCACACAATAGTGGCTGATTGTGAAGCTGCATTTATCCTCACAGTCCAAACTTCATTAGCCAGCCATTAGTAAGTTTATGGGCAAAAGGTTTGTATTTCTCCAGAGTATGGGGAAACAATGATTGGACCGGATTCAGTGCCAGACAGAGTAGACATTGTCACACCTCAAGCAAAAGTCACCATTACAACCTCTTCTGATTTGGAAACAAACAACAACAACAACAACAACAACAACAACAACAACAACACTGCACTGGAATGGTTGTTGGAAACAAGAAATTATCATCCTGGAATCAGTTGCTCTAAGGAATTCCTTATTCATTCCTTCATGGTACTCCTGGCCCCCTTGTTGTAGTGAAATAGTGTCATTTGTGGAAGAAAGTGAGTAAACATGTTGTGACACTGGAATTTTCACGTCCTAGTAAATAGAGGGCAAATTTTACTATGGGCAAACCTATATTATATATGAGGTTACAGGTCTAATTAGCTATATTACATAAGGCTGTCAATTTGTTGTATTGAATGTTTGTCTTATATTATAGTTTTATGGGTAATGACAAGCTTCTCCTCTCTCATCTCATTTCCTCTATATAATTTTTCTATATATTTTAAAGTGTTATTGACTGCTGTAATATTGAAACTTGCCTCTTCCCACTGCTGCCTCCTCCTCCTCCTCTTCCTCCTCCTCCTCCTCCTCCTCCTCCTTTCTTCTTCTTCTTCTTCTTCTTCTTCTTCTTCTTCTTCTTCTTCTTCTTCTTCTTCTTCTTCTTCTTCTTCTTCTTCTTCTTCCTCTTCCTCTTCCTCTTCCTCTTCCTCTTCCTCTTCCTCTTCCTCTTCCTCTTCTCCCCCCCCATTATTATAAGGGCTGAAACAACAGTTAGATCAATTGCTTCAAAAATTCACTCATGTCCAAATTTAATTGATAGGTTAACTTACTAGAATGCATGTGAACAAATAATTAAATGGTTTTAATTGATTGTATCCTTAATTACCATTACCACCATTATTTTATGTGGTGTAGAGCTTTTAGGGTGTGTACAGACCTTCAACATAAATTCTTTCAGTGATCCTTACAACACCCCTATAAGGTAGACCAGCATTTTTCTCTTCAGATTGCAGAGGGGTGGGGTGGGCAAGCCAAGGCTTACAAGCCATCTCTCTCATAGAGAGTTTTTGCCAGACATGAAATTTGAATTGTGATTTTTATCGTTCCTAGTTTAGCACTCCAACCTAAACTATTTATTATTGCTTAGTTATATAATATGCTTATATACTGCTTAATACCAAGCACATGGGTTACAAAAAATAAGAAATATGATATATAACAACTATAAAACTGAAAGGCTATGATACCAAATAAAACAATAAAACAAAAGTATACAGTAGTGTCCAAATGAAGGGAAGTAATAGAACCTCTCTATTATTCTGCCTTTTATTATTCCAGACCACACCTGGAATACTGTGTCCAGTTCTGGGTGCTTCAATTTAAATATCTTGACAAGCTGGAACAGGTGCAGAAGAGGGTGACTGAGATGATCAAGGGACTTGAAACCAAGCTTTTTGAAAAATGGTTGAGTTTGGTATGTTTAGCCTGGATAGGTGGAGACTGAGAGGAGATAAGTTAGCCATCTTCAAATGTCTAAAGGACATGGAAGATGGCACAATTTTTTCTCCTGCTCCAGAGGATAGGATTCAAGTTACAAGAAAGGAGACTCCGACTAAACATCACGAAGAACTTTCTGACAGTAAGAGCTGTTCAACAGTGGAAGAGACTCCCATGACAGGTAGTTGACTGTCCTTCCATGGAGGTTTTTAAGCAGAGGTTGGATGGCCATCTGTCATGTAAGATTTAGTTGAGATTCCTGCATTGCAGGGGGTTGGATTAGATCACCCTGGGGTCCCTTCCAACTCTACAGTTCTATGATTCCATGAACAAAAATAGTGTATAACTTGAGGAGAAATGAGCTGATAGGCTTTGTCTTTCTTACTACAGTCATATCTCGGGTTAAGTACGCTTCAGGTTGAGTACTTTCCATTTACGTACTCCACGGACCTGTCTGGAACGGATTAATCCACTTTCCATTACTTTCAATGGGAAAGTTCGCTTCAAGTTAAGTGCGCTTCAGGTTAAGTACGGACTTCCAGAACCAATTACAGTCATACTTCGGGTTAAGTACACTTCAGGTTGAGTACTTTTGATTTAAGTACTCTGTGGACCTGTCTGGAACAGATTAATCCACTTTCCATAACTTTCAGTGGGAAAGTTCACTTCAGGTTAAGTATGGACTTCCAGAACCAATTAAATACTTAACCTGAGGTACCGCTGTACTTGTACATAGCAGGGAGGCATATAAATAAACATACAAAGGAAAAACTCAGGATTATGTGGTCAATCAAGGAACATGTTACCTCAGCAAACATCATGCCCCTCTGCATGGCTGCGAAGCAACCCTTCCGCCATTCCTCTTGGTTAGCTGATTTACTGATAACAGAACTAACCATTATGTTACAAACTGTATGAACTTGCTGTTGCATTTCCAGCCCCACCTATGCCTCATTCCCAACTCATTTTGCTACACATGTAGACTGGGTCTTAAACTGATATTGGTGCCTTGTTCCTAGTGTTCTGTCACTTGTTCCTAGTGTTCTGTCATCCTATTGCACTGTGGATAATTTTTATGGCTGTGGCTAGAGATAGAGGAGGTGTGAGAAAGTTGCACCAACCCTCTAGGAATTAGAAGAAATCCAGTTTGATAATATAGCTGAAATGCTTTCAATGTGCAAAGTCGCCTCCCCTGCTCTTAGCTCTAATTTTATAGTGTTCTGCAGCTGAAGTAGTTCATAACAGGGCACATGTTTGAAAATGCTGTCATAAATTCAGCTCTTGTTTAGTTGGATCCACTGGCACTTGGTGCCTTTCCTGTTGGCTGGTATTTTACGCCTCAGTACTCCAGGAAGAGGAAAATGCTTTGTTTGCACTAGTGCTAATATGAAACAAACCTCTCCCTGACATTTAAACTTTTAGTACCAGTTTGCTTACAGTGTTAATATCACTGAAATGGCTTGCACAGATTAAAACAGCCTGCAGTATATAATGCAAAATATGAACGTAACAGTATTTGCTGATTCAAACACTTGAAGGAATTATTACCATTGAGATATTTAAGGTCACCTTTGCAAATCCAATAAATCAGAGGCATGTCAAACAAAGGGACTTGGAGGCAGCAGAAACCAGGAAGTGAAATTCTAGCCATCACAAGTACAGAGCATCTGAAGAAGATACAGAAGGGAGCTACCAGAATGATTGGGGAACTGGAAGGGCTTAAAGCAGTTAAAAGCCTGTTCATTTGAAAACAAGTTAACAGAGAGGTGGAGTGAGCTGATCACGTGGCACTGATCCTAAATCAGTGCCGGCTGTTTGTACAATTCCTTTTTTCAAAAGGTTTTATTAAAGCTTTTCCATAATACAATAAGATAAAAGAAACGAATCCAAACAAAAACAAAAACAGAGAAAGAAACTGAAATGGAAATGCAGATTCCTCTCTTAAAGGTAGCTCTTAAAACTTGCCATGCACAGAAAGGGGTGGGCCCTCCCAGTTGCGTGTCGAGACCCCATAACCACCCCCTCAAGGAGGAATAAAAACACTAGGACACAGGATATAAGGTTAATGTTACTGGGCAAATTTAGGCCACAACTTTATTGGTTACAGAATGTGAGCGGTATTGCCTTAGGCATTGCGTAGACCAGCCTCTTGGCTCATGTGGCCATTTAAACTGGTCCCGGCCATGCCCCCCAGTCAGCTGATTGGCTGGCTGATGGATGACGTGGCTGAGATCCCTCGGGCAGTGTGGAACAGCGTCCCCACCCCCGGAGGGGAGTGGGTGGCTACGCGATCCACCACAATTCCTCCCCACCAGGTGGTGGAGCGGATTTGCATGTTGAGACCCCATAACCACCCTCTCAAGGAGGTATAAAAACACTAGGACACAGGATATAAGATTAATGTTATTGGGCAAATTTAGGCCACAACTTTATTGGTTACAGAATGTGAGCGGTATTGGCTTAGGCATTGAGTAGACCAGGCTATATCTGACTCCTGCCTGCTGCGCAGGAAATCTGGTAGGGTAAACCACTGGTAGGGGGAGCCCCGCCGATGCAAACCAACTCGAGCTCCCCCCTGGGTTCCCGGAAGGGTTATGGCATGGCCCTAGCCCTGCCCAGGCTTCGGACAAGATCCACAACCCCGGATTCCTTTAACGGAATACACCTACGCATGGAGGGGCAGGCGATGGCCAGACCTCACCTCCCCCATCAGAAGGTCACCCAATGCCTAACCGCCACAAGAGCCCTAAATGCTCGCCGCCACATACCCTTACAACTGCAACCAATACTTCACACCCTCAATTATGTCAGCCAACCAGATGTCATTTCCCCAATCTGAAAGGTGGACTCCATCGTCTCGAAACAATGCCATCTTGCTGTAAACTCTAGCGGGATGCGGAATCACCCGGCCACCAAGCATGTGCACCTTTTGTGCCACTGCACCTAAAAGTAAAGGACCCCTGACAGTTAAGTCCAGTTGCGAATGATTTCCGGGTCATGTGGCCAGCATGACTAAACCGCTTCTGGTTAACCCAGAGCAGCACACTGAAACGCCGTTTACCTTCGTGCCGGAGCGGTAGGGGATTCGAACCGTCGACCTTCTGAACTGGTCCCAGCCACGCCCCCCCAGCCAGCTGATTGGCTGGCCGCGGGATGATGTGGCCGGGATCCCCTGGGCGGCGCAGAACAGTGTCCCCGCCCCGGAGGGGAATGGGTGACCACGCGGTCCACCGCAACTCCTCGCCACCGGGTGGTGGAGCGGATTTCTCACCTGGGAGCTTTCCCTTCTTTCCCCAGTCTCTCACTTTGGGAGGTCTTCACTTCCCTGCCTCTCTCTTGGGGTCCTTCCACTTCTGAACCAAATTCTAAATGCTGGTTTTGAACTACAAAGCCCTGTATGGTTCACGTCTCAGCTTCTCTCCCAGACCCTTCAATCTTCAACTGAGGTCCTCCTCCAGCTGTCCTCTCTGAGGGAGGTTTGGAGGCTGGTGACAAGAGAATGGGCCTTTTGAGTTGTGGCTTTTGGAAGTGCTCTCCCTGATGAGGCCGACCTGCTGCCATCACTAACACCCTTTCAGCACCAGGCAAAAGCTTTTGTCTTCTCCCAGGCATTTGGCAGATTATAGACAATTAACTATTTAATTAAGTTTCTATACCAACCTTCACCTGAGGATCACAGGGCAGTTTGTAATATAAAAACTCAAAAATACATACCAAAGTAACAAACAAAAACAATAACCCACAAGCACAGTTTAAAATGCCACAAATTGTTTAATTAGCCAGAGGCCTGGGAGAAGATGGATGTTTTGGCTTGGTGCCTTATGGTGTTTAATGAAGGTGCTAGGTGAGTTTCCTTGAGGAACGCATTCCACAAGCAGGGAGCCACCACAGAAAAGGCCTATTCTCATGTTATCACCCTCCAGATCTCTCATGGGAGAGGCACACAAAGAAGGACCTCAAATGATGATTGCAGGGTCTAGGTTGGTTCATATGGGAAGAAGAGGTCCATGAGGCATTGCAGTCCTAAACTATTTTGCTGTTTATGTTGGTATATTTTTTGCTGCTGAAGGTTTGCTGCTGTTTTATTGGGTTAGTTTCATAGGTTATTGTATGGTTACTATTGCAATACATTGCTATTTTTTTTTTACCTTGCTCTATGCTTTAAAATTTTGTAAGTCACATGGAGACTCCAAGGTCTGATAAATGACTAATAAGCTGAACCATAACTGGGATTAGTGAAACATTAGCTGTAGTATAATACCTCAAGATCATCAGGCAAAGTAACTAGGGAGTAAGTTTAAGAAAAGAAAGAGGTACTGCTCTGTGCAGCATGACTGAACTACAAAACTCATTAGCCATAGGATATTATGCTGTCTACAAACACACACACACACATTGTTCAGCTCACCCCACTTCTCTGAGCAGTGAGGTGCATAGATAGAGGTTTAAATGCTCCAACAGGCAGTCCAAGCCCTCATACCAGATCTCTAGGGAGACACACAAAATGCCTGAAGAGTCTAAACTCATCTCTCTGTGCCTTTCTCTGCCTCAGACTGCACTCTGTTCTGTTTACACACTGAAACTGCACTCTGACACCTAGATTGCAACATCCCCAGCCAAGAGCTGGAAGAGCAGTGAAAGGTAGAAAGCAGCGTGACCTTTTGCCAAATTGACTCTCATCTTCCAGAGAAGTGTGCAGATATTTTCTACCTGTAATTTCCGGGGGGCGGGGGGCGGGAGAGATACTTGTCTATATTGCCAAGGCTTTTTAAGGCAGTCCCCAGCAGTTCTGTTGTCTCATTAACCCTATCCAACTCCAACTGTCTGTCTTAGGAGGTAACTCAGCCAGATTTAGGTCTTAGGGATTTACTGCAACATGTGCCATTAAGAAATCTGGTTTTGAATGGAGAAGTAGTGGTAGGAAAGGGGTGCTTGTGAGAGGAAATACAAATGGAGTTGGGGGATGTATAGGTAGCAGCTATGGAAATGGCTAATCACCCCTCTGCCTGACACATCTCTCCAAATTCCATCCTGTTGAAGATGTTTTTCTTAAAGAAAGCAGAATCTGAAATTTATTTATGCACATCTATGTGTGGAGCCTGCGTCAACTTCCTGCTGTCACTGGGAGCTGTCCAAGGTTCTGTATCACAGTACCCTGACCAGCTCCTTATGGTGCATTACCTTTCTCCATGCTTCCTCCTTGTATCCATTGATTTTGCCAGGCAGGTAATAATAATAATAATAATAATAATAATAATAATAATAATAATAATAATAATAATATTTATACCCTGCCCATCTGGCTGAGTTTCCCCAGCCACTCTGGGTGGCTCCCAATCGAGTGCTAAAAACGATACAGCATTAAATATTAAAAATTTCCCTAAACAGGGCTGCCTTCAGATGTCTTTTAAAAATAGGATAGCTGCTTATTTCCTTGACATCTGATGGGAGGCATTCCACAGGGTGGGTGCCACTACCGAGAAGGCCCTCTGTCTGGTTCCCTGTAACCTCCCTTCTCGCAGGGAGGGAACCGCCAGAAGGTTCTCGGTGCTGGATCTCAGTGTCCAGGCTGGATGATGGGGGTGGAAACGCACCTTCAGGTATACAGGACCGAGGCAGTTTAGGGCTTTACAGGATTTAAATAGACATGTTGTGAAGGAGAATCTGGAGAAAACCATTTGGGATTTGGAAGTATTATTTTTGAGTGCTTGTACAACACTGGGCTGTGGCCCTTTAATTAAAGAAGGCAGGGACACAGTATACAGCCAGAGGGATTCAAGTACAAAAAAATTATTATAAAAATTATTCTTTGAGCTGCACATGCTCCATGAGGTTTTTCCTGTTTGAAGGGTGTCTGAGTGCCTTCTTCATCTCACAGTTGCTGCCATGCAGATCAGGCCTAGCAGGAAAATTCATAAACTATATGAAGCATTTCTATATTCATTGAGTGGACATTTTCTGTTAAGTGTTTGTGTATGTTTTCCATGGTCTTGTCTTGCAGGTTTATTGCCCTTGATGGTCTAAGAGGGTTGTAGAACAGGGTGGATCTCCCTCTTCAATGGTCAAACTCAAAATGGAAAATACCACCTAGTATCCTCCCCAACAACATGGAAATCACTGTGACCCTAGCCTCACTGATGTCAGAGCTCCAACTTCAATAGAGGTGAAAAAGCTGGCAGATCAGAGTGGATCATGGAAGAAAGTACACCAGTGGTGGAGCTGGTATACCGAATTTCCCTCCCATCAGGATATATACCCACCCCAAGGCATTTTACTGCCTGAGATGAAGGACAAGACATTGCACCTCCCATTCAGCTTGCAGGAAGCAACAGAAGTGGCAACTGACTTCAGCACTAGTGACATGGCAGCATCCTCCGCTGTACCCAAGGACTCCAGGCTACTACAATCTGGCACCTCTGTCAATGCACCCACCCAGCCTGGATCCTACCAACATTGTGCCTCATCTTCATTCAGGTAAGCAGCAGCTACATTGGTGTTGGGAGGGCAGCTCTACCCCACCACAGGGGCCATTGCCGATGCTCATAATGTTCCTAGATCAAATACTGAGGAAAGTTAGAGGTGACACTTACAAAGACCCCAGTCAGCACTTGCAAAGGATGCTTACAAAAGTCCAGTGGTTTTTGAGGCAAACAAATGAGTTTTCACCCATGCTCCAATGAGCTCAAGGCAGTATACATAATGTTCTCCCTCTCCTCATTTTATCTCCACAACAACCCTGTGAAGACAGCAATTTGATTTAGGATTTGAACCTGGGTCTCCCAGATCCCAGTCCACTACACTGTACACGCCTGATTTTTCACAACTGATTTGGCAAGAACTAATTTGACAGAGAAATAAAACAGCAAATTTAGCTTTCAGAGTCACCTACTGGGTTTTTTAAATGCCCTCATTCTTAATTTCAGTATTCTTAATTAAATATTACCCTAATTATACTCTGCAGAATTATTTTATGCCCTCCTTGGCTTTTCCAGTCTTCAAATATTTGTCCACTAATATCATTATCTCCTGGCAAGCATCACGGATTCACTCATTCAGCCTTCTCTCTTAACGTTATTCTCACCAGGGCTCCTAATTATGTTTGCTTCCATGCCATGGACATCCTCCAGGTTGCTGTTATCTCCCAGGCATCTGGGGATGCCACCAAGAGTTGCCAGCTGTAGTTTTGTGAGTTATGGTGGGCTTGTAAGCCTGCTTTTGTGAGTGGCGGTGGTAGCAGCAGCCTGAAAGGGCTCCTTTCGGGCCGCAGCTACCGCTGCCCCCCCTCGCAGGGCAGGCTTCCTAGCCGCCGTTGGGAGAGGCGCTGCCCTTATGGGCCTTTGCTCCATAAGACGCAGACATTTTCCCTTCCTTTTTGAGAGGGAAAAAGTTTGTCTTATGGAGCGAAAAATACGGTATATGTTTATGTATTTAATTCATTTGTTAAAGAGGCCTGGGGGCTACCCTTTGCTCCTGAGTACAAGGTTCCCTGTTGTATTTGTCTGCAAATTCTCTCACACCTGACAAAATAAACTAAAGGAGTACAACATACCTTAACACCAGCTGATCAGTAAGTAGCATTGAATTGGCATCCAGGGTTTAGTTGATTCTTATTATTAGGAGGATTGCTCCTTGTATTCACATCCCATCTTGAACCAATTGCATGTCTCCCCTTTGCACAGGGGCCTTTGGTGGTACAAACAGTAGAGAATCTGGTTCTAAGCTGGATAGCAGAGTGCCTTTATTGGGATGTCACAAATTAATATCCATATGAATTCCAGTCAATTTATTCTTGGACTCATCTCATAGGCAATGCCTATCTCAGTGTCTTGGTTCTTTCAGCTATTCCCATTTGGGCAGAAATTTCTAGCTCTCTCTGCATCTGCTGTCTTTGCTTGCAGAGACAGGTGTCTCATGTTCTGCTGTTCTGATTTAGCATCTTAATGCCCTTTTAACTTATGCATAGGCACCCCTGAAAAATCAACAACACATTAAACACTTGATACTTCTTTCTCTCTCCCCCCCCGACAAATCCTTCTGTAGAAAAGGGGTGTGGCATGATACAGATAGCCAATGAAACCCTTTAAAGATTTTGGGATATCCCCCAGGTTCCTTAAAATGTTAGTGGGGGCTGAAACTGACAAGTGTTTTTAAGAGGAAGATGAAAGTGGGATAGGAGAGAGAACATTGCCTACGGCATACACACTCATTTTCAATGCCTGTAGGCAAAGAGGTTTGCAGGACTGGCCCTGGATGTATTGCCACTAGAGGCAAAATCAAAAATGCCACTTTCCCCGCCCCTCTCCACCTCCTTCTTGACTGTGCACCTGTTGTTATGTACCCATCTCCTGTGCAGGTGCATTCGCACACCACCACCTCCTCCTTCTCCATGCACCAGCTCCATGCCCACTGCACACCCGCAGTTGTGTGTCCACCCTCTGCCTTCCAGTGGTGGCAGTGGGTGTGCAGACTGTGGGTGTGCAGTGGAGGAGGACCAGGCAGCCTCTCCAAGCTATCCAGAGCCTGCCATCCTGAGGCAATTGCCTCACCTTGCCTCATGGGTGGACTGGCCCTGGAGGTGTGGCAGGTTTGGAAAGTGCCATGAAAACCTGCAATACCTGTATAATACAATGACAGTAGAATGAGTTAGCACACCAACAGCAGACCATATGCCTTTATCATATCACCTTGATGATTTGTCACCTTGAAGATTAGCTTAGCATGTGGCCAGGCTGATGTTTGAGAAGGCCAGGGGTGGAGAACTGAACTGAGTCAGTAGATTGGGGTTTGATCTCCCTGGGCCACTGTGAGTGAGTAATTTTCCTTTGAAATCAAACCACATGGGCAAAAGTGATCGGAGATACCAGCAAACCCCACTTTGGGCAGGTAGCAATGTCTTTACCTGCCCTATATACCTGACATCATATATGATGTCAGGTGTGAAGAGCAGGTGGGTATGGCTTGAAACAAACAGCCTTGCAGGTCAAATTCAAATTAGGATCCCTGGTAGCCATGCATTTGTATGCCTCTACAGCTGTTTAAATAAAAAAAAACCCACTTAGAAATGCAAACTTCAAAGGCAATGTCTTCCAACATGGCCCATGGGCTGGAAAGGTCACTCAGTCCTAGAGTAGACAGATAATAAGGGGGAAATGTTAGGCAACTCTTACCCTCCCTCCTGGGATCTTCCCCTAAAATTTGCTGACTCCAATGCTATTTTTTAAATTTAAAACAAATCAGAGCAAATGCACAAACAACTGTAGGTCACATGTAGTTTTGAGCTATAATAAAGGCATTGTTTCCATGACAAACATTAATTTCCTTTGTCCCTCAGTTGCCTTCCCCGAGGCAGATTTTTTGTAAATTTACAGAGCCCTACGAAAACCGCAAAACTGCTTCCTGGATATGATAGCACAATGAGCGCCCACTCCAGGCAATGATGACCTTTTCATTCTACCTTCAACTTATTGGGGGGAGGGGAGAGTCTTATGAACTCAAACCTAATAATAATAATAATAATAATAATAATAATAATGAATATTTATAGCCCGCCCATCTGGCTGGGTTCCCCAGCCACTCTGGGCGGCTCCCAACAAAATATTAAACAGAATAAAACTTCAAACATTAAAAACTTCCCTAAACAGGGATGCCTTCAGATGTCTTCTAAAAGTCAAGACCCAAGATGCAGTTAGCATGGCCACTTATGTATACATCACCATAAAAGAGAGCAAAAGAGAATACAACTTTGCATATTCAAATACAACTGCAAATTTTGGCAAGCCTACCCAGACATTCAGAAAGTTTGTAGGAGCTTTAATTTGTTTTAGTCTCTTTTATTGCAGTTTTAACCTTCTGTATGTTTTAAATTATGGTTGTAAATTTTTAGTGTTAATTTTATTGTTTTATCTTGCTTGCACAGTGCTTTGAGACTTTTCTGCAAACAAGCAACATTGTAAATTTTATGAAATAAAAAATTAAATCAAATTTGCAGATACAGATTTGTGTGCCTTAAGGCATATGATAGCTCAGTTGGTACAGCATGAAATTCTTAATCTCAGGATCATGGGTTCAAGCCCCATGTTGGGTAAAAGATTCCAGCTTTGCTGGGGGTGGACTTGATGACCCTTGGGGTACCTTCCAACTCTTCAATTCTTTGATTCTATGAGGTATGATTTAAACAGAAATACAATCCATAGCAGGGAAGACTTACTGGATCACCCAAGTACCTACTCAGTCTGCTCTTTTTTCTCCAAGTTCTTAATCTTTAAATCAGACTTGCACAGCCCTGCAAACAGAGGAAGTAGGATACATGGCCACCCTAAACCCCTATCAGCCCAGTTCAGGCTCATTTAAGCAATATTTCCTTCTTTCCTTCCCCCACTCTACTACTCTGCCAGACTTGTGTCTGTTTTAACAGCACAAAACTAGGCTTGTGATTAGCTTTCATCAGAAATTAAGGCAATATCCCGGCATCCATTTCCCATCCAGTGGGCAAAATGCCTCAGTGTAATCTGCCATTGTTTTAGAGAGGCTCAGAGCACAACCAACATATTTTCCTGATTAGGCAAGAATGAAAATCTCATTGGGTTCCCAGCAAAAAAGAATTCGTCTTCCCCCAAACTGAGATAAAGATCTTGAAGCTTCAACTTCAGAAGATGCCTAGTCTTTTTCAATCCTTCCTTCCTAGACTCTAAGTGAAACAAGCCTACGATTTGCTCACCCTGCTTTCTTAAAAGCATTAGCTAGTTATCTTTTGATTGATGAGATGGGCCACAATCCATAGGGCTATGCAAGTAGTTCTGCCTTGCCCAAGGGGTTTTGAAATTATATTTCTCAGACAGCAGCCTGCCCTCCCCACTCAAATTCTTCATCATACAAACCACGTAGCGAGCCACGTCTAAAATAATGGAAAATTTCAAAAGTCATTCGCAATTAGAGTTGCCAGGTCAGGAGCATCCCAGGACCTGAGATTTCAGGGCCTAAACCTGAGACCTAGAGGAGGCCGATAGTGATGTGATAGGATGATCCCCAGTGAACATCACGGGGTGGGTCTTGGAGATGGAGGTTAATTGGGAGAAGGAAGCAGACCTCACCCTGCCAGTGTTGATGCTATTATTTGCAGCCAGCTCCTGCCAGGCTGTAGCTCACAAGATGCCTTTCCTCCTAAAGAGCTCCAGCTGGTTTATGTTTTATTTCAACCTCTCCCATTTTACCCTCACACTGCAACCCAGTGAGGTAGTTTAGGCTGAGAGGCTGTGATTGGCCCAAGCTCATGCTGTGAGTTTCACAGCTGAGTAGATTTTTGAAGCTGGGTCTCCCTGATTCTAGGCAAACACTCACTTCACTACACTGGCTCTCAATTATGCATCACTTACAGTAGTCATTTCAGTAAGTGAATTAATGCGCAAGGTATTCATTCTTAAAATGAAACTAAATGGTATAGGATGTTCTTTCTTTATTATCCCTACAAAGGCAGTTGGGAACATAAATTGTTTCTTGTTGAATTTCCCTGAGTAATTTGCATTGAAGGATTAGCAGATAAGATCTCTCATTTTGACACCAGATATTCAACTTTTTACTCCCAGCATTTTCTTTCCTTAGATGGTGTCATCTTACAGTAAAATAGCCTGATTTTACACACCCACACCCCTTTCAAGCCACTCCTGTGTGCATTTTTTTTTGTATGTGTGGGTTCTGTGGCTCTTATGAATTTGACAATGGTTCTTGAAATTCCCCCATGGTGAGGGTTGACTGTCGAGGATATGATGGTCAAATGTTTCACATATTGCAATCAACCCATTTGTATTTCGTTTGAGAGAAATTCCAAAAGAAATCTGTCAGCTAAGAAAAGAAGTTGAAGTAGCCTGGAGCTTGTGGCACATGTTGAGCCAATTATGATGATCCACTCATATCCTTCAATCTCTCTCCCCCCCCCCAAATCAGTTTTCATTTTAGCTCAGGGGACTTCCCTCCCCCCCTCTCTTTTTGATAATGTAGAGAAACATCTGTAAGTGTATTTCAGATGCTTTGTCTCAGGAAATATATTTGCTTTTTGCTTTATTCTTCCCCTAAGAATATTGAACTCTGTACAGATTTTTTAAAAAATTATTATTATTATTATTATTATTATTAATTTTGTCGGTGGTGTATGCAGCTCAGTGGTCCATAATTAACAGTATCTAAGGCTACATCAAGACAGCACTTTATTCTGTTCTCCTAACATTTTCTTACCTGATTTTTTTTTGCATTTTATGAGATCTTTCACATGATGTAGAAGCCTCTTCTGGAAATCTAGAGGAATCAAGCAGAAGTTCAGCACTCATTTCTGTGTTGATTTCTTTTTTCTTTTCTTTCTTTTTGTTTGCAACCCATTTCATCAAGACAATCATGGGATGAAATTGGGGGGGGGGGGAAATATGCTGGCATACAGTTTTCCCTCCCTGTTTTTATGGATGGATAATGGGGAGGGGGGCAAGAAGTGCATATGCACATGGGGGGAGGGACCTGTCCAAGGATGTCTGCTGTGTCACACTACCACGAATGAAATGTACCCTGAAATGGCAGTATAATCGGTCAAAAAGCCACAGCTCCATAACGCAACAGTTAATGTAGTCCAAAAGAAATGTTAGAAACTGGGACTGAAGCCCCAGCTTTACAACCAGGAAAATGAAGACAATAATTCAGTACCTAAGTATACTCTAAATTAGGGGTCAGCAAACTTTTTCAGCAGGGGGCCGGTCCACTGTTCCTCAGACCTTGTGGGGGGCCGGACTATATTTTGAAAAATATATATAAATAATCCCTATGCCCCACAAATAACCGAGAGATGCATTTTAAATAAAAGGACACATTCTACTCATGTAAAAACACCAGGCGGGCCCCACAAATAACCGAGAGATGCATTTTATTTTTATTTTTTTAAATACATTTTATTCCAATTTTCCAAATTCAACAAATTAACAAAACCAATCTTTTATACAAAATCTTATGTTCACATCTTTTACCTTGCTCCGCCGAGCTATGACTTCCCCCCCTCCCTTCATGCGGGTTTCTTGTTAATTCCTTTTTTTTGCAGTTCCTTTTTTAACATATTGGTCAATTCGTAAGGTTTATTTTAGTCCTGCGAGAGTTTTTAATGATCTACAGTTTTTCTCCATATAGTCCACATATTTACTCCAGTCCTTTTGAAACCTTGTCTCCCCCTGGTCACGAATCTTGCATGTCAATCTAGCATGTTCAGCATAGTCCATCATTTTTATCTGCCACTCCACAATTGTAGGTAATTCCTGTAATTTCCATTTTTGGGCTAACAAAGTCCTAGCTGCGGTTGTTGCATACATAAACAGTGTTTGATCTTCTTTTCTAATCTCTCCTCCTATTATTCCTAACAAAAATGCTTCTGGTTTTTTTGGAAAGGTATATCTAAACATCTTTTTCAATTCATTATATAAACTTTCCCAAAATCTTTTAACTTTTTCGCATGTCCACCACATATGATAAAATTCACCATCTTTCTCTTTACATTTCCAGCAACTTTTATCACCCATTCTATACATTTTAGCTAACTTAACTGGAGTTAAATACCATCTGTACATCATCTTATATACATTTTCTTTCAAGGCAGTACATGCTGTAAATCTTAAAGTTTGATTCCATAATTTCAACCACGCATCATATTCAATATTATGCCCCAAATCTTTTGCCCATTTAATCATCACTTCTTTTGTCAACTCATCTTTTGTATACCACTCCAACAACAGATCATACATCTTTGCCAAAAGCTTTGTTTTGCCTTCTAGCACTTCTATTTGAAATTTGGATCTTTTATCCTCAAAACCTATTTTTCTATCTTCTTTAAGCACATCATTTATTTGATGGTATTCTATCCATCCTGTTAACACTCCTTTAATGTCCTCAAAAGGTTTTAAACTCCATCCTTTTTCAGTTTTCGTCAAGATTTCCTCATACGTGGCCCGCCTCTTTTCCATATTTACTTTCTTAACTGTTAATACCTCTGCTGGTGAGACCCACCAGGGTGTTTTAGTCTCTAACAGCCTTTTATTTCTTTCCCACACCTCGTACAGAGATCTTCTTATCACATGATTCGTAAACCCGGTATGTGATTTCTTTTTGTCATAACATAAATATGCATGCCATCCAAATCTATTGTTAAAACCTTCCAAATCTAACAAGTCCGTATTCTCTAGAGTTATCCATTCTTTTATCCAACAGATACAGGACGCTTCATAATAAAGTCTCAAGTCTGGCAGGGCGAATCCACCTCTTTCTTTCTTATCTACCAAAATCTTATGTTTTATTCTAGGTTTTCTCCCCTGCCAGACAAATCTTGATAAAATCTTTTGCCACTCTTGGAATTGCCTCGTACCTTTAACCACAGGTATAGTTTGAAATAGGAATAACATCTTAGGTAATACATTCATCTTTATTGTTGCAATTCTTCCTAAGAATGACATTTTCATATTAGTCCATCTTTCCAGGTCTTTCTTTATTTCCTTCCATACTTGTTCGTAATTATCACTGTAAAGATTAATATTCTTTGCTGTCATCCATATTCCCAAATATTTTACCTTTTTAGCCACGTCGAGTCCATGTTTTAACTGTAATTCCTGTTTTTCTTCTTTCGTCATATTCATTGCCATAACCTTGGTTTTTTGTCTATTTAATTTAAATCCTGCCAATTGACCAAATTTCTCCATTACTTCTATAGCTTCTGCAACACTTTCCTTTGGATTTTCCAATGTTAAAACCAAATCATCTGCGAAGGCTTTCACTTTAAATTGCTTTGCACCTACCTTAATACCTCTAATTGTAGATAGGTCTCTTAATCTGATCAATAATATTTCCAGGACCATGATGAACAATAACGGTGATAAAGGGCAACCCTGTCTAGTTCCTTTTGTGATTTCAAAATATTCTGTTAGGGTGTTATTAATTATCAATCTTGCCTTTTGCTCTGAATAGATCGCCTCGATCCCATTCACGAATGTATTCTTCCCAACCATTGATTCCAAATTCCTCTTCATGAATTGCCAAGATATATTGTCAAAAGCTTTCTCAGCATCTACAAACATCAAGACAGCTGGTTTATCTATCTTGGTCTCCAGATATTCTATTACATCTATTATGTGTCTTACATTATCCTTTAGCTGTCTACCAGGAAGAAAACCAGCCTGATCCTTATGTATTATTTGATTTAAAACTTCTTTCAATCTCTTGGACATTATATCTGCAAAGAGTTTGTAATCATTATTCAATAATGAGATTGGTCTATAATTTTTGACTTCTAAGCCATCCGTATCCGGCTTTGGGATCAATGTTATGTATGCCTCTTTCCATGTATTTGGGATCCTTCCCCCCAACAGAATATCATTCATCATTTCCTCTAAAACTGGAACCAACAGTTCATTCAGTACTTTATAATATTTCGCCGTTAAACCATCTGGTCCTGGGGCTTTACCTTGTTTCATTCTCCCTATTGCTTGTTGTAATTCTTGTGTCGTTATCCTGTTATTTAGCTTTTTCCTCTCTTCTTCTGGAATTGGTTTCAATCCATATTTTCCTAGATACTCACTGATCTTCTTCTCATCTTCTTTCTTTTTGCAATACAAATCCTTATAGAATTTTTGAAAGGTTTTCTTAATCTCCTTTGAATCTTCCGTCATTCCTCCCTCTGTTTTAATCTTAGTTATTATGTTCTGATTTTGACGTTTCCTTAACTGCCAAGCCAACAGTTTTCCTGTTTTATTCGCCGATTCGAAATTTCTTTGTCTCATTTGTTTTATTTTCCACTCAATCTCCTGATTGATCAACATGGAGAATTGTGTCTGTAACATCTTTATATTATTCTTTATTTGCTGATTCTCGGGTTTATCAATCAGGTTCTTCTCATTTTCCATGAGACATTTCAAAATTTCTTCTTTCTTCCTTTCTTTCTTTCGTTTCAGAAAACTGTTTTGCTGTATTAGAAAGCCTCTCATCACTGCTTTACTTGCATCCCATACCATATCCAGTCCGGTATCCTTGTATAAATTCCAATGAAAATAGTCTTTCAGGGTCTTCTTAGCTTTCGAGACCACCTCTTTATCATCAAATAAATCTTCGTTCATTCTCCACCTGAAGGACTTTTGGTCTTTGTTTTTCAATTCCATGAATATAGAGTTATGGTCTGACAGTGTACGTGGTATTATCTCTGTTTTACTCACCCTGGGCACTAGTTCCTTGGAGATCCACATGTTATCTATCCTTCCCGAACTCTGATTTGGTTCTGAGAAGAATGTAAATTGTTTAGTTGTAGGGTGCCTCAGTCTCCAAATATCCACTAGACCCAGGTTTTCTACTAGTTCAAAGAAGGATTTTGGTAATTTACCTTCATTCTTCCTTTTCTTGGTCCTATCCAATTCTGGCACTGCCACTCCATTAAAATCGCCCATAAGAATTATCTTTTGATCCATATATTCAGTCAGCCTTTCCTCCAGATTCTTGTAGAATTCAGCTTTATTTTCATTCGGTGCATAGATTCCCACCACTAACATTTTTTCTCCCTCAATCGATATTTGAGCCGCGATTATTCTTCCTTCTTCATCTTTAAAAATCAATTTCGGATCTAATTTCTCCTTTATATACAAGACCACTCCTCTCTTTTTCTTTTCCATCGAACTTATAAACTCTTTACCCAACCTTTTATTTTTAAGAATATAACTATGTTTTTTTGCCACATGTGTTTCCTGAAGACAAATTATATCCAAATTCTTCTTCTTCAAAACATGATCAATTTTATTCCTTTTAATCTTATTATTCAAGCCATTCACGTTCCAGGAATGTATCTTCAATGCCATTTTACTTCCTACTATCAGGAAGAGCAGAAAATTATTTTGCTAAACTTGGTCGGGTTCTTTATTTAAATCCTTATCTTCTTCTTCTTCTTCCTCTCTCTCTGACTCTTGATCTTGGTCTTCTTCCTCTGCCTTTTCTTCTTCTTCCTCTCTTCTCTTTCTCCTCCTTCTTTGTGGTCTTGGGTCTTCTTCCTCTTCCGCTGTTACTTCTGCTAGAACAGCCAGTTCTGGGTCCAACTCTCCCAAAATTTTTTCGTACTTCCTCAAGAATTTTCCGATATCCTGTATACTTGTCAGCACATGTCGAGAGATGCATTTTAAATAAAAGGACACATTCTACTCATGTAAAAACACCAGGCGGGCCCCACAAATAACCGAGAGATACATTTTAAATAAAAGGACACATTCTACTCATGTAAAAGCATGCTGATTCCTGGAATGTCCACGGGCTGGATTTAGAAGGCGATTGGGCCGCATCCGGCCCCCGGGCTAAGGCTTGGCGACCCCTGCTCTAAATCATTATGCTAACATAACACAAGAACATGAGAAGACCCTTCTGGATCTGGTGAATGGCCCATCTAGTCCCGGATCCTGTTCTCAAAGTAGCCAACCAGACGCCTGTGGGAAACCAGTGAGGAGGACATGAGCACGAGAGCACTCTCCCCTCCCATGCTTTCCAGCAACTGGTATTTGGAAGCATTGCTGCCTCTGACTGTGGAGGTAGAGGATAATGATCATGGCTGTTTGCATGCATGTCCAGCTGAACTTCTGCAGCCTGAAAAGGAAAGGGATATTCCACTGAATATCCATCCAACTTGTATGGCTTTAAAAGAGGATTAGGCAAGTGAATGTAGGATAAGATTAGCATAGACTATAAGCCATGATACCGTAGGACATGGGTGGCACTAGGGCCTAGGGCTTGTCGATCAGAAGGTCGGCGGTTCGAATCCCCGCGACGGGGTGAGCTCCCATTGCTCAGTCCCAGCTCCTGCCAACCTAACAGTTTGAAAGCACGTCAAAGTGCAAGTAGATAAATAGGTACCGCTCCGGTGGGAAGGTAAACAGTGTTTCCGTGCCATTTCTGGTTTGCCAGAAGTGGCTTGGTCATGCTGGCCACATGACCCGGAAGCTGTCTGCGGACAAACGCTGGCTCCCTCAGCCTATAGAGCGAGATGAGCGCTGCAACCCCAGGTTGTCTGCGACTGGACCTTATGGTCAGGGGTACCTTTTCCATTACGAGCCACAATGGCGATGTTGTAGCTCTGCAGTCAGAGCAGTTTGCAGTTGCAGGAAATTGCAAGTGGGTTGAATGCTGTTGCATTCTAGTCCTGCTTTGGGGCTTCCCATAGGCATCTGGCTAGCCACTGGGAGAACAGGATGCTGGATTAGATGAACCATTGGCCTGATCCACCAGCCTCCTATGTTCTTAAGTGTCTAGAAACAAAGTCTGCTACCTAGAAAATGCCACCGCTGACTGTTATGATTTGGGTTGTTAATGAAACTTGTATGCACAATCCAACATCCTAGTGGTAGCCCAGCTAGAACTCAGAACAAGGATGGTTGTAGGTTAGAGATGAGCAGGGTCGGCTCTACGGCCAGGCTGGGTGGCGCAGGGCGCCACGGCGCCGGCCCGCTAGGGGGGCGCCACGCAGCCGCGCCTGCCCGCCCGCCGCGCAGCAGTGCCCTCGGCGACCGTGCTGCGCGCTGAACCAAAGGTGCTTAAGGCGGCCCTGGAGATGAGCAAGCTGTGTTCAAATGTTATTGGACTCCACAGCTAGCATGTGACAAATGTGACAGCTAGTATGACAAATAACCTCTTAATGAGGGTGAAAGAGGAGAGAGCAAAATATGGTCTGACGCTCAACATAAAAAAAACTTAAATCATGGCCACTGGTCCCATCACCTCCTGGCAAATAGAAGGGGAAGAAATGGAGGCAGTGAGAGATTTTACTTTCTTGGGTTCCATGATCACTGCAGATGGTGACAGCAGTCACGAAATTAAAAGACGCCTGCTTCTTGGGAGAAAAGCAATGACAAACCTAGACAGCATCTTAAAAAGCAGAGACATCACCTTGCCGACAAAGGTCTGTATAGTTAAAGCTATGGTTTTCCCAGTAGTGATGTATGGAAGTGAGAGCTGGACCATAAAGAAGGCTGATCGCCGAAGAATTGATGCTTTTGAATTATGGTGCTGGAGGAGACTCTTGAGAGTCTCATGGACTGCAAGAAGATCAAACCTATCCATTCTGAAAGAAATCAGCTCTGAGTGCTCACTGGAAGGACAGATCCTGAAGCTGAGGCTCCAATACTTTGGCCACTCATGAGAAGAGAAGACTCCCTGGAAAAGACCCTGATGTTGGGAAAGATTGAGGGCACAAGGAGAAGGGGACGACAGAGGACGAGATGGTTGGACAGTGTTCTCGAAGCTACCAACATGAGTTTGACCAAATTGCAGGGGGCAGTGGAAGACAGGGATGCCTGGCGTTCTCTGGTCCATGGGGTCACAAAGAGTCGGACACGACTAAACAACAAGAAGGGAGCTATAGTCCAACAATGTATGGAGGACCACAGGTTTCCTATCCTTATCTTTGGGTATTAACTGAAAGCATAGTTGGAGAAACACCTGGTAGGACACAACCCCCACAAACCAGTAGTTTAGTGTGTTGCAATATATAGTTACTGACTCACACTTGCATATAAAGTTAACATTTACATCAATTGCCCCACCCACTTTTGCTCGCCACTGTCATGTCTCTCTCAGGAGTTTGCCCGGGAAAAAAGGGGCTGAAAAAGATTTCCTACTCCTGTATTAAGTAAACTATACCACGGAATATCACAGAGATTGACAGCTGGGAGATAAAGCTTGCCCACATTCAGCAGGGACCATGGGAAAGTTCCACCCACATGTTCACAAATGAGCATTCTGAGGCACAACCCTATATATTCCTACTCAAAAATAAGTCCCATTGAGTTCAATTAGACCTGTACATTCAGGTAACTAACTATAGGATTGCAGTCTCAAAGTTTCAGGGACATCATACACGGGCTCTAATCCCATCAATTTTATTTGACTCCAGGTTTCTCTTCAGTGATTGTGATGTAAATTATGAGATGCTGAAGGTGAAAGTTGTAAATTATCAAGCACTGTCAACTTCAATATCCTCCACCTCATGCATACGTGATTTGGCACCAATCTGCTTGTCAGTCATCCTTGCAGAGTGTTAATATTCTATATTATCCAAATGTGGCCAGGCACTCTTAAAACTGATTTCTGAAATGCAGAAGGGCAATGGATTAAGTATTATCAGACTGTTCACCTTAGTGTTGGAACCATAGGATTGGATACAGATAGAAATTAGTTAAGCTTTATTCCTACTGAAGTTCCAACTTAGTCACAATTAGCCTTTGTCCCATTGGTTTCAATGGGAATAAAGAATGAGTGAGGAAACTGCAGGCCTCCAGGTGTTGCTGAAGTACAGCTCCCACCACCCCTGATCACTGCTGGTTGGAGTTGATGGGAGTTATAATCTGGAGAGCCACAAGTCCCCCATTGCTGTATTCAAGCACAACTATTAATCCAACCCATGGAATTTTAGAGTTGGAGGGAATTTGGGAGTTCATTTAGTCCGTGTGACCCCTGCTCAGTGCCAGAATCTTGAAATTACAGTATCCCTGACAGGTGGTCATTCAACCTTCAGAGGAGGGCCCATCGTACAGTCTTATGGTTAGGAAGTACCTTCTAATATTTAAATATGTGTTGGTTTAAAAAGTTTCCATTACCAGCTAAAATTATTATTGTACTTATTCACTATAATTCTCAGTGTGAAGATTCTGCAAAAACAAATAAAGACCAAGAACAGGGGTAGGCACCATGGGGTCCTCCAGGTTATGTTGAACCTTCCATCAACCCCAGCAGGATATGACCAATTGTCAAATATAATGGAATGTGTGTAGGACATGGGTGGCCCTGTGGTCTAAACCACTGAGCTTCTTGGGATGTGTAACCCAACAACTTCTAGAGGGCATCATGTCAACTATTTGTGATGTAGAATGTTTGTAGTACATAATAAGAGCCCTGCTGTTTCAAACAATTGGCCATCTACTCAAGGTTTGTTGTTGATTACTCCCTCTTCACAATAAGATCCCAAGGTAGTGATGGAGAAAAATACTGATTTTCAATGTGATGTCCCAACTGTGACTGAATTCACACTGCACTTTATTTAATTTTCCTGATGTTTCCCTAACTGTTATTTTCTGCATCATATATTAGCTTTCATAGAAGCCACTTCTGGAAACCTTTGAGTTTAACTCTTATTTCTGTGTTATTTGATCCCAGAAAACACACACACACACTCACACACACACACACATCTGCGGCCCTCTCAACCATGAAAACGGCAGGAGTTTTCTTTGGCAATTTCCCTACCTTTTTCACAAGTTCATGCCACAGCTGCTCATGTAGCAAATCTGAGGTAGCATACCAGCATGTACTGTGCTTCCTGCCCATTTAAAAGCTTGTGCCTTTTGGCGCGGGTGGGGAATGATGAGAAAGTGTGCCAGTGCTTCAGCTTTGTATACCTGAAGGAGCGTCTCCATCCCCATTGTTCAGCCTGGACACTGAGATCCAGCTCCAAGGGCCTTCTGGGGCCTCCCTCACTGAGAGAAGTGAGGTTACAGAGAACCAGGCAGAGGGCCTTTTTGCTAGATGCACCTGTCCTGTGGAATGTCGTCCTGTCAGATGTCAAGGAAATTAACAACTATCTGACTTTTAGAAGACATCTGAAGCCAACCCTGTTTAGGGAAGTTTGATGTTTTACTGTGTATAATTTGTTGGATGCCACCCAGAGTGGCTAGGGCAACAGTCAAATGAACATATAATTAATAAGTTGTTGTTGTTGTTGTTGTTGTTGTTGTTGTTGTTGTTGTTAGCAGCAGCAGCAGTAGTAGTTGTTGTTGTAATGCCAAAAATGTAAAGCCTAGAAGAATGGCAGAATGTAGAGGGAGAGAGACAACAAGGAAGAATGACATGTGTGAATGGGTTTTTATCCTACCACAGGTGTTAATTTTCTTATTAGGATGTGTGAGTTATCATCAACACCATGAATGGGCACTGTAATTATTTTACTACTTGTAGTGGCCTATTGCTACAGGCAATAAATATTTATCATCTTGTTAAGTATTTTACATATATTTAAGCTTTAAAGAAGGGTTAGGGAACTTGAGTTCCCTAGACCTAATTTCTTCAGGGGGGCTCGTCTTAATTTCATGGGTGGGGAAACCAATATAATGCAAGCAGCGTAAGAATGAAGAGCAGTGCAACCCAATTGATCAATACGAACAGCTTTTTAGTTCAGAGAAGAGACAAGTAAGGGTAGACATTATATAGACGTGTAAAATTATTCTTGATGCGGAGAAAGTGAAAAGAGAAAACTTTTCCTCTCTTTGCCACAATTGGATACTAAGGAGTATTTGATGAAGCTGAATGTTAGAAGGTTCAGGGCATACATGATAGAAGAACTTCTTCATGCAGCATGTAATTTTGCGTGTGGAGATCTTTTAACCTGGCCTAGAGATAAATTCAGAAAGGACTTAAATTTTGGTTTGGTTTTTGGCAGAATTTAGGCCACAAATTTATTGATTACAAATCAAGTGAGTGGTTGCATAGGTTCTGGTTCCCAAAGCTACCTAGGGTAGTGCTGACTCTGGGTGTACCAAGAGTTAGTCAGGTCAACACCTGGGACGGGAGACAGACGACCGCCCCGCCCTGGTTCTCCCAGATGTGCCCTGAACTCTGGATGAGGGCACAACCCCGCTTGGGGAAGACCAACCAGGAGTTCTAGGATTCCTTTTACAGGAATACCCGTGGATAGGGTTGGCTAGGAATCCTGCCACCCCTATCAGCATGAACCAGAGCCTATCTGTCAACCTTACAAGTTGTGATGATTTGCTACACGGCAGGCAAAACCCAAGTGGCAACAGCCAATCAGCCAAATGGGGAAAATTCCTACCGTGCCCTTGCTCCAAAACAAGCGACACATTAGGGAGAGGTGGGTGGGTGTTCCGATGCACTGCAACCCGAGAAGAGGATCTTGAGGGTCACATGCAGCAGTTAAGTAGTGCCCCTCTGACTATTGACTAACATACCCTTAGCCCAATTGCTCCCCATCAGAGGGACCACCAATAGGGTGTTGTGGCTGCCTGATTGCTGGGACCCACCACAACATGTGCCCTCCCTTGCAGGGAGGACCTGATAAACCATCAAATTTACTCACACAAGAGTAAAACTTAGATGGCTTTAAAAGAGGATTAGACAAATTCAGGAAGAATGAAGCTATCAATGGCTACCAGACCTGATGGTTATGTGCTACCTCCACTGTCAGAGAAAATATGACTGAATACTACCTTGCTGGGAATCATAAGTGGGGGAGAGTGCTGCTGCAGTCATATCTTGCTTCTGGGCTTCCCATTTGCATCTGGATGGTGATTGTGAGAATAGAATGTACTTGATGGGCTTTTGGCCTAATCCACCAGGGCTCATCTTGCTTTCTTACATAAATCCCTTTACCGGTAATTTCTCGCAGAAAAAGAATGTAAAAATAAATTAATAAATCATAATCTTGTGCTCATATTATTGTTTATTGCTCTGATATTTTCTTGCCACCAAAACACAATAAAATTATATTATTCAAAACAACGACAGGGGACTGTCCTTTTCAAAGAAAGACAAATGAATATCCTACAGCTAATAGACTTGGAGAATCATAGAATCCTAAAACTGTAGAGTTGGAAGGGACCCAGAGGGTCACCTAGTCCAACCTCCTGAAATGCAGAAATCTCAGCTAAAACATCCATGGCAGATGGCCATCCAACCTCTGCTTGAAAACCTCCAAGGCCCACAACTTCTTGAGGGAGACAGTTCCACAAGTTATTCCTTCTGTTTATTAATAGGCAGCAACAGCAAGAAGGAGGAAAAGCAACAGAGGCAAGGGGCTTGGAAGGTCACTAGGAACCCCCTTCTTCGAAATAGGAGCCTTTGCAGGTGCCTGATAATGCCAGCCACTGATGCGAGCCCTCAGAAAAAGCTTCCATTGCACAGTAACTGTTGCATGAGTGTTCTTGTACTCTCAGGATTTTGTTGACTTTTGTTCTTGTTAAATCTTGAAAGAGGGAACTGTTTCTGGTCCTGAAAAATAATTATAATAATCATAACACCAGTGATGATAATCAAAGTTAAAATCCCCAGTTTGAAACTTTATATTCAATCTGCCACATAATGACCATGTTATAGGTGGTTATCTACAGAGGGGGGTGGGATGTAGGAAAGTGATTTGAAAAATAATAATAATAAAAGCTTTGTATATTTTGTTTGGGAAAATGTTGCTGTAGCAACAAAACAATTTCTGAGATGATCTGCAACAATGTGAAAGATGCAGGTAAGGAAGAGTTACCTCTAACTTTAATAACATAGAGCCTTTCTTCGCAGTACCGAACAAAATGCATGATTTTTATTTTCCCCCCATTTTATGGTCTCTCTCCCCCCCCCGATGTTTCCTTAAATCAGCTTTGTCAACAATGCTTGGTAGTTTTCCAATCTCGGGGGGGGGGGGGAATTGTACTCATTTCAAGAGAAACAGAAGACATACAGTGTAATTAACAAACATACAGCCACAAGTGAAAATACACACTCCCCTTTGATTGATGGCTGGAGGTAGACTAAATTTGGGTGTTGACAATTCACAAATGACTCTGTTAAGACCTGTGCACAAAAAATGTGAGTGATTGTAGTAAATGAACAGCCATTAATCACGAGCTACTGCCTGGCCTTCTATAGTAGCGTACGGCAGCTTTTAATGTATGTTTCCCTAATTGGAAGTTACGGTGGTGGTGCCGAATCCCTGATGAATAGCAACTTCTGTTGTGCCAAGCTGCACAGGAGAAGCTTTCTTGCATTTTACTTTGGAAGATCAGCTGAAAAGTTGGAAAAATTTATGATCCCCACCATTTATCCTCCTAAGCTATAAAAATATGCCAGCAGAGAGCCCCGGAAAGGTTTAACACATTGACAAAGCACTAATTTCATTCTTCATTATCCCCCCCAAATCTACATTTAAAGCTGGGCCCTCTGAACTACAGAGGGCTGTTGTTTAATGCATATCTGTATGTAGATCCTTGACAGAATCCATTTTTCTTGCCTCTCTGGTGGCTCATATAGAAAGATTTATGCCCATTATGCATAAATTCTTTGTCTCATAATATTGCTCCAGCATAATCAGCAGAAAATCTGAGAAAAGGCACCCACTACAGCCACAAAATAATACCCAAGAAGCCTGGATCTATGCCACCTATGGTAGCTTTCTAGGCACACACACACACACACAACCAAATCTCCATATTTCAGTGTCAAACCTTGGTATCTGCAATGTCACCATCAGAGAACAATGCACGTAATGAAAACATAGTGCTAGTGTCACATCACATTAAAATCACATTAAAGTAGGATTTATGTATAGTTTACAGAAGCTATAGGTTTTAAATTCCAAACTCTTAATGATACACTATTATTTTCCTAATGTAGCTCTCTTCTTCTCCCTTGAGACATTTTAGAACCACCTTCCACAACTTGGTTTCATCCAGATGTTGCTGAACTACAGTGCCCTTCACTCTGACCACTGGTCATGCTGACTGAGGCTGATTGGAGGTGGACTCAAGCACCATCTGGAAGGAATTAGGGTGAGGAATCTGTTTTAGAATTAACCCAAAATGTACAAATTCTAAATGGGCATGGGACATGCTATATATATATCACCCATCTGTTTCAATCCATTTTGAACTAGACCAATCCAAAATGGATCTAAATCGGCCTTTGGCCCCTGTAGTTGTATTTCTCAGGAGCCATTTTCACTAAATCTCACTTCGTACAGCTTTGCTGGAGGAAACAAAAAATGGACAATAAGAGACGCTATGGGAACTAAGACTCTGGACACAGTTTAAGATCCTCACTGTAGCATACCAGGACACTGGTAAGAACAGTTCACAGCAAGAACAGTTTGACAACAAAACCAATTGCCTAGAAGGGTGGACAACCTCTCTGCCACGAGGTCTCAAGTTTAATAGCCATCCTTTGGGAATGCTCTCAGTCTCTATTTCTTCCATCACAAACAGCTATGGGCAGCCTGCAGGTCCCTGTTATTTTGACTTCAACATTCAATTTCCTCTCTCTGGGGGACAAGGCTGGGGACCTGGAGGAAAGTGCCAGAGGATGAAAGTGAATTGCTTTCAGAGTCAATCTTGGAAGTCTCCACTGCTCCAGAAGCTCTGCCAGCCTGTGGTTGCACTGCCACCCTTCAGTGTCAGTGTGGAAGCTGCAGTGGAACCTGTAGCTTCTCTGGTTAAAAAAGCAAAAACTGGTGAAATAGGCAAGGCCCTTTGAAACAAGAGGATTTTTCCTTTTAACATGTGATGGGAAAGTTGAGGCCCTCCAGATATTGTAGGATGACAACTCTCTATCAATTCCATCCTACATGGTCAATTGCCAGGCAACAGCTTCCCCATTCCTGTTTTAGCACAAGAGGCTTCGGGAGATGAAGCTAACCATTCAGACTGAGCTGCTGCCCAGATTAAGCTCAGCCTGGGATTACCAGTTGCTAAAGCTATTTCTGAAATTTGCTACAGGTCTACATGGAGTTGTGCAGTTTGAACTTTTGCTTTTGTTTGCTTTAACTTGGATCTGCTCTAATTGGCTGCACTCTGCATGACCCTGCTTTGCATCAACTGAATAGGCTTGCTATTACCCAGATTTGGAACAGAACCATTTGCTGGGATCATCACTAGGAGAAGAACAACTCCCTTCCATGGAGCATGTAGAATTTATACTTCTGGTTCTGAATCAGAGACAATTGCAATTCACTAATAAAAGGAAGCTACACTACCATGTTAGTTTTCACAGTTGTTGCTTAATTGGCCTCCACCCTGACCTCCCAATTAGCCAGAAGTCTTACATAATTTTTCTTTGACTGTGAAAATGAAGGCTGTAGAGAAGGGGTGGGTAATCAGATCTCTCAAATCCCTCATGTGACAAATTTAACAGGTGGGTGGGACTGCCCACCTGTCAGTCACTTGGTGCCCCATTCATCATATTTCAGAAGAGCTCCCAATTCTCCAGAGAGAGTTTTGTTTTGTTTTGTTTGGTGGGAGGGGGAGCTGTAGGTGGCTGCAAGGATAATATGGAAATATTTCTTCCATGAATTTCTTCAAGCTAATTTACCTTAGGATCTAAGAGTTAAGCTGCAATCCTGCATACATTTACCTGGAATAACCAATTCAACTAAGAGAGTCTTATTTCTGAGTAGACATGCATAGGATTGAACTTTTAGTTTGTAAGATGCCACATTATTATTATTATTATTATTATTATTATTATTATTATTATGTGGTTTTTTAAAATGGGGGTTGTTAATTTTTTTAAAGAACAATCCTGTCTATCATCTTGTTCAATATTAAGGCAAACTGTAATAAAAAAACTATGGTACTCAAAGAACCATGCTAGTAAACAGGCTTAGTTTTGTGCTCAAGTGGAAAAGGGTTTCTATCATCATCATCATCATCATCATCATCATCATCATCATCATCATCATTTATAAAAAAGGTCAGAAATTCTATAAGAAAAATTACATGGAAGATTAGCCTGCACTGTCACTTTCTTCAGATGCTTCTCATTTCTTGGTTATGGCTATATTTTGCAAATTTCCCTTCCAGAAATCACATTTCTTTCCAATCAGATTGGCTGCCCTGGGGTTATTGACCTTTTACTTTGCCCATCTGGGAAACAAATGAAGCAGGAAGGCTAGCAAAATGAGATACTAATCAGAGGTGCTGTTTGTTTTGGGGGTGTGTGTGCTCGACTTCCAACTTATATTTCTCCCTAGAGGCACAGTCACCAAACAGTGGATAGTTCAACAATAAGGAAAACCAGCAGTTTGGCTAAATTCTCCCTCCCTCCCTCTTTCTCTCTCAATTCCTCTGTTTTGGTGTCACCTTGTTGGTAGGAAAAGCTGGTGCAGAAATCATAAAATTGTAGAGGTGGAAGGGACCCTGAGGGCCACTTAGTCCAACCCCATGCAATGCAAGCATTTAACCAAAGCATTCATGGCAGATGGCCACCCAACCTCTACTTAAAAACTCCTGATGAAGGCCATCCAATCTCTACTTAAAAACAACCTCCCGAGGGTGACAGCTCTTACTGTCAGAATGTACTTCCAGATGGTAAAATCTTCCTTCCTGTAACCTGAAATCATTGGTTCAGGTCCCATCCTGTGCAGCAGGGTAAAAACAAGCTTGCTCCATTTTCCACTTGAAAGCCCTTGGTATATTTGAAGATGGCTACCATATCCAGGGCCGGCCCTACGGCCAGGCTGGGTGGCACAGGGCGCCACGGTGCCGGCCTGCCGGGGGGGGGGCACCTCGCAGCTGCGCCCACCAGCCCGCTGGCCGCTCCGCCTCGCAGCAGTGCCCTCGGCAGCAGTGCCCTCGGCAGCAGCGCTGCACGCTGAGCCTGGCCGCCCGTCACGCTGGAAAACGGGGCAGCGGGGGGATCCGTCGCACCACGGCACCAGAGGTGCTTAAGACAGCCCTGACCATATCTCCCAGTCTCCTCCAATACAGGCTAAACATACCCAACATTATAGACCCTTACATGCCCTTCCACACAGTCCCCCCTCCATTGGATGTCCCACCCCAGCCACCCACTCTTTCAGATCCCACCCCCTTGCCTTGCTCACCTATCTTTGAGGAATGCAGGGCTCTTTATCACCTACCCTAGGGTGACCTCAGAAGAGGGTGGCCAGGATGATGGTTAGTCAGAAGACCAAGTCCTATGAGTACTGGATGTTGCTCCACTAGGGCAAACAGGACACTGTCCCATCAACCTCATTCTGCCCCCACCTGCTAGTCTTCTTAATTACAACTGGTCTTGTATGAGGATCTGCCTGCCATTGGCTCAGGTGCCATGTACTGTTGGCCTCACTGCCTTCCACACCACCATTCTTCATGCCTAGGAGGAATGGTTGAAAGAGCTGGCTTTGTTTAGTATGGACTGGGACAGACTCTGGTACTATGGTTCCCTGTGCAAGGGGAAAATTTGAATCTAGTGCTGAATATGGAGAACTAAAGGGAGACCATGATACCAGCCTTCAAATGTCTGAAGAGCTGTCATCAAGAAGATAGAGCAGACTGGGGGAAAATTGTAGGGAAGAAGATGATTTCAGCTGAACCAGTTTTAAACCACACACCCAAAGAGTCCAGGGAACTGTAGTTTACTACTAACAGAGCTGCAATCCTCAGCACGTTAACAAACTATAGTTCCCAGGATTCCTTGGTGGGTGGAATGTGCCTTAAATGTATGGTGTGTACACAGCCAAACTGCCTTGAGAGGTGGAGGGCTTTCCTTTGTCAGAGGTATCTAAACAGAGACTGTACAGCAATCTCTTAGGAAAACTGTAATTGCAGATTCTTGCATTGAGCAGATAGTAGGACTAGATGACCCCATAAGTTCTTTTCCAGCTCTAAAACTCTGACCAGCAGGCTCTGCCTCTTGAGTTGCAGGCTTTGAGATCCTAGAACCCAATCCTGCCCATGGGACCTTCTTCTCATCCAACTGAATCCATAAAGGCAGGAGTGGGCCTACCCATTAGGGTGGTATTTCAGGTGACAGATGCAGAAGGGGGACAGGAAGTGATGGCAAGTTGTTGGAGGTACAGAGCTTCATTTACTACACACAGTTTGCCTTGCACCTCCTAAGCTGGCCCTCAGACAAGGATGCTGTCCTGTTGTCAGTGTTGAAGTAGGAAATAATGAGTTGGCTCCGTCATGTCCTTTTCCTCAGGCAGCACAAGCCCTTGGGTTGGCCCTGCATGCTAGATTCTGAATTGGGACATCTTAGTGGACTGGGACCAGTCCTTCTGACTCACTCACTTCGTTAACATGTGTAGAGAACATCATGATTTGACTCACTTTCTACTTTGACTCACTTTCTACTTTGACTCACTTTCTACTTTGACTCACTTTCTACTTTGACTCACTTTCTAGAAAGGTATCTTTCTACTTTCACCTGAAAAGCTTTGAACATTCCACAACAAGGTATTAAAAACTCCTCTGAAGGATGGGATGATAATAATAAGCCATACCCTCCAACTTCCAGTAAGAAAAATCCGGGATCAGCAGCGGCGCAGCACCGGAAGTCGCTTCTACGCATGTCCAGACATGCGTAGAAGCGACTTCCGGTGCCGCTCTGCCCCGATTTTCGGTGCCCAGACATAGGTAGAGTGGCACCTGAAATCAGTTTTGTGCATGTCCAGACATGCGCAGAAGGAGCCTCCCTGGCAGGTAGGAAATCCAGGGGATTTACGGGATTTTTCTCTATTCGGGATAACAGCAGGAAACGGGTTTAAATACAGGGGTTTCCCACGAAAAATGGGAGACTTGGCAGCTATGATAATAAGCCTTAATAGCATACACCATTAAAAACAGAAGATTGTAGCCAGTGAAGTAATAAGAGCCAGGGGAGGGGGAAATCACCCCAAAGTCATCCATATATCAAAGACACTTTAACCTGTCCTTAACTCACTGAGCCAGATAGTCCAGTTGTAGGAGGGGTGGAGAGGAATTTTCTGATTTTTGTTGTATTACAATGTTAAGTTCCAGGACTTTGTGTGTATACATTACAGTTAATGCTTGTACAAGTAAGAGGTTGCTGCTTGAAGTTTTAGTCTATTTTTAATGTTCTGTTGAAAGCTGCCCATAGTGGCTGGGGAAACAAAGCCAGATGGGTGGGGTAGAAATAATAAATTATTATTATTATTGCAAGAAATTGAAATTGGCAAGAAGATACCTATGTGGTGTGTGTGGTGTTTTGTTTTATTTTTTTAAAAAAAAGGTCTGAAGGTTGATTCAATAAATTGATGATGATTACAAAAATACATTTTAGCACACAGGAAGCATGGTGTTAATTACTTGAACTTAAAAAAACAAAACAAAACTTGCTTGGTATTCCAATGTCATCACTCGGTTTTCTTGGATAAATAGTTGGAGAATCAGTGGGACAAATGGATGAGATTGGCAATCAAATCATGCTTCAACACTGGTGATGAAAAAGCATCTTAATGCCATACCTGAGGGCAGCAGACAAACTTAAGTGGCACAGATTATGGTTACAAGTTACCTCCAGAGGCAGATGTAGGGGAGAGCAACTGGTTCGACTGCAGAGCTTCAGGGGCGCCACAGGGGGCGCCACAACTATGATGTAGAATAGATGGCAAGAGGCTGGGAGAGGGGGAGTAAAATTTTGGTATCACACAGGGTGCCACTGAAATTTGAGACCCCAGCACTGTTACTACCACCACCCAACACACACACACATACTGTAGTAACTGTCACCTGCAGTGTACCTTCATTACATATCTTTAGTCGCCAGGCAAAAACATTCCTCTTCTTCCAGGCCTTTGGGTAATTAAGCTATCTATGGTCCTTAAAACTGCGGTGTGTGTATGTGTGTTACTGGTTTGTTTGCTATTATATTATGTAGTGTTGTGAATTGGGGGTGGTGGTTAGGCGGCATGGCTGAGTCCCTTCTTTATAAATGACTTGGATTAAGGAATTGAGGGGGTGCTCATCAAATTTGCAGATGAAACCAAACTGGGACGGGTAGTTAATGCTTCAGAAGACAGAAATGGGATTCAAAAGGACCTTAACGGATTGAACTGGGCCCAAACTTTCAAAATGAATTTCCATAGAGACAAATGTCAGGTTCTTTTAAAAAATCTAGGCAGAGGTGCAATCTCCTGGGTCTGATTTAGTGGCCACACACACACACACACACACACACAAACTATAGCAAAACAAAACATTGTGGAGAATGAAATTAAAGGCTCTGTGTAGTTTTGCCATTGGCTAGTCCATTCCTAGGTTTTCCGGCAGGGAGGAAGTGCTGCAAAACCATTCAAAGGACATCTGCCAGCCAGACCTGCTTATTGCTGGCCTGCATTCTCCAAGGGCAGAGTGGAACTGAAGCCCACATGTGCTGTGGGCTGGGAAAACAATCTGTACCCCTCCTTCACCTGAAGGAAAGGGTTAGATTCCTCTTTGCTTTATTTGAAAATGAGGATGATAGAGACAGACAACATGCCAGAGGAAAATATGAACATAAGAAGCTGCTTTAAACTGACTCAGACCCATTGATACATCTAGTTCTATATTGACTATACTATACCAACTGGCAGAAGCTCTCTAGGGTTTTCAGGCAGGAATGTTTCCCATCCTTACCTGGAGATGTTGAAGGCTGAGCCTGGAACCACTTTTCATGCAAAGCATGCCTGGAAGTTTTCATTCTATGTTTTTAATATATTTATATTTTTATGATTCTAGATTGCTTTGAGAGTTGTTGATTTTTTGTGGGAAGCAATTCATACATACCATAAAATTAACCAAATCGAACCTAGTACAGTGGAACCTCATTTTATGAACACCTTGGTTTACGAATTTTCGGTTTACGAACGACGCGGACCCATCTGTAACGGATTAATTCACTTTCCATTACTTTCAATGGGAAAGTTCGCTTCAGTTTATGAACGCTTCTGGAACCAATTACACCCATGCTTTGGGTTAAGTACACTTCAGGTTGAGTACTCCGCGGACCCGTCTGGAACGGATTAATCCACTTTCCATTACTTTCAATGGGAAAATTCGCTTCAGTTTATGAACGCTTCAGTTTAAGTACTCCGTGGACCGTCTGGAACAGATTAATCCACTTTCCATTACTTTCAATGGGAAAGTTCGCTTCAGTTTATGAACGCTTCAGTTTATGAACAGACTTCCGGAACCAATTGTGTTCATAAACCGAGGTACCACTGTATGCTGCAAGCAGGGGACAATAGGAGCACTAGCTTAAACGAGATCACTTGCAATTCATTTCTCCCCCCACCAACCTGCTTTTTGTTTTGCTTTGTTTAGTTTTTGCACAGGGGTTGGGTGGAACTGCTGGCAGGAAAAAATCTAATCCACAATATGGCAGAGAAGTAGCTCCCTAAAGCCATCCTTAGCGCAGGAGATTTGAACTCATTGGAACCCTATTATATGCCTGAGCAACTCCTGGAACAATAGGAAGCGATGTTGGATGCAGTATGACAGCAACCGCAAATATGCAAGGCAGATGTTGGCCTTATTGCTGCACAGTAAAATCTCATAACTGACCTAACTACCAATTTCTGAGTGATTATGTGCTGGAAAGGGATGCAGGGGGAATGTAAACAAAGCCTCTAAAAGCAGTCCAGATTTGCTGACTCAGATTGCCTGCTTGGTAAACCTACTGAAAGCAAAACCAAGAGAGGGCATCCTGTGAATGTAATGGGGAAAGCAGAGCTGTAGGGCTTTTATGAATTAAATGATGGACCTGCAATCCTATGATACATACCTACTATAAATTGTCCCCCTCAGTCTCCAACTCTGTACCTTGGTGGCTGCATCAGCATTAGCAAGTGGCCACATTCAAGAAACTACGTTGTGACATATGAGGTGGGAGGGGGAAAGCAAAGTAACAGATGCATATGAAAATACAGAAGGAACATAGAATGTGTAGGCATTTAAATTATGTATAGTTTCAGGATTTTTTTTAATGGTTCAGCTGTGCATTGTGCTCTATTAGCATTTGTACACAGAGGCCAGAACAGATGGCAATGTTCTTAGAGGAGTAACAACCATTAAAATTAACCTGTGATGTTCAGAGGTAGTTGGTGCCAAAAAAGAAAGGTGGAGTGGGTTTTTGAGGGGGTGGGGTGGGTGGGTGGGTGGGTGAGGGTGTCACAACAGACAACTCTGTAAGTTAGTGTGACTGTTCCTAGTCCTCCAGATGTTGTTAGACTCCAACTTCCATCAGCCCCAGCCATGATAGACGATAGCCAGGGTTGATGGAAGCTGATGTCTAGCAACATCTGAGGGCCTTCAGTGTAGGGAAATCTGCCTAATTCACTCCTTCTGAAACAATATGTGAGTCAAAACACAGCCATTCAAAATTTGCAGCTCTCCAAATTTTGCAGTGTAATTCACAAGCAAAGTAATAACATGTGACAAAATGCATATGCTAAGGTAAACTGTACGTTAAAATGATTATATAAATGAAAATAATGTACCCCAATGCATATATTAAGGGAAATATCCTTTTGAAAAAAACATATATTAGGCATGGTTGCAAACAAAAATGTGCATATTAAGAGAAAATGTTGCTGAAAAGTTTTGAGGTTCCCCCGCCCCTCTTTTTGCAAACTGTTGCGGAAGTGTGGAGAAGAGAACTTCATACTGGAAAAACTGGAAAATTGAGAGAAACTGAAACAGTGTTTTATAGAAGGTGGTTGCCTTACTGATTATTTAAAATTGTTTTACTTAGGATTTGTTAATTATTCTAATATGATTTATGTTGTAATTGTGATGTTCTATTATGTTGTTATTTATTGTTTGTAAGCCGCTTTGTAACTTGTGAGAAGGAAAAGAGGCATGGAAATATAATAAATGAAAGCGAAAGCGAAATGAAATTGATACATTGGCCCATCCCTATTCACAAGTGGGGATAGTGCTATCGTGTTTAGTTCCTGCTTCTGGGTTTCCCATAGGCATCTGCTTGGCTGCTTTGAGGGCAGGTTGCGGGACTAGATGGGCCTTTAATGTGATCCAGTAGGGATCCTATGTTCTTAACCTGAAGCCCCCTGCTGTCTTTTCTGTAACTTTATACCAAACCTGGTCAGAACATCCCTTTAAATGCCAAATGTTCATTTGACAGCCCTTCAAACTGAAGTTTGTAATGTTTGGCACATGGCCACACTTTTAGGCAAAATGAAGCAACAACCTCAGGCAGCTGAATTTGAGTGTCATAAAATGGCAGCATATTTTCAGCTATTCAATTTATAATTGTAGGGTTTTTAACTGCCAGGAAAGAAGAGAGACACTTGTGGGGTTTTCTGCCTCAGGTGTCAAAATAACATGACCCACACTGTGATACTACACCAGGCACCCCCAAACTTCGGCCCTCCAGATGTTTTAGAATACAATTCCTATCTTTCCCGACCACTGGTCCTGTTAGCTAGGAATCATGGGAGTTGTAGGCCAAAACATCTGGAGGGCCGCAGTTTGGGGATGCCTGTACTACACACTTGACTTGGGCAGCAAAATTGTGGCTCCCTGTTTGCACGATCTCTCCCCACTGTGGTCCGCTGGGCATCTTCATTAACATGCTTTCAGCACTGGCGAAAACCTGTCTCTTCTCCCAGACATTTGATTGATTATGGGTATTTGCTGGATGATTTCTTTTCCTGCCAAAGTCTCCCTTTTATGGTTTGTTGTAACATACCGGTATTGCCCTCCCCCCTTTGATTTTATGTTAACCCTTGCATTTTTAAAGCTTTGAAACTTTTTACATAGCAAGTGACTAAATATGCAAATTATTCATTCATTTATTGCATTCATATCCTATTCCCCCCCCCAAGGAGTCCAGGTGTCAAACATAGTTCTTTTATGGCATAACTATTATGAAATATATTTTATGAAATAAATAAATAGTTATGCTCTTCCTCACTTTATCCTCATAACAACCCTATGAGGTAGGATACATTCAGAGTCACCCACTGAGCTTCATGGCTAAGTGGAAGTTTGAACCCAGGTCTCCTGGGATCCTTGACTAACACACTAACCGTTACACCACACTGACTCTCAGTATGAGCCCATATAATAATAATAATAATAATAATAATAATAATAATAATAATAATAATTTATTATTTATACCCCGCCCATCTGGCCGGGTTCCCCCAGCCACTCTGGGCGGCTTCCAAAAAAAAACAGAAATTCTAAAATACAGAAATCCATCAAACATTAAAAGCTTCCCTAAACAGGGCTGCCTTGAGATGCCTTCTAAAGGTCTGGTAATTGTTCTCTTTGACCTCTAGTGGGAGGGCATTCCACAGGGTGGGTGCCACTACCGAGAAGGCCCTCTGCCTGGTTCCCTGTAACTTGGCTTCTCGTAATGAGGGAACCGCCAGAAGGCCCTCGGAGCTGGACCTCAGTGTCCGGGCAGAACGATGGGGGTGGAGACGCTCCTTCAGGTATACCGGACCGAGGCCGTTTAGGGCTTTAAAGGTCAACACCAACACTTTGAATTGTGCTCGGAAACGTACTGGGAGCCAATGTAGGTGTTTTAGGACCGGTGTTATGTGATCTCGGCGGCCGCTCCCAGTCACCAGTCTAGCTGCCGCATTCTGGATTAGTTGTAGTTTCCGGGTCACCTTCAAAGGTAGCCCCACGTAGAGCGCATTGCAGTAGTCCAAGCGAGAGATAACTAGAGCATGCACCACTCTGGAGAGACAGTCAGTGGGCAGGTAGGGACTCAGCCTGCGTACCAGATGGAGCTGATAAACAGCTGCCCTGGACACGGAGTTGACCTGTGCCTCCATGGACATCTGTGAGTCTAAAATGACTCCCAGGCTGCGCACCTGGTCTTTCAGGGGCACAGTTACCCCATTCAGGACCAGGGAGTCCTCCACACCCGCCCGCCTCCTGTCCCCCACAAACAGTACTTCTGTCTTGTCAGGATTCAATCTCAATCTGTTAGCCGCCATCCATCCTCCAACCGCCTCCAAGCACTCACACAGGACCTTCACCGCCTTCACTGGTTCTGATTTAAAAGAGAGGTAGAGCTGGGTATCATCAGCATACTGATGGACACCCAGCCCAAACCCCCTGATGATCTCTCCCAGTGGCTGCATATAGATGTTAAAAAGCATGGGGGAGAGGACAGAACCCTGAGGCACCCCACAAGTGAGCGCCCAGGGGTCTGAACACTCATCCCCCACCACCACTTTCTGAACACGGCCCAGGAGGAAGACCTCAAATGAATAATCCAAGGAAAGCTCATGGAATAAGGCCCCAAATATGCTTCGGAATCTCCCAGAACATGAAGGGTTTTTTTTTTCAACAGAAAAGATGATGTGAGAAAATTTCCCTAAGGGAAAATTTCTCTAAGGTGTTTATTCAAGAAAATGGGAATCCATAAAGCCTGTCTTAGGTCCAAAGGTCAGTTGTCATTGATAGTTAAATTGGATCCAAGTCAGGGTAATGCATTGTGGCTCTAAAACATAAATCCCCCCCAATATACTGTGAGTGTGGACAGTGTCAAATGAAACACACAATTAGTCTTGCTGCTAAATGTGAGCAGTTCAGACTGTAGCATCATGCCAAGCGTGATTAAGAGTGATACAGCACATAGTCATTGTCAACACCATCCAGCCAATGTAAACCTTAGTTAGAAATGTACTTGTCAGAGAAAAATGCTCCTTTGATTTCTATTACACTTTCCCAGTAATTGCTGTCATCAGTGGCAGGTTATTATTACAGTTGAATAGAGTTTCAGTAATTACTTTTGCAGAGATTCTAACAGCTTTTAGATTGAATGATATTCTGACAGTTTGAATACTCTTGACAACAATTACCTTTTTCCTGGTTAACACTGATTCAGGAAAATTAAAAATTAAATCCGTTCAGAGGAAATACTTACATATGACATGGGTAAGTGTGCTGATACAAAAATGTGTAAATTGCAGAATGTCTTGAAATAAAAAAGTTCACTTGCTCTTCCTTTTGCATATATTTGAAAATGATACTCAGGGGTGGGCCGAGTCATGGCGATACTGAGCAAAACAAATATTATGATTCATAGAATCATAGAATTGTAGAGTTGCATGGGACATCGGGGGGTCATCTAGTGCAACCCCCTGCAATGCAGGAATCTCAGCTAAAGTATCCACGACAGATGGCCATCCAACCTCTGCTCAAAAACCTCCAAGGAAGGAAAGCCCACCACCTTCCAAGGGAACTCATTCCATTATTAAACACCTCTTCCTTACTTTTTATGCTGTAGAGAGCATTTTGAATTTCTTAATGTGCTGCTAGCTAATTAGTTAGTTAGTTGATTAATGAGCATCAAAGAATCAAGGCTGAAATCTTATTTAAACCATAAGGTATCAGTTTATAGTTTTGGGTAAGATTATTTTTGCAAAGGGAGAAAAAAGTTATCGTTGTCATAATTATCATGTTAAAGCTGGGTAGAATTTCCTAATTTAGCATTCAGACTAAAAAGCTGAGCTATGAATCAGAATGTTCTCAGTTTGAATGTCACTGCTCCTGTTAATTCACTATTTGGTCTTTGTCAAGTCATTGTTTCCCACTCTCACTTGCAATGGCTGAATATTGTTATGGTTACAATTAATTTATTAATTGCTTAAATGTGGGAGGGGTGGGGGGAGGGGCTTACTGGTTTGCTTTTCTTGTTTTGTTATGTACTTTGTGTTTTTCTCTTGTGTTTTTATGCCATGATTCTCCTTGAGATCTACAGATGTTCCTACACACACACTAGGTTTTCCTACTTATGTCAAAGGAGAAGCAGCTCTGCTCATGCCCTCAAGGAGCTACTCATCCCATTGACATGAATGGGGTGTCACCTGCACCCAAAAGAGAATGGGGTGATTAATGGCGGAGGCAGAACTGGGCGGTTGAGTTTCCCCTACTCTTGCACCCCTTTTTTGTATAAGGGCTGATTCTAGCCTGCAAAAATATCTAGACTGCCTCACTATTTGGAAGGATTTCTAAGCCCAGGTGACAAGGAACCCATCCTTTAAGCTCAGCTGTAGAAATATTAAGTGATAAGGAGCTTTGGATTTAGTTCCCCAAAGCCCAAATGACACTGTTCTTAACAAAACCTTCAGCCAGATCCACAGTACACAAAGAGGAACTTAACAGTCATGCAGCCTAGCATGTGGGGAAGATTGAGTGTGTAATTTAAGATAATTGCCTTTTGAAAACCAATGAAGTCAAATTTCAAAGTATAAAAATATGTTATTGGGGGTAGAGGGTTGAGTAGGAATAAAAATGAAAGGCAACAATTACATATTAGACAATGCAGCATTGTTAGATGAATATTACCTGCTTCAGCTGAGTGCTGTGCTCCAGAGAATGTGCAGAGTTTCATGCCAAAAATAAGTTCTTTGGATTCCCAAGGAGATGAAGACTGAGGATGAAGCCTCACACACGTATGGGAATCTGAGACCACTCAAAAGTCACCTCTTTACAGAGAAGGATTGATATTTGGCTGAAGGGTTATAGATTCCTCATCTCTGATGTAGGTGGTCAGTCAGAAATTTCTGGTTCTCCATCCTTAATGTTTCCAAACTTGCAGGATCATTTCATTAAATTTCACCTGGAAGAATTAAAAAAATGTCATTTTTCTGTGGGGCTCACCAATAGCACAAGTAACACAGTTTCTTTCTCTTTTTCCTAAGCAGTGACTGTGTTGGCAGTCTACCTACCATTTTGCATCCCTTCTGCAATTCCCAAGATCTAGCATCAATTTGTGAATAGGGAATAACATCCACCCCCCCCACCCCCAAACCATCCTAATTGTGGAGAATATCTTGAGAAAAATTTGCAGATGGGAGCTTTATCAAGACCAGGGTAAGGAAAAAATTTGGTTCAGCTCCAGTTTCAGATAATGTGGGCATTCATTTATATCTGTGCTTGTGGATTTGATTGCATATTTATTGCTTTTTAATGCAGATGGCAGTGCTCCCATTCAACTCTGGGATTGCTAGTTGTTGCGCATGACCAAGCTGCACAGGAGCATCTCTAAGTTTGGGGAAAGTAGTTTACAATGTCACTCTGTTCTGAAATAAGGTTGGCTTATGCTGAAAGACAAATGCATTTTGACTGCAGCAAGAGAAAGAGGATGTGTGACACTTTAGACATACAGTACAAAAATGATCTCTAAAGGAATGCTTATCGGGAAAGACCTAGCAGACTATGGGGTCAAATTCAGTAATAGCCTCTTCAAAGCTGTAATTTTGACTCATACGAAGTCATTTTCTAATGAGGAGGCTTGTCACCCTCTGGTTTTCAACAGAGGTGACCTCATTGTTCCCAATTCCTTGTTCTGTTTGTGTGTGTGTGTGTGTGTGTGTGTGTGTGTGTGTGTGTGTGATCTATTTGTAAATATGGAAGACTGCTGTGTAACATTATTTATGAACTCTGACTTCACCCGTTATTTGGTGTGGTGTCATTGCCTTCAGTTGGGATTAATTAGCATTAGAGATGAAACAAATATGGTGGGAGGATGAGGAAGCTGGAGATATCTGTGTGAATAATGGACACATTTCTGCTTTCCCTGGTCACAAAAATGATTTAAACAATGATCAGAAATAACACTGGAAGGAGGTGAGCACCTAGCTTTCCTGTTATCAACAGCTTAAGCCACAACTCAGCAAAGCTGAAGGTAGTTTGTGTGCTTATTCCCCATGATCATCTTCAAGGTGGCTCCCGACAACAAATAAAACAATCTGTAATATCTACTAGGCATGATGGTGATGTTCTATCTCCACTGTCAGAGGTGTCACACCTCTGAATACAGTGGTACCTCGGTGTCACAGATGGGTGTTGGCTACTCCCGAATAAGCACTCCACACCTCCTCTGGATTTTCAGAGTTTTAACCTAAGCCAACAGGTACATTTCTAAACATAATAGTAAATAATGTCACCTCTGCCCAGAAAGCTTTTCTTCTTCTCATTTAATACTAGGACTGATTTCTAGGGCTGATGGGAGTTGGAGTCCAACAACTTTTGAAAGGCAACAGGTTTCTCATCCTTGCTCTATGTCCTATTCCATATAGGGTCTCAAAACTCATTGACTGTTTTTTGCTTGCTTGCTGCACAGTGTTTAATTTTGCCCCAAGACAGAAAGGCACACTCCAAATGAAGGCCCTCCCCCCATAAATCCTGGCTTTATATAATTGTTGCACCTCATACTTTGTTTATTTCAAGGTTTTAGTCTCTCCTTCAGACAAACTAATTTTGACAATCAGAAAAGTCTGCTATCCTTAACTTACTTGCAACTCATTTCATTTTGGGCTAGATCCAAATCCCAAAGAAGCCAATAAAATGACAGGCAGATCCCATAACTGAGTCTTTGATCCCATTAATCACTCATATTATTCAAAATAAAACAAGAAGACTAAGATTGGAAAGTGATTTTAATCTTATTTTCTTTATGGTTTGCAATATTTTGAAGTCTGTGCTTGTATATCTGCCTAGATCCATTACATTCAGCAGACAGAAGACTCTTTGAAGGAGAGGTGGTTCAAGTCTGTTACTGCCACGTTATGTAAGTTTGAGGGCTGGGGGATAAATTTGATACAGTTTGCATTTAAAGGTGAACATACCTAATCTATAATTTCCAATACAATACACAAATGGAAAAACAGCAATCCTTTGACATTCACACTTCTCCAAATTTTGCAATGCCGTTCTCCAGCTAAATAATATGTGCTAGAGCAAAGTGTGCATCAAATGTGTATATTAGTGAAAATAGCACAAGAAAGTGTATTATTAAGGAAAATTGGTTTGCAAAAGTGTATGCATTAAGCAAAATTGCACACAAACACATGCATTTTAGGAGAAAATTGTAGTAAAATGCTGATGAATTTTCACAAGGGCTTCTTCTTCTTCTACTTCTTTTTTTTAAAAAAAAAACAATTTTGCAAACAGATGTGGAAATGTTGAGAGTGGAAAAACGAGATACAGTAAAACCAAAATTGACAGAGTCATCTATTCCCAAGTAAGGGCATATAGCCATGTATAGAACTTGATTTTCTTAAGATGAAACTAATGCCATGACAGTGGTGCAGATAGAGCTGGTTTAGTGTAGTGGCTTTGTTCTCCTAGAATAATGCAAATACTGTATAATAGCTGTTGTTGTTGTTGTTGTTGTTGTTATTGTTGTTGTTGTTCTTCTTCTTCTTCTTCTTCTTCTTCTTCTTCTTCTTCTTCTTCTTCGAGTTACAAGGCAATTTGCAAACAAAAGACTAATGACAACTAAAACAGTTTCTTAAAACATTGCCCCAACTATAGGTTTAAAAACCATGCAAAATAAGCATATATGATGGAGACCTTTTCTTCCAGAAACAACATTCATCAGGGATGGTGTTCCAGAAAACAGGAACTCTGCTCTGAAACACAGTGGAGTGGACGTCTACTTAAAACACTTTTGTTTAGCCAAGCTTATCTGGACCAGTAGAAGTTACATGTGTTTTTAGTCACTGTTCATTTTAAGAGATCTTTTGAATGTTATTAAATACTGTGCCTCTATTTAACTGGTTTTTTTAAACTTTAAGCATTTAACCATCCACCTTTCTTTTAAAGCAGAACCAGTGAAGGCAGTGAAGGTCCTGTGTGAGTGCCGGGAGGCGGTTAGAGGATGGATGGCGGCTAACAGATTGAGGTTGAATCCTGACAAGACAGAAGTACTGTTTTGGGGGGACAGGGGGCGGGCGGGTGTGGGGGACTCCCTGGTCCTGAATGGGGCAACTGTATCCCTGAAGGACCAGGTGCACAGTCTGGAAGTCATTTTCGACTCACAGCTGTCCATGGTCTCAGCCCAGTTTATCTGAAGGAGCGTCTCCATCCATATCGTTCAGCCCAGACACTGAGGTCCAGCTCTGAGGGCCTTCTGGCAGTTCCCTCCCTGTGAGAAGTGAGGTTACAGGGAACCAGGCAGAGGGCCTTCTTGGTAGTGGCGCCTGCCCTGTGGAACGCCCTCCCAACAAATGTCAAGGAAATAAACAACTATCTGACTTTTAGAAGACATCTGAAGGCAGTCCTGTTTAGGGAAGTTTTAAGCATCAGTCTTTATTCATCCATTATCAGTGTTTAATCTTGTTATTTGCTCCAACAATTTTCTGTTTAAATCCTAACCACTATTTCATCATATGTTTTTCTTATGCTGGTCTGTGGCCGTAATAAAGTTCATTCAATGAAGAAAAAGAGGGGGGGGGATTCTTTAGGATATTTTACTACATGTGAACACACTTTTTTAATAATAAAAACAAAACAAAACTTTTTAAATCATCAAAATAGCTCCCCTTTTCGGTTCCTGCAAACAGCCTTTCACCCTGGAGGTTCTCTTTTAACACGGGGGGTGGGGGGAATAGCAGATGAACGTTGCCTTGCATAAGCAAAGCACATGCATTTAAATCACTTATATTTTACTTTTTTATGATGCGATTGTGAATTATGTTGTTTTGCATTTGTAATTAGGGGTTGAAGCAGATGGTAAAGGCTCAGCTTAGTGATGTACTGGAGTCAGCTATGCTTTCCATCAGGCTTTTTGGCTTTAGAAAAATGCTGAGGAAGGCGGCACATTTGGGAAGTGGCCTGATATAAAGGTATCTATGGCAGATTATTGGTTGTGGAGGGGTGTGTGTGGAGAAATGCCTGAGTTCCAGGAAGGCTGTTGCAGGTGTGAAATTTTGGAGGGTTGTTTAGGAGGCACCAGTGTAACTAGATTTCTTGGGTGTACATTGCCACTTAGTTATTGGCCTTGCTATTGTGCCCTTGAGAGCAGCATGACACAAAGGCCTTATTCAGATTATAATCCCAAATCATTCTTGAAGTCAGTAATGGGAAACCTATGGTGCTCCGGATGGTGCTGGTGTTCCCTTGGGTCTCCAGGAGGGAGCCCAAACGGTAGGTAGAGTCAGAATGAGTTACAGGTGCAACCAACTGATTCTACTTTCAGACCCTCCAAGTGTCCCTATTTTCCATGGACAGTCCCAGATTTACAGAAGCCATCCTGGTTTCTGATTTGATCCCGGAATGTCCCGCTTTTCCTTAAGATGTCCTTATTTTCTTTGGAGAAATGTTGGAGAGTATAGAGTTATGTGACACCTCAAGCCAAAGTGATAAGTAACTATACAACCTTTAGAAGACATCTGAAGGCAACCCTGTATAGGGAAGTTTTTTAATGTTTAATGTTTCATTGTGTTTTTATATATTTAGGAAGAGTGGCTAGGGCAACCCAGTCAGATGGGCCCCATCATCATCATCATCATCATCATCAAATATATAGAATAGGTGCATCCTTTTCCCTTCAGAGTTCTGGAAGCGTCACAATTAGACTAAGGAAGAGGAGGAAAGTGGATGAAGCTGACACAACCAGTCTAGAAAACAAGTAGGCACTGGCTGAGGTTGGTGAGGTGGTCCCCCACTTGCCCTAACAGGCCAGCTTCCATTGAAGGATAAAGAAGCACAGCAGAGCTCGGAAAGGCCTTGTTGCTCAAGCAAGGCTCAACTGGAACAAGAAGCTCTTTATACTCCAGGGTGCACACTGTCAGCCCAAGGCATGAGGGCTCTCCATAGAGAAACTGCAACTCACACTTCAGTGGTGTGCCATACAAGGGAATTAGATCCAGATCCCGCATCTCCTGACATCAGTAGACTAGGCCTGTCTTCTTTTTAGTATTATTTTGCTATTATTTTATAATTATTGTTTTTTATGTTTTATGTTTTTATTTTATATTTTGTTTATTTTATATTTTGAAATAAAAAATAAAAATATCAAAATAAAAAACAACAAACAACAAAAACACAAAAAAACTAGGCCCTTCCTCTTTAATAGACTCCACTTACGTTGTGAAAGCTTAAAGCAGAATTGTAGCAATATAAATGGTGCATGCACCCAATCCAGCTGTCAGTGGAGTACAGCACAGCTGCCTTTGTTTGTGTTTGTTGACTAGCTCAACATTAACCAGGCTTTAGGAAGGCGTGTGAAGGGGAGGGACAGGCTGGTGCTGCATACTATTATTTAAACAGAGAGATCCTTGTCTATATAGGCACTGTCAGATACTATAATTTGCATACCTGTGGCATTGTGCATTCAAAGCACTCATAACACTTTGCAAACAGAATGCTTCTGTGCCACTTAAGAGGAATGCTTTGGGATGAGGAACAGGAGAAAAGACCTCACTGTGTTCTCCCTGAAATGGCAATATCTGGACTACAGCACTGTAGGTAGATGGCTCACATGATTGAAAGGTTTTTTAGTTTTGTTTTTACATGAGATCTGCTGTATTCTAAATCATAAAAAGAAAGAACAACTGATGTTTCATCAGTGAAAGGGCCAGTCTTTGCTTAAAACTGGAATTCTGGAATTTTATTTCCAGTTGTATAAAGTCTCTCTCTCTCTCTCTCTCTCTCTCTCTCTCTCTCTCTCTCTCTCTCTCTCTCTCTCTCTCTCTCTCTCTCACACACACACACACACACACACACACACACACACTCACACACACACTCACTCTCTCTCTCTCTCTCTCACACACACACACACAAGGTCAGGGGTGGGGAACCTCAGTCCTGGAGAGCCAAATGTGGTCCTCCAAGTCTCTTTATCTGTTTAAGGACTTTCCAGGGTTTTAAGCAGGAATCTCTCCCAACGCAATCAAAAGGTAGTGACAACTATAAACTTAAATGGCTTTAAAAGAAGGTTAGACAAATTTATGGAGGATAAGGTTGTATCAGTTATTACTAGCCATGTTCTACCTCCATGGCTTCTGAATACCAGGTTACTGTTGCACTCAAGTCCTGGTTGTGGGCTTCCCGTAGGCACTTGGATGGCCCCCGTGAAAACAGGATGCTGGACTAGGTGGGCCTTTGTCCTGGTCTAGCAGGCTCTTCTTGTATTCTTATGAGATGCTGGTCATTGAACCCCGGGTCATTTGCAAGGAATGCATGTGCTCTCCCACTGAGCTACCATCCTTCCGTGATTCCTTCCCTTCAAACATTCCTCTTCTTCCCTTCGCATTCCTCCTCCCCGCTTAAAAAAAATTGTTGTGCTTTCCCTTTGCTACCTGACACAGAAACCTCCTGATTATACCAGACATGTTACAATGCAGAGAACCATCATTGTATCCCTTTGACATTGATACTGATTGCAGCCTTTCATGTAACTGTCACAATATCAACTGCCTGTTTTCTTCAGCATGCCATCAGAGCTGACAAAACTTTGTCACTTTTTGCTATTTAAATGTTGCTAATTTTTGATGAGGTGCTATTAATAAATGGGTTGGTGCAAAGCCACAAAGCTGCTGTTCCAGGGATCAGGCTAGCATTTATTTCAAAGAACCCCCTAGAAGACCATACAGGCCAACCACCCAGGCTCTTGGCCTAAAAAGCACAAATGCTTATTTACTTGGGCAAATTCCCCCCTTTACATTTCCCTGTTATATACATGGAATAATATAAATCTTTAGGCTATGGTAGGCTTTTTTGGGTACCATATGGAATGCTACCTTTAACTTGTAGTTAGGTCTTAATTATAAGGCTGAAAGTCAAGTGTTGTGTGTGTTTAAAATTGCCATGGAGAAATGTGTACTTTGAGCCTAAGGGAGCCATTATTCCCATCCTATCATCAGAATCAGAAGAATCTTTATTTGCATCAGCCACTAGCCATAGCAATAAGATAAAATGCACTGAAGATAGAGGTAAAATTTTAACTATTCAAAATACATTCTGGAGGTTTACATCAATAACCAAATAATGGATCTTATTCTAATTGCCCCTGCTATTTATTTATTTATTGCAGTTTTTTGTTGTCACCTGATTACCCATCCTATCGTTATTGTTACAATGGGCAGTTCCCCTCCCCTCCAATAATTAAATTATTTACAATCTGTTCTTTATTATTCACAAAACCCCAGAGCAAGGAACAACATATGTGCATGTTGTGCCACAATCTACTGTAAAGGATCATTCAGTCAAAAGTCAGGATATGTCTTGAAATGAATGAAAATGCAACAAAACAATATATCATTTGACTGCTGCTAACATTAAAGCTAAATATTAACAATGGAACAGCATCTGCCAAGTGAGGGGTGGGCATTTCAGAGTTGGAGTACCACTATTGTGAATTCCATGGAAATAAGGCCAAAATGCTTAAGAGGGAAGAACAGACTGCTATGAGACAAACACAAGCTTTCATTGCCAAAAGTGGTAGGTGACCAAACACAATTTCAGTTGTGTTCATTCACACTTACTGAGTAGTTTTCATAAGCTTTTGTCATCCATTTGATGGGAGCCACTGCAGACTACAGATCAGGCAAACAGTGGTGCGTCCATGAACTGGGACAAGCTTTTTATCTGTATTCCAGAAAAGCTAGGTCTTAAATCCCAAGGCAGCGGCAGTGAGGTCCAGAGTTGGGGTGGGGGTGGGGAGAGACATCACAACAACGTGAACCCGAAGCTGGCTGCACATTTGCAAATACATGATATTCAGGAGAAATGGATTTATGCTGACAGCATTGTTTGATCTAAATTTCAAAGGGAAAATTGAAACCATACTTGAGGTGCAAGGAGGTTCTGTAAACAAAATAATCCACACCATGTCATCTTCCTTCCAAATTCCTCTTCCCTACCTCCCTCACCGTGTAAAATTAGGCTGCGGCACAATGAAGGAGATAAGCCTGCAAACAAATTCTTATAATTTTGTATGTTCATTGCAGGAGAGAAATTTAGAATCTCCACTCTCTTGATCCTCCAAACCAGCCTGATCCTCAGTAATTTATAAAATAAATTATATCATACAGTAGAAGCAACTGGTGGCATCACATCTTTAGTTTCTGTTAAGAATCGTGTTGTTTTTTATCTTCTTTTGAGGCAGTGTAAATCAAAGCAGAGAGGAGTCTAAGAATGGCTATTCATCATGACAGTTAAGAATTGAACCTCCTTATTAAGGAGCAGCATAATGCTGATGACCAGATGCCATGGAAAGGAGATGGCTATCTCTGTGGCTCCTTTGTGGTTATGTAAGCAGCTTATATGAAAATGTTCCATTGCCTGAAGCAACACATGGCACCCCCCCCCCCACCTCCAGGATTTTTCACCTTCTACCATGTCACCTTCAAATATGTTTTTGGTTAACAGAGGTACTGTATTGAGAATATAAGAAGAGTCTTCTAGATGAAGTCAGTGGTCCATCTAGCCCAGCATCCTGTTCTAATAGAGGCCATCCAGCTGCCTAAGGGATGCCCACAAACAGGACCTGAGCTCTACACTAGCAGCTGTTATTTGGAGGCAAACGTCCTCCAACAGTGTGTGGGATAATCAGCATCATACAACCAACCTGCTTGTCTAATTAATGCTTGAAGGAGTTAATACCATAGAATAAGCTGTCCTGCCTGTCTTAGGTATGCCCACTTCCTTTACCTTGGGAGGAAATGGGTCATCAAGCCAATTGTTCACCCTCCGGACTGCTTGAGAAGCTCAACATGGAAAGAGGTTTGAGCTGGTAGTTCCAGCTCAACTGTATGGCTCTCATCAGCCATTCTTTAGTTACTATACCAATTATTTAGGAACATTTGCCAAGTTTTACTGCTTGTTCTGCTTTCTGAAGCTCATGAATTTGACCTTTGGAGCATTTGTAAGTAAAGCATTTTTAACTTACCAAAAGTGTGGTCTTTTCCTATGCTGGGGAAAGAGGGAAACCTTGGAAAGAAACTTTTTAAGGGGACATTTTGGAACTCATTTGGTGGGGCATATTGTAAAGGCCTAACAGCCTATATTTTCATGTGCTGGATTGGGCACATGGAGGAGTCCTGATACCATCCCTTGTAGGAGCCACATTTGCTGACTTTAAAGCATTGGGAGGGTGAATATGGGAGAGTTGCAAACCATAAGACACTGAAGCAGCAACAGTGGATAATATTGCTGCAAGACAGCTTCAGGTCCAACTGCAACCCAGATCAGATTATATTTGTTCTTGATCACTTCTCCATACATAGTGGGGAGCAAAAATAGCTCATTCCCCTCTCGCTCTCTAGCTGTGCCCACTGCATCTATGTGTGGAAGTAATGGGGGAACAGGTATCTATGCATTGGCACAATGTTTAGATAGACATGCCTAAACTAGGGTGGGCACTTGAGCATCATCAAAAAAACAAAACAAAAAAGGACACACGTGCTAATTTACATGCATCAATACAAATTTAGAAAGGCTTCCTACAATTTAAAAAAGCATTACTATAATTTTTTTCAAAAAGAATAGTTTAAAAGGTATAAGCCATAGTGGGGAAGACTGTGAGCAGATGGTCTGTGTGCCTGTCAAGGTGCTAACTGCTGAGTTGCAACTTCAAGGCCGTTTCTTACGTTTTTTAATCTTTAAAAATGGACTTTGACCAACCAGCTCTTCAAATACAGGACAACTTCAAAGACAAAGCAAGAATGGGGAATTCTGCTGTCAGTGGACCACAGCTTGCATAATCTCTGCCACAGTTTCCCCAACCCTGAAATAGAGGACTGCTCTTGGAAATGTAGAGGCCTGAACTGCATGTCTGATATCTGAGATACAAAATTTGGGAATTAACCAAGCTGAGTGGTTAATGTACACAACAACTGGCTCCTGTGCACATTTGCTAGGCCTCATGGAGAATCTGCACATAATCTGTCCATGAAGAGGGAATTGTGCACATTTCCCAGTCAATATACATAATCTCCACCAAATGTTGGGGAATGTACATATACTCACTGCACTTTTTTACATTCTCTGACAGTTATTCATAACCCCCACCACAGGCCTTGTGGGATGTGCATATCTCAATTAAATTTTACACATTCTTCTTACACAGTCTGCTGCCCTTTTTGCAGTGCTTATTCTCTGCAGAAGTTTAACAAGTTGTCACAAAGGCAACAGTTGAATATTGATATGCCAGCAGTACTTGGCTTATCACGCTGCCAGAAAAACTGACTTCCATTGTGGAAACTCAAAATTCTCCAGTTTTGTAATGTGGAATTATTTTTCCATCAACCCCAACAACGTAAGTAATGACATTGGACTCCTGTCTCAGTATTGCAGAATTCGGAATGCTTGGAATTATATTTGGACTTTGGTCCCTAATCACCTAATTTATATGCTCCTTTCTATCTCTTTAATAGCTATGTGTGACTCACTATGCCCCCCCACCCCCCGTTCAAGCATTATGGAAAACTTAGTTGTCTGTTCATGAAAGACTGAGATATTTACAAGGTTTTGTACTTGCAAAACAAAGGAAACTGGATAAATGAAAACAATTAGAAAGAAAAGAAAGGTTTTTTAGTTTTGTTTTTACATGAGATCTGCTGTATTCTAAATCATAAAAAGAAAGAACAACTGATGTTTCATCAGTGAAAGGGCCAGTCTTTGCTTAAAACTGGAATTCTGGAATTTTATTTCCAGTTGTATAAAGTCTCTCTCTCTCTCTCTCTCTCTCTCTCTCTCTCTCTCTCTCTCTCTCTCTGTGTGTGTGTGTGTGTGTGTGGAATTGCGTTATTCAACTAGCTGCAACAGCAATTAACTGGGATACTTGAGAGCAGAGAACCTGTCAATCTGATGAGTTATTCTTTTGAACCAGGGCAACAGCTCATGCATAAATGCTCTTGTAAACAATTATTATAGGGAAGCACAGTGACACAATTAATCTTTCCTTAGGTGTTATCTAGAGGTATTTCCCCCACCAATTATATGCCACTTGCCAGATAAATCAGTTTTTAAGATAAAGACATCAGCTGTTAGTATCATTAACAATGCCATTCAGCTGAACATGGCTGGGGAAAATCTAAAATTAGATTACATTTAAAACAAGAAACAAAAAACTCACCCAATACAACACAAAATATTCTAGGGAGAAGGTGAGACAACATGAATTGTGCTATGTTCAAGCATATTACAGTACATAAGCTGGTGCCTTGGAAAGAATTGAATCACTTGAGTTACAATTAGAGATGGGGAAAAAATTTGATTCAATTTGCATTTAAAAGCATCCTACCTAATCTGCACAATCTGAAACTATAGGCAAACTGAAATACAGGTATCTTCCGAGGTTCACACTCTGAATTTTGCAAGCAGTTCTCCAGTCAAGTACTGCAATGTATACGAAAATGTACAAACTAGGTAAAGTGGGCATAAGAATGCATATATTAGTGAACATTGCATTATATTAGCGCAAATTGCTTTGAAAGAATGTGTATGTTAGGCAAAAGTGCATATAGAAATGTGTATATTATGTGATATTAACATCAATGATGAATTTTCATGAATACATGTTTACAAATGTGGATCACTAAATAAAACAAGTTACAGGTAGGTAGCCGTGTTGGTCTGGCATAGTTGAAACAAAATAATTCCTTCCAGTAGCAAACTTAGTTGGTCTCTAAGGTGCTACTAGAGGGAATTTTTTTATTTAAATAAAACAATATATCCCTGCTTATATAGCAATACTATTACATGATTTGATATTAAAGAAGTCAACAAGAAGCAAAAATTTATCTTAAAACCAGTCTACAAAATCTTTTCTGAATGGACCATTTTACTTCACAGGTCAAAGGCTATTTCTCTCTCTCTCTTCACCAGGTTGCAAAGTACATGAGTTTATAGTTCAGTTTCAGGCATTGGAACAGGAATTATCCCCCCTTTAAAGTAATAACCTTGGGGTGGTTTGATTGCAGTTCCTTTGCTTCAACTGAATCTTATAGCAATGGAGAAAACTCTTAATTGATGGGGAATAACTAGACCAGCCTTCCCACAACCTGGTGCCCTGCAGCTATTCTGGACTACATCTCCCATCAGTCAGTTGTGCTGGCTGGGGATGATGGGAGTTGAAGTCCAAAATAATTGGAGAGCATCAAGTTAAAGAAGGCCATATTTTATGCTGAATTTCAGGATGCAGGAACTTCTTGCTAGAATTATACTTTAGAGAACATACTGTGTCAATATGGAATTTTCTTCAATATAATAGTGTCCCATGCCTTGACCTGCTTTCTGAATTCCCCTTAGCAAGTAGATAAATAGGAACCGCTACAGCGGGAAGGTAAATGGCGTTTCCATGTGCTGCTCTGGTTTGCCAGAAGCGGCTTTGTCATGCTGGCCACATGACCTGGAAGCTATACGCCGGCTCCCTCGGCCAATAATGTGAGATGAGCGCGCAACCCCAGAGTCGGTCACGACTGGACCTAATGGTCAGGGGTCCCTTTACCTTTACCTTTACCTTTTAATCCAGAGGATTCTTGACTTATTCTTAATGCTTGCTGAACTATGACTGCACATATTCTAGTAAACGTGCTACAGCAAAAGAGATAGCACTAGTATTGGTGTCAAAGATGTTTACAAAGGTGCTCGGGTGTAACATAAACTTCCTGGGTGAATTGTTTATGACAAGATTATATTGTCATCATCCAGTAGATCATTTAAAGCAAATGTATCAAACACCTCATTCTTTCTACATTATTTCCAATACAAAGTGATGGATTACCCCCATGGGTGTACCAAGGATCAAAGCTAGGGGGGGCACACCAGCCACGCCCCCAGCCATGCCCCCCAGCCACCCAATTGGCTAGCTGGCAATGATGTGGCCAGGATCCCCCCAGGAGGCATGGTCAACGTCCACGCCCCCAGAGGAAAGGGGGCCGTTTGCAAGGCAACACACGGAGCCACCCACGCTTGCACTCCTGCCTCGCCCGCTCCTTTAATGGCAGCGGTGACTAAAACGAGGAAGCAGCAGCTACCTCTGTTGAAAAAAACCTGGACCTGGACCTGGGCTAACTTCAGCCCACACTCTTTCAAGTCACAGCAAGCACAGCACAGAAAGTGCTGCCCCGCAATGCTCCACGGCACTTCATTTGCATGTATGCAAAGTTGTACAGCATTGGAGTGAATGCTTTATTCCTAGGCAAACTTATGCAGGAGTTTAAAAACAGAGTGGAAGGTAACCCTTGGAAAGAGAAAATAAATATATAAATGGATATGCCTTATATTTCTTTTTTGCCCCCCTGATTTCTTCAAAAGGGGGAAAACTCTAGGCTAGATCTTACTGAGGATGGAGGAAAAATTCAGATTAAAATGCAATCTTACATAATTCACACTTCTTGATAACCGAAATGCAGCTATTTGAAATTTGCACTTCTTTGAATGTTTGCTGCACTTCTCCAGCCAAATAGTGCATATATTTTAGGGGGAGTGTGGCTAAGACTGCTTCGATAAGTGAAAACAGCATCTGGAAAGGAATTATATTATGGGAAATTGTTTGAAAATTTTTATACTAGGAAAAACTGCATAGCAAAATGTGTATATTGGGAGAAATGTGCATCAGTGCATGATAAATGCTGATGAATTTACATGATTTTTTTAAAAAAATGCTGCATCCTAATGGATTTTTGTGAGGGTTTTTTCAATTTAAGATTGGAACAATGAAAAGTGGAGAGAAACAAGAATTGATGGGCTCTTCCTATTCTAGAATAGGGTTGAATAACTATCCCCTTGCAGTCAAAACAAAATAAAAAAAATCCTTCCAGTAGCACCTTAGAGACCAACTAAGTTTGTCATAGGCATGAGCTTTTGTGTGCATGCACACTTCTTCAGATAGGAACTTCTTCAGGTATCTGAAGAAGTGTGCATGCACACGAAAGCTCATACCTATGACAAACTTAGTTGGTCTCTAAGGTGCTACTGGAAGGATTTTTTTATTTTGTTTTGACTGCATCAGACCAACACGGCTACCTACCTGTAATAATTCCCTTGCAGTTCCTCTACTCTTAAATTAAGGATACCATTATTCCGGCTTGTATATTGGTTCAAAAACTGTGAATTAGGTCATTTCTCATTAAAATGCAGAACAAGATCAAATTTCTTTCCTAGAGATAACTGGGACTGAACTGGGAACCTTCTGCATGCTAAGCATGTGCTCTTCCACTGAACTACAGTCTAATTTCAGATTTGCTTTCCTGAAAAGTAACTATATGTGGATATTAATACCAGGCTATTTTGCAGATGTGATGCTAAGGATCATTGAAACAATACTAAATATTAGCCATAGAGAAACTCAGTAAGCTGTATGTGAACATATCCCCAGTGTGTTAGGCTTCATAATAGGCTTCAGAACTGGCCTGTGCTGCTCTCTGGACCCACAGAGATCACGTTTAGATGATGCATTTCATAGTCACAAATTAATGTTCAATAATAGCAGCAGTAAAATGTGGGGAGAGCCTGGTGGCTTTTAGCAATCCAATAACTAAAAAGTTTGACAGTTTCTTGGTTTCTGGATCATAGCCACAGTGCCTTGCCAGGTAGTGCAATGTCACTGCCATTTAGTTAAGGCACAGCTCCAAGCAATAATGGTGGAAATTTACATAGGTTCTTAGATGAGGTCATCCCTGAAAAAAACCATCCACCTGAGTATAACATGAACAATTACTCCTATATATTGTCTCATGCAACATCTCCATTTACTAGAAATGGCCCCATTTTATTGTTGTTCTTTTCAGCTTCTGCAAGCAGCTGGGTGTCCCCCACCCCCACCTGAATAACAATCACAGAGATAGTAAAGTAAGAATTTGATCAGACTCAATCTATGTTCAGAGTAATGCACAACTCTTCCCATGGGATGTATAATTAAAGAAAACAACCGAATACAACAAAAGCGAATTTCGAATGATGGTTGCTTTTCAATTGGCCTATTGCTTCAGAAAGCATGCATTGGGACCCATCTGCACCGCACCTTTAAAGCAGTACCGTGCCACTTTGAACAGTCACGACTTCCACCAAAGAATCTTGGGAATTGTATTTTGTTAAGCGTGCAGTTATGAGACTCCTTGCTGTGTCATCACTTGGTGTCATCACTTGGTGCTGGTGTTTTTGAGGATTGGGAATGGCTCCATATGCACACCCAACAGTTCCAGGGATTTTTCATCATGAATCAACTCAGAAGGCTCTTCAAGGGAATATTCAGCATTGGATTCAGGGGACTCTGTCTTCAACCTGCAGGGTGTCTGGTTCAGGAGAAATAGAGAACAACTTTTGTTCTAGTTTGGTCTACAATCTGAACTAGGGAAGAACTTCCAAGGGACAGGCATCCAGTTCAGAAAAAGGATGTACGTTTCAAGCAAGCCAAACCCATAGTCCAATCCATTTATTTCTGAACCTTGAAAACCTCAGCCATGCCCATGGATATATTTCATTTTTTAAAAAAAATCTAACTTGTGGTACAACTCCTTCACAGACTGAGCTGATTTCTGTCATTGCAGGAGCATATTTTCCAGCTTCTTCACTGAAATTGCTTCTGGAAGGCCGCAGCTGTTACTGAGAAGGGGTTGGATGACAGGGTAGATCCTCTCTGAGAATTAATCCTTGGGGGGTGAGCAGGGATGTGACTTTGCATTAATACATTTTGTCATTGCCACATCGTCACACTGTTACCAGAGGTGTTGCTGGCCATGATTCATGGCATTGCACACTGCAGGATGCTTTGCACTTTCTCGCATCCAGCTTTTGCCAGGCGTGAAAGATTGCCTGATCTGTAAGAATCTAGTTTCTTGTAGGTTTCAGCTCTGCTTATTGAAATTATAAGTTTGGTCTAGGTAAGCAATGAGATGTACAACCCTCTCATTAAAATACACACAAACAAACTGTAGCTCTGAAGAGATACTCCTTTACATTGCAGAAGCTTTTCAGTATCCAGCCTGCATAACTATATCCCACTCCTCCGTTACACCTGCAGAATAATAATCAGCTGGATGGCAAGCTATCAAGGGCAGCATCTCCTAAATGGGACCACATTTACCATGCACAATCTGCATTCTATCAGGGAACATGAAGGTCTCCAGACTGGAAATTCAGCATGAAGTTTTCGAGACAGGCTCCCTGTACAGTGTTCATGTTTGAGCAGTGTCACAGTGCATATTGCAGGAGCAAACAAAGTGACCCACATACCCAGTTAGGTAAATCTGAGGGAGGAAAGGGAGCTGAGAGATGCAAATGAACTGGGGAGGGGAAATCATTTCCAAGAACACTCTTTTAACTCGGATTTACTTGCTGAGGATAACTTATTGATTTGAAACATTTATAGCACACATAACCGGTGTAATTGGTGGCATTTTGTGATTTTTGATTGACTGTATTTTGTGGTGGGCATTCTGTGATTTTGCTGTTTTACACTGTTTTGACCAATGTATTGTATATTTCATTTGTATTAATGGGCAACATGGGACCCAAAAGTGGTTTGCCATGCCATGCTATACTGAGGGACTGTTCAGTTGAAGTTCTCAGGTCAGCCTGCAAAACCAACAATAAAAATAAGATAATACAACAGTTTAAAAAGATAACAGCAAAACAGGGGGGGGGGAGAGATATACCAACATAAAAATTACATCTACAGATTAAAACTATCTAAAAGAACTGGGCACAGTTTTCACCTTGCATTGCAAAGAAAACAGCAGCAGCAGCAGCAAATAATAATAATAATAATAATAATAATAATAATTTATCATTTATACTCCACCCAGCTGACTGGGTTGCCCTAGCCACTCTGGGCAGCTTCCAACATAATAAAACACACAACTAAACAGGCATTTAAAACCCGTTCAGGAGATGCCCTTTTCCAAAAAAAAAAAAGGAATGGGGTGCCACAACTGACAAGGCCTTGTTATCAGTTACCACTCAACTCATTCAATACCTGGGCAGGGGCAGGATGGAAAAGGGAGTCATTCAAGTGCAATGATGGAAAACTGTTTGGAGCTTTCTAGGTCAAAATCACTGTTTGTGCATATCACAGGCTCCCAAATGTCTGCCTCACCAGTAGAGGCTGACAACTGGTAAAATGACTAAGAGTCGCTGTAATATTCATTTTGATGGAGTCCCACCACCCCAAAGAAGCGGTGTGGTATCACTAAAATGATAACAAAAGAGGACAGATTTGCATCTTTTTCATACGCACATTTATGTTTTTGTAAGTGCAAATTTATGCATTATTTATTTATAACATTTCCAGCAGAAGGGCTACAGATAAGGTCCTTATGGTGCTGCTACAATGAGGAGGTAGACTCGCTGAATGAGGGAGGGGCATGGAGAGTGGTTTGCTGAAGGGTTGGTTTGCTCAATATTGGTTTGGCCCTGCAGTGTGTTGAGTTATCTCTTCCCGCTGCCATTTATGCCGCAACATTAACAAGAATGAGGTCAAGCTAAGGACCCTAACGTACCAGCAGCCTAGTATATAGATGCTTGCTGGGCTCAAATCTCGTTTCAAAGGCTCCCCATACCATTCCACCTCACTCTCTTCTGACGGAAAATAGCTACATCCAAATGGAAAAGTGCATGTAGGTGAAATGGATCTGTAGAACATGGGGAATGACATCCACTGAGTTACATTTTTAGCAACACAGAAGAGGAAATGATTGACAGAACAAAGCATATGGAAACGGAGAAGAATCTAACCCACATTTAGATCTAAGAAAAAAAATATTTGCCTGAAGGGAAAATATTAATTAGTTTGTCTACATGCAAGATAAAAGTCTGGAAGACATATCCATCAAAAGGCAACTGAATAAACAGCAAAATGGAAATTATTTGTAAATTGACAGTAAACTTGGCAAACATTGAGGGGGTAAACAACTTATTTGGCATGCAAAGCACTCAGAAATCATAGCCTCTGTCAGGAGGCATCTGTGCATATATTCACTTATTTGACAGAAATTAACATTTTGTGGGAATCTTTGTTGCATGCAAAAGATTTCCTCACCCTCCTTAAATATTTTAATTGCTGCTTTGCAATGCTCTATATAAACATGAAAAGGCATTTGAATCAACAAAGTCCAGGTCCAGATTATCAATGATGTAGTTTAACTCTGTACAGGAAATGAACACAAAACACATACTGAAAGGTACAATATTTACATGTAACAATGATATTGACTGTCTTATGAAGCCTATGAGCTGTTAGTTAGCATGCAGCTATTATATAATAAATTCATTTCATAGGGTATGATTCCTCCACTGCCATGTGTGGGGAGAGGCTCTGCATAGGTCTGCATGCCTGGAGCCCACAGAGAAGACCAGTGGGTAGCAGCACCCCCCCTCTCTGTGATTCACACCAACTGGTATTCAGAGGCATATTGCCTCTGACAGTGTAGCGAGAACATAGCCATTGTGGGGGTGGGGTGGGGCGGGGAGTCTTTGACAGTGTGATCTCAAGCACAATTACTCCGAAGCAAGTCCCACTGGAATGGGGTGTACACCCTAGGCCCCATTTGCACTATACATTTAAATCAGTATCAGACCACCTTTAAAGATCATGGCTTCCACCAAAGAATCATGGGAACAATAATTCGTTAAGGGTTCTGAGAGCTGCTAAGAGACCCTAGTTCCCCTCACAAAGCTGCAATTCCCAAAATGGCTTAACAGTCATTCCCTCTTCCCAGTTCTAAGGATTATTATTATCTATTTATTTATACCCCACATTTTCCCCTGACAGGGTGGTTTACACACCAAAATAAAAACAGCTAAAAACATAGACGGGGAAATCATTAGAAACATTGAAACAGTAATAGATTTAAATCTCTCTCTCTCTCTCTCTCTCTCTCTCTCTCTCTCTCTCTCTCTCTCTCTCTCTCTTGTTAAACACATGCAGATAATTACAATAAAAACAGCATGGCACCATACCTTTCAATAAAAGCAGCCCATTCACAGAAGCCTGGAATAAGAAGGTTTTAGAAGAAGGACCACAAAGAGGGAGCCAGTCTATCTTCTCTGGGGAGTTCCCAGGTCCAGAAGCAGCCACTGGGAAGGCCCTCTCCACCAAGGGTTCCCATGAGGTTGGTGGGACCCCCATGAAGATCTCAGAACCTGGATAGATTTGAATGAGGTATTATGATACCGTGTTTCTCCTAAAATAAGACGTGCCTCTAAAATAAGCCATGGCACGATCTTTTAAAGGCAAAAATATATAAGACATCCCCCCAAAATAAGACATGTTGGGGGTACCGGTACCTACCCGACCCAGCGGGAGCTGGCAAACGCAAGCCCCAAGCCCCAGCCCAGCGGGAGCCCCAGCACAGAGACGCGCCGAGCTCCGACTGAACGGGCCCCAGGACCCGGCAGCGGGCGGCGCACGAAGCCGCAGGACCCGGCAGGAGCTGGCAGCAGCCCCAGCCGCGCCGCGCCGCCCGAAGCCCAGGGACCCGGCAGCGGGCTCAGCGGGCGGCGCGCGAAGTGGCAGTAGCCGGCAGGAGCCGGCAGCAGCCCCAGCCATGACGCGCCGCACCGCCCGAAGCCCAGGGACCCGGCAGCGGGCGGCGCGCGAAGTGGCAGTAGCCGGCAGCAGCCCCAGCCACGACGCGCCGCACCGCCCGAAGCCCAGGGACCCGGCAGCGGGCGGCGCGCGAAGTGGCAGTAGCCGGCAGGAGCCGGCAGCAGCCCCAGCCACGACGCGCCGCACCGCACGAAGCCCAGGGACCCGGCAGCGGGCGGCGCGCGAAGTGGCAGTAGCCGGCAGGAGCCGGCAGCAGCCCCAGCCACGACGCGCCGCACCACACGAAGCCCAGGGACCCGGCAGCGGGCTCAGCGGGCGGCGCGCGAAGTGGCAGTAGCCGGCAGGAGCCGGCAGCAGCCCCAGCCACGACGCGCCGCACCGCACGAAGCCCAGGGACCCAGCAGCGGGCTCAGCGGGCGGCGCAAGAAAGCCCCGTACCATGCTCAATAAAAAAATAAGACATCCCCCGAAAATAAGCCGCAATGTGTTTTTTTAGAGAAAAAATAAATATAAGACGTGTCTTATTTTGGGAGAAACACGGTATTTCAGATAACTTCGACCTAAGCCATATACTTTGAATTGTGACTGGAACTATACCGGTAGCAAGTGGAACTGTTTTAATAAGGAAGTTGTATGCTCTGTATAACCAGTGCCAGCTGAGGTTCTTGAGCATATATCAAAGGCAGCCCCATATAGAGTGCGTTACAGTAATCCGAATGAGGTGTAACTAAGGTGTGGGTCATTGTGGCCAAATCAGACACCCCTGTTTAAAGTGGTATGGATTTAAACATATAGTGCAGATGGGACTATTGATAGTTGTAATGCATGATAGGATGTCTGAGGACTCAAAGAGCTTTCCCATCAAACACAGCACAGATCAAAACCTGCATAATTTTAATAGTGGAGCCAGCAAGGCATCAACATCTATGATTATATGAAGATCCAATTCATTGCACATTTCCCCCATATCCCACCTCCTTTACTTTTGTCACACAATCTGAACATCTTGGGCCCTTTGTTAACAGTTTAAGCAAAGCAGAGCAGCTAAGTCTCCATGCTTTCCCATTGTTGCAATTAGTATTACTAATTTTCATATTTGGAAATGCCAACCAGCGCTGATGAAAACATCGATGGCAGGAGAAGTTGATTCAAACATAATCCAAGAGCTCACGTGAACACAGATTAAAACTCAGTGCAAATAAAAGACCTGAACCTGGCCAGGTTGGTAAGGATTGTGTTCCTTTTAATTAAAAATAAACATCTTCACTCCCAAGCCCTTCTCATTTTCATTGTCTGGATACTTCTTCAAAGGCTTAGCTTTTCATATTTAGAAGGCTTCCACCTTGATTTTTTTTTAAAAAAACACAATGTTGTTTGAAATCAATTATCCAGAGCATTGGACTTCAGCTCGTGGATTGGGATCCACTACTGGGTCGTGACCTGATCTAAAGTGGGTTGTACCAGCAGGCAGTATTGCCATAAAAATGAAAGAAAGAAAGAAAGAAAGAAAGAAAGAAAGAAAGAAGGAGAAAGAAAGAAAGAAAGATTTTATATTTATATATATATATGTAAAATCTCCAAATGCATGCCGGTTTGGGTTTCAAAAGCCAGAAGACTGCTGATCTAGAATACAAATGAATTTCCAACCATACAAATATGAGTGAGATACACTCTGATCAGTACTGGCCTCTCATTCTATTTCTTTGAAGGTAGGTTGCAAAATATATGTGAACTGAAACATAGCCATCCTTATCAGTTTGCACTTCTCTGAATTTTGCAATGCAGTTCTTCAGCCTGGTAATGTTTATAAAATTGCACATACTTGGATAAAATGTGGATAAAAATGCATATTATGTCATTATGTCAGTTCAAATAACATACAAAAATACATTACATTTGTGAAACTGCTTTGCAAAATCACACATATAAAGGAAAATTCCATTCAAAGATGCTTATATTAGAAGAAATCCAGTCTAAAATGCTGATGAGGACTTTAAAAACAATCAAACCTACAAACAAACTTCACAAACTGATGAGGAAATGTGTCACACTGAACTTGATTAGAAAAATGAGAATCCAATATTGGCAAATTCACTCATCCTGAAGTACTGTACTGATAGCTATTTCCTGTACCTCGTATGACAAAAGACCTATGCTAGGGTTTTCTGAAACTGACCATCAAGCCACCTTAAACCTGCCGATACAGCCTATGTAGAAAAAGGCCACACTAAAAATCATATATAAGGACAAGGGGTACCAATAAAGTTCTTCAAGCTCAGACTCAGAAGCAAAATTTGGCAGCTCATAGAAACCTGTCTCAAAAATGTTACAAGTTTCCCTTCTGCTTGCTCACCCTTATGAGTCCTCATTGTCCCACAAAGCACCCCACCACCACCATTCCCCAAATACATTCTCTGTTTCCCTTGACTTATTTGACAGGGGTACGAGAAGGGAAATGGAAGCAGAAATTGCCAACATTCAAGTATTGCGATCTTGATCCTTGTAATGTCTTTATAAGTTAAAACCAGCAACTTGAATTGGCAAACCTGCTCCTTTGGGGGAGCATGCCCCAGTTAAGAGCAGACTGAACTCCAGTCACTGAGGAATGGAAACTTTAGGAGGAAACTGGAAGAAGCACCTTTGGCAAATGTGAGGTCCAGTGAGGTGCACCTGGCTCCATTACTGACATCCTCTTGGCACTAGGTAAAACTTATCTCCCTTCTCCCAGAGGTTTGATGGCTTATGATGACTTTGCTATTGATGTTATATTTCAGCTGTGGAAGTTTCTTTTGCTGTTTTATTGGATCTGTTTTATAGGATATTGTATGGCTTTTTATAGTTAACACATTGGTTTTTTACTATGTTTATATTATGCTTAATGCTTTTAATGTTTTGCAAGCTGCTGGGAGACTCCTTATGTGGCAAGCAACTATGTATGTATGTATGTATGTATGTATGTATGTATGTATGTATGTATGTATGTACAGTCATACCTCGACAACGGAACGCTTCGACTTCCGAAGGTTTCGACTTCCGAAGTCGACAACCCCCGGAAGTCTATTCTTTACGCACGCCCAGTGCACATTGGACATGTTCTGCACTTTGAGAACGGAAAACCTCGACTTACGAAGACGGCCACAGAACGGATCGTCTTTGTAAATCGAGGTACCACTGTATAATGTTTGGGATTCCTTTCCCTCTTTCTTGTCCACTATCTCAAAATAATCTATTTTTCTCTACTATGCATCTATAGGTAAAGGTAAAGGTAAAGGGACTCCTGACCGTTAGGTCCTGTCGTGGACGACTCTGGGGTTGCAGCACTCATCTCGCTTTACTGGCCGAGGGAGCCGGCGTACAGCTTCCAGGTCATGTGGCCAGCATAACTAAGCCACTTCTGGTGAACCAGAGCAGTGTACGGAAATGCTGTTTACCTTCCTGCCGGAGCGGTACCTATTTACAGTGGAACCTCGGTTTACGAACACCTCGGTTTACGAATTTTCAGTTTATGAACACCGCGGACCCATCTGGAATGGATTAATTCACTTTCCATTACTTTCAGTGGGAAAGTTCGCTTCAGTTTATGAACACTTCAGTTTATGAACAGACTTCCGGAACCAATTACACCCATACTTTGGGTTAAGTACGCTTCAGGTTGAGTACTCCGCGGACCATCTGGAACAGATTAATCCACTTTCCATTATTTTAAATGGGAAAGTTCGCTTCAGTTTATGAACGCTTCAGTTTATGAACAGACTTCCGGAACCAATTGTGTTCATAAACCGAGGTACCACTGTATCTACTTGCACTTCATGCTTTCGAACTGCTAGGTTGGCAGGAGCTGGGACCGAGCAACGGGAGCTCACCCCATTGCAGGGATCTGAACTGCCGACCTTCGGATCTGCAAGCCCTAGGCTCTGTGGTTTAGACCGCAGTGCCTCCTGCGTCCCATAGATGCATCTATATCTAGCTCTAAATTAGTTATGGGCAGTGCTTTTTTTCTTTAAAAAATGTTTAGGGGTACTCTCATTTTGACTCAAGAAAATCACCATTTTATAGTTTAAATCGGGAAAAATAAATACAGTAATTGAACAAAAGTACAAAGAGACTGCACGTTTGCTAAAGTTTGAAAATTGTTTACTTACAAAGTCTCCAAAGGTAACCCTGGCAGCACAGCTTACTCTATGGTATTAACATTTCCATGCATTAATTAGACATAAGCATTTTGGCTCTATGAGGCTAGCTATCTCACAGAAAGGGCCTCCTGCTCACTGGCAGAGGAATGGGAAGGGTCTGGGGGAGCGCATCGCCCCTGGCACTATTGGGGAGGGGGTACCATTGCTGCTCCATCCCCGGCACATGCCATGCACCCCTACTGCGTCAGGTGGCACACCACGCCTCTGGGATGCACACCAGCCACGCCCCCGCGTGCTCTCTGCCCCCAGTACCGGAGCATGCAGCTTCACCACTGCTCCTGCTGATATCTTATCAGGAGTCAATTCTGCACAATACATTGTGTCATGGAACTTACCCCTTGAATTCCCACACATTAAATATTAGACAGGGGTAGGGTTGCCATATTTCAGAAAGTGAAAATACAGACACAAAAGTTGAGGTTTTAAGAGCTATTTTTTCCCAGAAATCACCAAACTTGCCACTTCCAATTAGGGACATCCCAGCGATTTCTGCCTGGACGCTGTTCCCCATGACTGTATTCTAGGTATGCCTAGGAAATTCTGGATGTATGGCAACCCTAGACAGGTAGTGCCATCTTCGTTCTCTTTTCAGGTCGTCCTGGAGACCTTCCTCTTTCAACAAACCTTTTAAGTAGATATCTTAATCCTAGTATGCATCTGTGTTAGAATTGTTTTTAAGACAACTTTTTTATTGCTTTCTGCTTGCTGGCCTGTGCTCATTTGGGAGGAAGGGTAGAAAATAAATTTAATAATAAAAATAAAAAATCTATGTGTGTACACACACACACACACACACAGAGAGAGAGAGAGAGAGAGAGAGGGAGAGAGAGATCTATGAAGTTTCATTTGTATTTGTTTGGAGGGGGAGAAATGCGAGTCAGACACCCACCTACTGTAATTTTCAAAGAGCAAACAACAGGGAAAGGGCAGTCCATTCTTATGCAAAACCAGCCAGCTGTTACACTGAGTCTGCCCCTGCCTTCTGATGCGAAGATCTGCATATAAGCCAGGGCAGTGAAATGATAAAAAAAAAAGGTTGACAATAACATGCAGATCAAAATCACTGACTGGAAAACTGTGGACTCATTGTCATCAAAAGAATTAGGTGGCAGAGCAAAACAAAGGAGACCTTACTGATAAAAGTTAGTGATGGTGTGATGGCTTTAAAATAATAATAATAATGGAGCATATAAAGGAAGCTGAAATTAACCACCTCTCTAGAATGTTTGCTTTTAATCTTTCCCCCTTTTTGAAGCTCTTATTTTCCTGGTATTCTTCGCTAACTCTTTATCAAAGGTCATTTGTAATCATATTTAGGAGATAAATCTTTTTTTTAAAAAAAATTGAGTTTATTGTGTACATTTTAATCATCAAGGGCAGAGTGAAAGGGATCAGAAAAGAAGCTTTTGAGAATTAGGCAACGTAGGCCAGCTATTATTGAAAAATAATTATGCAAAAGATCACATTTTCTTCTTTTGTTATCAGCTTTCAGACCACAAGATGTTAGGGTGATCAGAGCAACACCATTTGATGCATTCTGCCTGTGGGGACAGGCTCATTCTATATATGCTGAAGCTGGGGAAACGGCAAGTGCTGCCTTGCCCTGCCCTGCTGTCGCCACTGGCACCATACTTGCTGCTGCCACTTCTCTGCTTGTCCTGCTGCCTCCACCACTGGTGGAGAAGCAGCACTAGCACCAGTGCAAGTTTTGGGCAAGATCTTCCAGCATTCAGTGCTGATACCAGCATCACTTCTGCACTGGTAGCGGGGCTGCCTTGGAGGCTTCTGCTGCCTGAGGCAGCAGCCTCAGTCTGCTGAATGGCTGAACTGCCTCTGCTTAAGTTCACCAAATGGAGTGGTCCTGCAGCTGCAGATGTAGTGGAACTTATGTATGAGCTGAGGGGACTCAACCAACCCTGAGGATGTTTCAGGATGCAGAGGGGGAAGCCCATCATGCTTCAGTCAGTGGGCTGCTCCATGATGGGCAATGTCAGTGGGAGTTACCTCAAGGGGTAGACCCCAGTGGTGTCTCCTGCTCTGGGCCACCATTGGGAACCAAGGGCTTCACCCACATGAAAATTGCAGATAGAAAATTGCCTGAGTGAGAGGCAGGGAAGTGAAGATATCCCAGGTTGAGAGACTGGGAAAGCAGAGGAAAGCTCTCAGGTGGGACCTCAGTTTGCCCTCATTCCATCCTCACCTGTCTACTTTCTTACAACCAGATCCAAGGGTATTGGTATAACCCAGGCATTCCCAAACTTCAGCCCTCCAGATGTTTTGGACTTAAATTCCCATCTTCCCCAACCACTAGGGTTGGCTAGGGATCATGGAAGTTGTAGGCCAAAAACATCTGGAGGGCCACAGTTTGGGGATGCCTGGTATAACCTGTCATCTTCCTATTCCTTAGTCTCAGCGTTTAGCCCTAGTAAGGAGGATGACGACAAATCTAGGATGAAGTGGCTCTGCCTTGAGAAAACTTGAATGTGTGATTACGCAGAATGAGGTTTTGTTTACACTCAATGTGTCATCAGAGCGTGAAAACACTCTTCTCATTCACTGAGGGTTATGGTGAGTCTTTTCTTCCTCCAAGAGAAGGTCCGGGACTCACTCAGGGCAACCACACTTATCAAGCATATTGTTTACCTGTCCCTCTTTAGATACAGAACCCCTAACAATTACCTGTCCTCTATTCATGGAGTTGATTTCAGTCAAGTTTGGTTCATGGAGCTCGTATATGGCAATGCTTTAATGTCTGTCACTTTTAAGGTCAATTGCTCTGAGTCATATGTTGAGCCTCGTTATACCTCCACCAGTTGCATCCTCCCTTTCAACTGGTTATTGACTGAAATAAACAAATACTCTCTCATATGTCCATCCCCCTATATGTCAGCTGGGGAGATCCCAGCATTTGGTACCTTGGGCAATGACATTTAGACTAGAAGTGCTGTAAGGCATCCCCTCACATATGTGCATTTAATTCATGTGCAACCACGTATATGTGGGAAACAAACAAACAAACAGAATCATACCAGGAAATGGCAGGAGAGAGCTGGGGAGTCCTCGTGGACCTTCCCCAGACCTTGGAGAGGACGTCACTGAGGGCAGAGAAAGTCCCAAAGAGAATTGAGGTGCAATGGGACTTTGTTTAGGCTGCTCAGCCTCCCCACCTAACAGCTGACATGTGGGGTAGTGCAGCAACAACAGTCACTTTCCCACACATCCTCCAGCCTCGTAATTATTTCTCTGGCCTCTGCACACTTCTCCTCTTCCAGCTGCTTTTCAACTGTAATAGCTTCTCTGACTTCCTTTGTGCCAGTCTATCACAAACAATAGTCAACTTACTACCTCATTCACTTCCCAAAGAAGGAAGGGCCTGACAATTCTCCTGGCCCTGATGTCATTGCACCTGCTGTGGAAAAAAATCCTGAGGCTAGGCTTGCGAGCATGTTCCTCTTTCATTACATTGGAGACTGGTTTTCCTTTTTTTTAAGGGGGGATCTACTATCTAGAACAGCCTTTGCAAACTTGCTGCTCTCCAGATGCTGTTGGACTACAACTCCCATCAGCCCCAGTCAGCATGATCAATGGTCAGGAATGATGGAAATTGTGGTCCAAATCATCTGCATGCTGATGGGAATTTCAGTCCAACAACATCTGGGGGGCATCAGCTTGATAAAGGTTAGTCTAGAGCAGGCATCCCCAAACTTCGGCCCTCCAGATGTTTTGGACTACAATTCCCATCTTCCCTGACCACTGGTCCTGTTAGCTAGGGATCATGGGAGTTGTAGGCCAAAACATCTGGAGGGCCGCAGTTTGGGGATGCCTGGTCTAGAGCATTGAAATCATTTAAGTGCAAAGGCCACCAGGTGAGCAAAATGTTACAGAGGTTCTTAGTTGTAAACCAAGGGACCAAACACATGCAAGTCAATCTTTGCTTGTTTCAAGGGCTTCTATTTCCCCTGACATCCTATAAGGTATTTGCAATCACACAAAGCACTTCATTTACCTCTTTGAAGCTCATCTTTGAACATGGTAACACAAATTTTACGTTTCTCCTTATCCCATAGGCATATTTGTGATAGCTCCAGTCACATTGGAAGTGTGGTTAATGGCCATTTTTGAACAGGAAAATAAACAAACAAATAACCTCACACCCCAGGTCAAGGCCTTATTTTGGCCTTCTCCATCTTTTATCCATTGAAATAAGAAGAGCGTGCTTTTTTCTGTTTTTTTTAATGCAATGTGTCTCACCCTCTGGTTGCATAAAGTCTTAAAGCCTTATTACATTAGAGAACAGACTGCATTAAAACCAGGGATACCCTTTAAGGCCTCTGTATGGGGATAAAAAGGTGGAAAGGCAAGCTATTTTCTTCTTCTTTTCATAAAGCCAGCCCAAAGAAAAAAAAATCTGCATGTTAATACTTCAGGAAAATAAACTTGTGTAAAAGATTTGCCTTCCCCCAAGTACAGTATAATTTAAATTTAAATCCCTTCCAAACCCAAAGCTTTGTGTTTATAATATGCGAACAGCGGGCAGTCGTGCCCTTGACTGGAGGGCATGTCATCCAGTTCCCCCGTTCTTTGCAAAACCATCAGGCTGGCAGTAGTGACAGATGATCAGCTTAACATTAATTTCTTGCCTTTCATGCCTACAATCCAAATGGTGCATATTCTCCACAGGGAAGCATCAAGGTCTTTGCCTTTATTTCTCCTGCATACTTGCACTGACTTATAAATCAAGTGCAGATAAGAAGAGAGGGCAAATATCAATCTTTTCCCTCCCTCTCTATCCAGCCCACTACCTCCTTTGTGGCCAGCACCCACCTGAGGTCTGAGGGAACGGTGTCTTGAAATCCTGATGCAGTTTACAGGCAAAGGGATAGTCTGTGAAGACAGAATAGGGAGACAAAATTGGAGAGCTGTCCCATCTTTTTTAATAGATCAGAGTCTTTTGTTTAGCAAATGATTACATTGTGAGCTAATATAAATGTTTTCAATCTGCTTAAATGTGTATTTCTTTATTAATAGTTGCACATCACAGGAGAGGGGATGAGACAGTGGTATTTTTGCATATGACTGCTAAAGCCAGTACCGCTTCTATTCCATGTATCACCCTTATTATTCCAGCTATTGCTGTTTTTATGCAGTAAAATGAATTCAGGCTTTCAAAACAGATCAACATTGATCAGGCTGTACAAATTGCATGTTATTTTTGTCAACTGATAGGAATTTAAACATTGAGAGCTCTGTGTACTTTTGCATATATACTTACACACAGAGACACAAAGTCAACATTTTGCACCAGTGCAAACTCTTCTAAGCCAAGAAAGCTGGATTCTGTGATGAGCATCCATCCTGCAAACTAAGCACATTTCCATGTAGTATATCCTGCATACTTTGCTGTGGTTTGGATAAAAATACACAACTATCTCACCACTGCTCAGTCAGTGCCATTACCACGGCTGCCACCCACTCTTTTGAGATATCACAAGGCTCTGAGTGCATTTTTTCTAGCCTTTTTTCACAGCCTTAAGGGCTATAAAGTTTTTTTTTAATGCTTAGAATCCTGAATTTTGCATCCTGGAACCAGATTTGAAACTTGTATAACGTCAGTACAGGATTGTAGCAAACACTACTCTGGTTTTTCCAGAATCAATGTGGCTTCTCAAACAAGCTTTGGCTTTGATTCCTAAGGATCAGTTGTATATCCTGCCTAACAATTATAGTGTTGGTGCTTTTCTTTTTCTTTTTGGCTAAAATTATTTCAGCTTTTAAAGGTGCTTTCCTAAAGAGCCTTTCTCAGCTGCTGTACATTGATTTCGCACTTACACCACACATAAAGCCTATGGTTTGGATGCCCAAACATTATTATGTGACAAGAAGAAGTGGAGGGGAAAATCTATATTATGATAGTTGTTGACAAATGGCTGTATTCTTTCCTGTTGAGGGTGGGATTGCTAATGCTACTAAATGGCAAGAAAGATGAGTGTCTGGGGTAGCCTGGTGGCCATTTGTAGGTGACATGGCTTGGGAGTTGGGGGGCTACTTCATTTTCTATGGGGCCCCCATCCATAAATTACAGCTGACGACAAAAGTGGAAGCTAACAGTGGAAAATTAGGCCCAGAGGCAAAATAATTACATATACAGCCTTTAGCAGTGAGGGAGAAAGCCATCAATCAGCCCCCAATTATTCACTAGTTAATCAGCTCTGCCCTTCCTTTATTGAAGGGTTACAGTGTAATTAAGTTGGCAGCATCCTTTTAATTCATCAAACATACAACACATGGCAGTATTTGCCACAGTCAGGGGATAGCACCTTTGTGTCTCTGACCCCTAGCGATGCTGCAGGAAACGTGGCGAACTTCAGAGGTAAAAGGAGGATATTTATGCAGAGGCATGCTGCAGAATGAAGACTCTTTGGAGGCAGTCTGGAGTTGGGAAACTAGAAACAAATAGAGGGCATGGGATGCTGGAAATGGAACATGGAGAGTTTGATATGAAGAAGACTGCACTCTACAGAAATGCAGGAAAGACGTAGCTCATTGGCAGGATGCCTGCTTTTCATGCAGAAGACCCCACGTTAAATCCCTGGCATTTCCAGGTAGAGGTGAGAGAAAACCCTGCCTGAAAATCTTGAAGAGCTGCTGAGTCAGTGTAAACAATACTGAGATTCGTTGGATCAGTCGTTTCCTGTGCTCCTGTGTATGCACATTTGCCTAATGGTCACAATTCTGCAAAGCGTCTTATCTAATATAAAGCATTTCTGCATGTTACATATTAACAATGTATAAGGCAGCTTCACATGTCTCCTTAGAAAGGACTGTGGCTCAGTGGTAGGGCATATGGCTTCCATGCAGAAGATCCTAGGCTCAATCTTCAGCATCTCCAGGAAAGATTGGGATAGAACCCTGCCTGAAGGACAGGTGCTGCTAGTCTGTGTGGAGCCAAAAGGGCTAACAGTCTGACTCAGTATAAGGCAGTTTCTCATGTTTTGATAAAATTGATTCAAGGATGTGTGCATACTTAGTACGGCAAGACTATTTCCAAAAATCATTTTAGTACGTATGATGGAGGGTCTTGCCTGTCTAGCTCACAACAAACACACCAAAGAGCTACTGGAACAGGTTAGTAGAAGAGCGCAGCCATTCTTCTTCTTATTGGCATGCTCACTAGTAGTAGGTCTTGTAGAGCTAACTAAGCTGGTGCAGGGAGGGGGCACCAGGGACTGTCTGGGTTTTTTTTGTTCAAGTTTATAATTTTATTCTAAAAAGGCTCCCTCCCTTGGCCTCAGACAAACTCTGCACGGGCCTGGGTAACCTGACCCCATCACTTTTGTCCTTCTCCAGATCTGGATTAGTGGTAGCCTAAGGCTAATTTCAGAAATTAATTATACGAATTATCTAAAATTCACAACTGTATTCAAAGCAAAAAGAAAATTGACAAAACATGAATCATGCTTAATCATGCACCATGCAGTTTCCTTTAAAAACACTTATATTTCCTAGCTAGGCCTGTAGCAATGTCATTCCTCCAAGGGTTCAAGGTGGCACAGATAGATGGATCTGCTCCACAACAAAAACTGCCCTGCAAGGTAAATAAGGCTAAGCAAGAGTGATGCCTAAAGTCACCCAATGAGTTTCTTGACTGAGCTGGGAAATTGAGAGCATAAAAAAGAGAGGGCTAAGGCAGCCTTCACAATCCTGGTTCCCTCTAGGTGTTGTTGGACTACAGCTCACATCAGCCTCCAGCCAGCATGCCTTAGTAGTCTAATAGTCTAGCTATGGCCTCCAACAAAACTATGTATCCAATACTATTTCCATCAAGGTATCTCTCAGCTAAGCAGGCCAGAGTACCAGTTTCCTGCCATTTTCCCAAGGCCCCAATCTCTACTTCATTCTGCCACCACCCTGTAGCTTGTTGTTGTTTAGTCGTTTAGTCGTGTCTGACTCTTCGTGACCCCATGGACCACAGCACGCCAGGCACTCCTGTCTTGCACTGCCTGTAGCTATTAAAACCATAATGAGCCCTGCCTCCAATACTGCACATCTCTTGCAGGACTTCCTGGTCTCTTCTGTATTGGTCCAAGTGGCCCATTAGGATCTGCCAGTGAAATTTCTGGACCAAATGCAGATGAGTTGAGACAAGTTTGCTTTCCACCCACCAGCTCTGACATTGTGCCAATTCGTAAGAGATATTCACCTATATGTTACTTGGCAAGTGGAGACAGAATTGTGTCCATTGTATTTTGCTAAAAACAAGTATTTTTTATTTAAAACACCAACAAAACTATAAATATATACAAACCATATCAACAGACAGAAGACATAACCCCCTCCCAAACGCCCTAAATATCACATTTACATAAAAGTATTTTCTGAACCTATGCACATCAAGAATAAAGTTCAATTTTGGCCTACTTCAAAGGGCTTTTGGGGAGTCCTCTATATTCTCCTGTTAAATTATGGTGGTATTTGGACATAGCACAGCAACCACCAAAGAAATGCCTTATCAATTCTAACCTCCTTAATTTCCAAGAATTATGGCTTACAACTCATGATGATGTATAGAAGGAGGAGGCACAAGTGTGTTTCAGTGATTTATCTGTCCAGAAAGGACACTGATTGGCATAATGTTTGTAAATGCTAATTTATATGCAGAAATGCAAAGTTAGGGGGAAAATGACTATAATTTACATCAGGGATGACATATCGCATTTTGCCATGTAAGGTGAAACAGGAAAGGTGCCACCAAAGCTCCCACCCCAAAGCTTCCTTTACCTTGGTGTGATGCACATGAGATGTCATGAGATTGTAGCAAGATCTTGTGGAGTGCACGGGATCTTGCAAGATCTCACTGAAAGCTGCTGCTGCTGCAGCTGCCTCTCCACCAGCAGTGAAGGCAGTTGGGCAGCCACAGGGGTGTCCCCTCTGGAGCTTCTGCCACTGCCTGAGGAAGTTTCCTGAGCTTGCCTCATGGGTGGGACCTCTTGCTTTAAATAGAAATACAGTAATCTCAGCATGTGGCCAGGTGACCTGATTTGCCAGCTCAGCCTGCTGTTCAAATATGATAGGTAGCTTTGAGGGTCCTGCTCTCTCTTCGTATAGTTCTTTAATCAGAACTTGGACCAGGAATTGCTTCAGATATAGGACTGAGCTGTGTAAAGCAGAACATATGGCCACCAACTATGAGACCAGTTCCTCATAGCTTCATCAGATCCCCACACTGGAGGTGATTTACTTGATGCCACAAACTTTCACTGGCAAATGTCAGTTTCTTAACAGATTAGCATATACTCAGCATCTCAGTTCTGACTGAGTAAACATTTGGCAAATGGATTGATTTATATAGATTGCTTATCTTCCTCTCCCCACTCCCAACAATTCAGTGCATATATTTTTCAGGAAGTACTTTATTTTCCAGTCTGTATTAGTAATTTTATGCATTATGTTTGATTGCACAAGTTTAATTTCAGTTTTTTTGGCTTAGGAAGTACGAGGCTCTCTAAAAGAATTAAAAAGCTACCCCAAATTGTCTGCAGCCTGTCATAATTCAAGACAACACAATCATGGCATGATACGATTGTACACGATGAGATTTCCTTGATAACTATCAAGGGCCATTGGATTCCATCTGCTCGTGTTATGTTCTTACATAGTCTTATCCAACACTTGGCATTGATTATCTCAAGGCATGCATTAAAAAATTACTCATGCATGGTATATATGTTGGCAAACATGATAAAGCAGGCAGCACTGAAACTCTGATTCTTATTGTGATCCAGAGGGCCATGTGGCTTTGAAATTAATTGCTTCTGCTTTACCTACAGTAGCTGGTATAGCCTAGTGGTGGTATCAGTGGCAATGAGGGCCTTTTTCAGCTCTGGGTGGTTTGCCAACTACAACTCCTCTTGGACAGAAATGACTTGGCCACTGTACTTCATGGGGTTTTCTCACTGAAATGGGCTTAGAATTGCAGCCTGGAGATCTGAGAATCCAAGGAGTTTTGACTGTGCAAAATTCTCCCATTCAGTCAATGTGTTTAGTATTCAGACTTCCTTGTACGCAGATTATTTTTCATTTCTTACTCTGAGCCTGAAACAAGCAAGGAAGAAGCTGTTGGCTATTTGTATTTTTGTTTTCTCATTAGTTTTTTTAATGGCTAAGGGCTTTAAAAACCAGAAGTGACCTGGGCCTGTGCAGATCTCTGAGAAGCCATTGATATTTGGGGCATAGCGTGGATCTAGGGTCTACATTGTAGAAATGTGCTGCATTTAGTGTTGTGCTCCACCCTTATCAAAAAAATCCCTGCTCTGCTGCAATTGGAATGGAACACAACCAGCAGAATAGCAAAAGAAAACCTGGACAGAAGAGAATGAATGAGGTCTTCTTTCTCCTTCAGCATTGCTTATACTTAACGAGACTATAGACTAACTTTCATACAGCAAGTTTAAGCAACCCCAGTAACTTTTAACATACGGTACCCAAATGAACACCTACGTAGTACATTTAATGCACAACATCAAAGGAAACAAGAACAAGCAGTAATGGGAACCTGAAAGCAAGGTGATGATAATCAATCAATTTATTGATACCAAGTTAATTGAAAGTACTGACTTCAAAACATTTTAGAATGCTAGAAAATCTTCTCATTTCCCTCCCCTCGAAACCAACACATTTCCTTTGCAATTTTAATTATTCCAGAATGTTTCAACACACATATTAGAGTGTCATTTAACCAAACATTATTGATGGAGATGAAGTGGGGGAGTACTACAACAATTTCAGCTGTGACAAACTCAATATGACACTTTCCTCTTTCCTTTTCCCCTTTGGATTTCTTATGCCTAGATGAGATGGTTGGACAGTGTTCTCGAAGCTATGAACATGAGTTTGACTAAACTGCGGGAGGCAGTGGAAGACAGGAGTGCCTGGCGTGCTCTGGTCCATGGGGTCACGAAGAGTCGGACATGACTAAACAACAACAACAACAACAACAACAACAACAACAACAACAACAACAACAATGCCTAGAGAACTCCTAGCCTCAGGTACTTGATTTACAGGATGGAACAGAAATTCAATTCAGTTCAAGCTGAAAAGCAAACCCATCCAATTTGCACTTTCCAAAACAATACACAAACCGAAACACAAGCATCTTTCAAAATTCACACTTTCCTGAATTCTGCAGCACAATTCTCCAGCCAAGTAAGCTGTGTGTGTGTGTGTGGGGGGGAATGCATACTGAGCTAAAGTGTGCATAAAATGCATATATAAGTGGAAATAACATACCAAAAGGTAATATGGGAAATTGCATTAAAAACGTATATATTAGGAAAAATTCACACTAGCATGCTAACAGATTTTCAAACTTTGTTTAAAAGAATTGCAAAATGAGTTGGAAATGTGGAGAACTGACCTCAAGATGGGGAAAATAAGGAAGTGAGAGAATTAAAATTTGCAGATTCTCCCATCCTGACTTTCAACCAACTACTTGAGTACATTTTCATAAATGTACATACCTCAAAATTCCAGTAAAAGTGTCTTATGAGGATTGAGAAAATAAGAGGACTCGGTCTTTTAGTGTGGCAGCACCTATGCCCTCAAACTTCCCTTTTCTTAATATCCAGCAGGCGCCTTCATGTTTTGTTTTTAAAATTTGTTTGGTATATTAACCTAGGCATGTAATTATACTTTTTAAAAAAGATTGTGTCATTTTTATCTATATTTGATAGTATTATTATATTTACTGTTAAATGTTGTTGGATTCCAGGTGCAGCCACAAATTCCCCATCCCTGTTTTAAGGAGTCCCAAGGACAAAAAAAGAGGGTTTATTGTCAGTTATACCAGGTGGACTTTGCAATTCCATTGATTCTTCTATCTTACAGAGAACGAAATCCTCCCCCTGCCCACCTCCAATATATGAATGATAACTTTTCCTATCATTGAATAAACCAGAAAAAACATAGCTTGATGCTGAAGTGGCAATCACATAGCTCAGCCTTCTCCAACCTGGTGTCCTCTTGGTATTTTGGACTACAACTCCCAATAGCTCCAGCCAATAGTCAGGGATGGTGGGAGTTGTAGTCCTAAACATCTGGAGAATGCTTGATTGGGGAATGCTGGCACAGCTGAACTGCTCACGAGATCCTTCCAAACATCTTAGTGTTGTTGGATTCCCACCACCAGATGGCAATAATATCCAGCTCTTATTGGAAATAAACTGGTTGATCAAACCCACCTAAGGTTGCTTGTGTGTGTGTGTGTGTGTGTGTATGTGTGTGTTGCTAAACTTTTGTGCCTCCTCTTCTTCAGCTCAGCTGCGATCTCAAGCTGACCTGTGTTAAAAATGATGAAGCAAGCATGAAACAGATTAACTATGAGATAAATAAAATAATAATGGAACAAGAATGCAGCAGCTAAAGATGTAGCCACCCTTCTAAGGTTTGTAAAAAGGTCTTTGTCCTATGTTGGAATGACAGCATCAAAATAGGTGCTAGAATGGACATGCACATGATTTCTCCCCAGTGGGGAAGTAAATTTTCCAAACATACATACATAATCAGTATAGAACTGGTCTGTTTTTATCATCAGGTATGCCTGATGGTCATCTATAAATGAACCTGACATCTAGACATGTCTTCCTGCGTACAGCTGAAACCCTCAGTTCTTTCCCCCAGCTTCTTTCACCTCTTCCAGCCTGCTACTATAATCAACTTAACGAATACCCTCTTGCTTTTCCCTAACAAATAAAGGAAGACACAAAAAACCCAGGGTTTGTGCCTCCTTTGGAATAAGGGACGGTGCAGACTGTGGTGTCTTCATGATATATGGTTTATCTACACATATATGCAGCTTGAGCCTATGACAGAGGGGCTCACAGCATTAAAACATTTTAATGGGGGCTTGCTTCTCCTATAGCCACAGCCTTGGATTCCAGGAGAAATCAGGCATGGCTCTGTCTTCCAGCTGCCCAGCCTGCAGCCTTGCTACTAGGTTCTACCTCACATCTCAGCTCTAGCCTTCATCTTTCTAACTACCAGTGAGTTGTGGGAGGGCCCTGTACCCATACGCCCTCTAGTGCCAAGCTACTTCCTTTGTTACCTTAACTACCCATACTTAGGCCATTACCTCACCAGGAAGCTAGCCTGGCTATTTCAAGAACTGAATTCCAGCTAGATCCAGGAATTAGAAAGGTCAGGCATATGGCCAACCCCCTCCCCAACTCATGCTACATATTAAAAAAAAGAATTCAAAACAACAAAACAAACAACCCTGCTCCAAAATCCATACAACACAATGCATATGAATCCACACGTCAAATGATATACAATGGTACCTCGGTTCTCGAATCTAATCCATTCTGGAAGACCGTTCGACTTCTGAAATGTTCAAAAACTGAAGCATTTACTTCAGGAAGCATTTACTTCCAGAAAACTTAAAATGAAAGCCTCATTTCCTGTTGACTTCCGAGGCCATAGCTGCCAAGTACCCCGTATTTCCCGGGAAGCCCCCATTTTTCCTTACCGTTTCCCGTTTCAGCTCCTTTCCTGTTAATCTCCCTTATTTTGGCTCCTGTTGGTGGCCATTTTTCTGGTGCCGCTTTGCCCATCTATGGGCACCAGAAAGTGGCCGGTGCCGGAAGTCGCGTCTACGCATGTCCGGAAGTGCATAGACGCAACTTCCGGTGGCACTTTGCCCATTGATGGGCATAGAAAATGGCCGGTGCCGGCACTGGAAGTTGTGTCTACGCACTTCCGGACATGCGTAGACGCGACTTCCGGCACCGGCCATTTTCGGTGCCCATAGATGGGCAAAGTGACACCGGACGTTGCGTCTACGCAATGTCGGGTTTCGAGCGGCTGCCGATCCTGGATTTCTCTGCGAGAGACTTGGCAGGTATGCCCGAGGCGCGTTCAAAAACGAAAGCAGTTACTTCCGGGGTTTCAGCGTTCGGAAACCAAAATGTTTGACTTCCGAGATGTTTGAAAACCAAGGTACGACTGTATAGGGAGAAACTAACCACGATAGTTCACTCAGGAGAAGAGGTGCAACTTTGTCAGTGACCACCTAAAGCTCTAAAGAGATTTGACACCTTAACATCCAGAGTTGTTACTAAGTGTGGTATTCAACTATGTTTTACTCAGAGTAGGGTCATTGAAATTAAAGGACCTAAGTTAGCCATACTCATTAAGTTCAGTACCCTGAGCAGGACTGACATTGGATGCAACTCTGGTAGATTAATGCTTTGCAGTGCACTCAGCCATCCTGTAAGCAAACAGAGGAAGGGAATTAAGCTCAGCATAAAAAACAAGCCCCCTGTACCATCCTCCTCAATGACAATTGTTTTGTTGCTTCATTAAATGAGCATTTTTAAAAAATGTAGCCCCTTAACTTTTGTAGTTTAGTTTATTTGGTCTACAAAAAAAAAAAAAAAAAAACAGTGCAGAGAGGAAAAACAACACGGCATGCATGTACACAGACCCTCCAAGTGTCCCTATTTTCCAGGGACACTCCTGATTTAGAGAAGCTGTCCCAGTTTCTGCTTTGATCCCAGAATGTCCCACTTTTCCTTAGGATGTCTCTATTTTCATTGGAGAAATGTAGGAGGTTATAGAGTTATCTGACCCCTGAGCAATCCAGTATAGGGAAGGTTTTTTTTTAATGTTTAATGTTTTATTATGTTTTTATATATGTTACAAACCGCCCAGAGTGGCTGGGGCAACCCAGTAAGCTGTGTGGGGTATAAATAGTAAAATGATCATTATGGAATGGGACAACCGTATTTTCATCGGAGAAATGTTGGAAGGTATGCATACGGAGATTGCAGCTTTTAAAATGAGAGTACAACAAAATCCACAGTTAAATAATAGTTTTAAAATGCAGGCAATTTTGGCTGTTCCTCACACACACCCCTTTCACAGTATTCAGGGAAAAGAGGAAAGAAACACCTTTCAATGCTAATTTTAACTGTTGTTCAGAGCACCAGACCATCTCAGTTGCACAGGATTGACAGAGAGAGAGAGGAGAGAGAGAGAGAGAGAGAGAGAGAGAGAGAGAGAGAGAGAGAGAGAGAGAGAGAGAGAGAGAGATGAGTGATACAGGCAAATGGTTTCCCATTGCATGAGATATGTACAAGAATATAATCATACCCAAGGTCAAACATTGAGGGTGGGGGAGGTTGGGCATTTGGGGCACGAAAAGCAAGGCTGTCAGATATTGAAATCTCAGCAGGAGATTCAGCTCTATTAAAACGGAATACAGAATTACTTTCAGCCAGCGACTATAGTGTGCATGTATAACTAGATGGTTCATTTGGGTGCCCCCTGTGTTATCCAGGAAAGGTAAGGCTGGAGCATTCTCAAATAGGGAAGCTGTACTGGGTTCATCATTTGCCTTTTGTGTATCTGGGGCAATTGATATTGAAATATGCATGCAAGTGGAGGAATTCCAATAATTAATTTGATTTTTTTCTCCTTTCCCTTTTTCTTTTCAGAAGGTGGGGTGGAAGAATGAGAAAAGAATAATAGAATGGAGCTGGAAGGGACCACAAGGGTCATCTAGCCCAACCCCCTGCAATGAATTTCTCAAATGTTCTTTTAAAGCCATCCAAATTAGTGACTATCATCACATCTTGCAAGAGCAAATTCCATAGTTTAACTATGTCCTGGGTGGAGAAGTACTGCCTTCTATTTGAATCTTCCAACATTTTCATAGTTCTAGGCCTATGACAGAGGGAGGAAGGCAATATTAAAATTAGTTGAAACAATTCTGACAGAACCTTTTTGCAAACTATGCATACAGGCCATTTCTAAAGATGTCTCTTGTCTTGCTTATTACCTTGGCCTCACAGCAGAGGTAATACATCCTTGCTGAGCATGTGAGGGGACACCCCATAGTGTGCTGGTGTGCATGCTGGGCATGTCCTTTAGTAACTGCACATGTAGCACTCACACTATATTGTGGGTGCCTTTTGCAGGATTGCGTGTGATGCTACAGTTCCCAGGGAACTTGCTAGTAGAAGGCGGCTGGCCTGTTTCTCAGTGTATTATTCAGAGGTTCATGCCCAGCCTCAGCTTTAAGTTGCATTTCCTGGGAAATGGGGTCAGACCCATTATATATAGTGGGAGGAGCCCGTATTAGCAAGGCAATCGGCTCTGGAGATTCACCCTCCCTACCCTCCCTTTGTTTAATGTTTCTTGTTTACAGGTTAACTTTTTCTTCCTGTTTAGTGGGCGCTGCTACGGTCTTTGACTGTTTGCTGTTGAAGGACTGGGAATAATTTTTCCTGCATTGGCAGGCTTTGTCTTCCCCATAGCAATATGTCACAACTTTGGTGGTTATGGCCTTGGGTGGAATCCTTTAGTCTTTTCTTCCCTATAATGGTGTGTGTGTGTGTGTGTGTGTGTGTGTGTGAAGTGGTGACTCACCCCCCTGCGGCGGCGATTCCAGGGTCCGCTCTTAAAGGGGTTACATAAATGGGTGTCACTGGCCATACACTGAAAGGTTGTCAGTGAACTACCCTGCGTGCGGGGATATGGGCTCGGTTACACTTACCCTGATGTGCTCCAGTTCCCCAGCTGGGAGGGATACATGCCCAAGGCCTAAGCCAAGGTCTTCCTATATTCAGAAGTTTAATAAAGCTGTGGCCTAATTTTAATTCCGTAACATTGTCAGAGTCTTTATTTCCTTTCCCATGTTCCCTGGGGGCTGGGGCTGTCGCGCCTGGTCACGCAATATCGAGATCTATATACCCATACTCATGTACAGTGTACTCATGTTTGCTCCTCTGCACCAGTGGGAACTCTTGAATAGCCAGAGTTTCTGCTTCCATGGAGAAGCCCCTTTCATCCCTTTGTTTGTATGTAGAGCCCCTTCACACTAAAACTGAAAATGGCACTAGTGGCTGGTGGGTGGGAGGGACATGCGCAATTGCGCATGTACATATGGAGGCATACAGGGGATGTAGCTTGCAGGAGGCATTGTTCTACTTCCCCTTACATATTCATTGAGGCATTATTATGTGAATTAGGGATAGACAAATATGGCAATGTTGGCTTTTCTCAGTTTCTCATTTTTATAATCTTAAATACAGTTATCCACATTTCTGCATCAGCCTGCAAACTTTTTTTTTTTAAAAAATCTTCGTGTAAATGTGTCAGCATTTTAGTGGGCATTTCTCCTGATACACACTTCTTCTTCCTTTTTGCTATCTTGCCTAATGCACACATTTTTGCAAGCAATTTTCCCTCATATGATGCATTTTTGCATGTTGCATTTGCTAACATGCATTTCTTAATGCACATTTGCCCTTAATATGTGCATTTTTTTGTATCTGGCTAGAGAACTGTGATGCAAAATTCAGAGAAGTGTGAATTTAAATACGGTAGATAACTGTGTTCTGGTTTACACATTGTTCTGGGAAGTGAAATTTAGGTGGGTTCACATTAGAATGCAAACCAACCAAATTTCTTCCCCTTCCCTGGTCAACACACGTATTGTTGACATCAGATATAAGCTAAAGGGGAAGCATAATGCCTGGATGGGATCAGGACAGAAAGTGCCAAAAAATAATATATGGAGGGGGTTCTAGTGTTGTTGTTTTTTGGTATAATTCTTTTTCATCTCTCTGTCCTCTTACACACATATATACCTGCTTAAGTATCCATGCCATGCATCTGATAATGATATTATCATTAACAAAGCTGTTAATCAGGTGCCACAAGACTCTTTAGCATTTTCATTTCTTTACAGTTTATTCTGGGTTCAGAAAATACCTCTTCACTTATTCTCAAGAGTTAATGAAGGCATTTGTGATTATTGCCAAACTGTCTATGCCCCCAAATGCTGGCTCTTCATGAAACAGTGTTTCTAAATGCTCAGAGCTTAGAATAGGGAGATGTAAAGGGCTGTTTGGCAATCGGTATAAAAATTCCCTGGCCCTAACTGTACTGCTGAAGTTGTTTTGTAGCTACAGGGTTTCCACTGATGCCTGTATGCATTTCTCGCAGGCAAGAATCCAAACAACCTAATTCGAAAATAAATATGGGTGTTTATTTCCTCCTTTTCAGTTTCTGGAGACTCATTCCCATGTAGTTGCATAATATGGAAAGTGGCTGAGGCTCATATGAGGCTTTTAGCAGTTGGTGGCCTAATTCGTATGCCAGAATATGTAGGTTTTGCCAGATCTTTTTTGCTGAATTAAAATGAATATTTAAAAGGTGGTGGTGCTTGTTGTTTAAAAAACTATGTTGCAGTGGTGAAAGACAATACAGGGAACAATATCCAGGCAAGTCATGAGCGATAACAGCCTGTGTAGTAAGGGTAGAACAGGTAGCTGGAGGAGGAGAGGTGTGCAGAGGCCAGAGAAAGAAAACTGTGAATGGAGGGGTGTTCTATTTTCCATCCTTGATACACCCATGGAAATTCATCAAACCAAATCTGTTGTTGTCTGGAACTGGGTGTATGTGGCAAAGCTGACTGAAGGCTCAATTGGAGCGGCCTAAGGAAGCTCCATCTCCACGTAAGCTCTGGAGTGAGAGATGGGTGATGCTAGCATGTTCCAGGAACCCTCTTCCTTATGAGACTTTGTGAATGAGCTGTTCGTTTGTATGGGTTCTGTATGAGAGTCAGGGTGGATGGGTGAAGTCCATGATGAGAGCCAGCAGGCTGTGAGGTGCTGAGTGAAGAGGTGTGTCAGAAGAAGAAGAAATTTATGTCAGTATGCATTTATTAGGAATTTGTTTTAATTGGTTTGTTGGTGTATTTCTGTATTAATTGGTGTATTTCTGTAACATTTGTTGTTGTTGCTGTTTTAAGTTTGCTGTACTTCACATAAGGATAATCTTATATATTAAGTGGTATAGAAATGGTAGAAAGAAATGGTAGAAAGAAAGAAAGAAAGAAAGAAAGAAAGAAAGAAAGAAAGAAAGACATAATGGGCTAGGTTTCAGCAAGTTTGAGGCCATATGGGGGGAGTCAATCCAGCACTTCCACCTTGTGAGTGCCCTGCAGCAAGAGGTAAAGACTAAGAAAAACCTTTCTTTTCCTTGGGAGCCGGCAGCCCAGACAACCCAGTGAGTTGATCAGGATTTATAAGTCAATTTTTATTTCACTTTGTATTTCTGGACTTTGTGGAATTTCTTTTTTGGTTTAAATGTTTGTGAAATGTGAGTTCGAACTTTATTGTTAATAAGACTTGAAGAATGCAGCCAGTTTGTTAAAATGGAGTCGAGAAAATAAACTGTGATCATATTCCACCCCACGTGACAAGTTTTGACCTTGGCAGGATTGAACTATGTCAACAAAAAAGTGTTCCCCTGAGTTCCAGCGGTCTGTTTTGACCTTAATGTGGGAAACAAGAATAGAATTATGTCAAGAGGAGACACGACGGCAAGAGTTACAGCAACAATTTCAGATGGTGATGGCAGAATATGATTTTTTAGAAGATGAAGCTTTTGACACTGAAAAAGATGAATGTGAGAATGACAATGATGGTGACTGTGATTTGGAAGGAAAAGATGAAGATGAGGACTGTGATGATTCAACACAAAATGAAGCACACCACGAAAAAAATGATGACTTTACTCTACAAAAAGTTGGATGGAGTGCCCTGCCTTTGAGGGGGGCACGATTGGTATTACTGGAACTCCAGAACGCCCACAGGGAAGAAGGAAAAAATATGCAGAGAAGAGAAGAAATTCAGGGGTCCTGTATGGTGGCCTGGATGGCAAAAGACTGTAAACAGGGGGTGGGGTGAAGGGAAAGTGATGTTGTGATTATAAGGATGGATTAACAGGTTTATAACTGGTCTGCTGATTATGGAATTTGCTGGATTGGGGGGGTGGAGCCGGTAATCGGGGATGTAAGGTTAAATTGAGAATAGTTATAGTTTTAAAAGTGAATGGATTTTGGAAAAATGTGAAAATATGGAGGCTTATAGAGGGAGTAAAAATTAGGCACGGGAAGATAAAATGGGAGTTTGATTTTTCAGTGATTTGAATATTAGATGAAAATGTTAACAATTGATTTATAAGTTGTATAAGATACAAAGGTGTATTTTTATAAAGTAAGAAACTGTTGCAGATGATAAAAAAGGGATGAAAACCGGGGAAGGGGGGGGAGGGGAAGCCCACAAAATATGGTTTTACAATTATGAATGTAAGAAAATTTTTTCTGTTTTGTATTGTTTTTTTCTCTTTTTTGCCCTTTCTTTTTTCTCTTTTTTCCTATTTCTATTTTTCTCTTTTTTTGGTATGACAATAGATGGTTGGATGGATGGCCTCCTGCGTACTGCCCTGGTTTGCTGGAGCTCCCTGGTGGCAGGGGGGGGGCCTTTGGGGTCAGGGGAGGGGGAGGAGGACAGAAATCCAAGCATAAAATGGACCATCTCTGACTGTTCACATACATGGGATACTTCTGTGGCAGGGGAGGACCCATGTGGGTGGGTAGGAAGGAGGTGGAAAAGGTGTTTATGTATGTACCGTTTTTTGTTTTTTGTACTTTGTAAAATTAATAAAAAGTATGTTTAAAAAAAAAATCCAGCACTTCCACCAGTACATCTGTGCAGCCCCAACCATACTGCTGTGATCATTAATAGAATCAAAGAATTTTAGAGCTGGGACCACAATGGCCATCTAGTCCAACCCCCTGGAATGCAGCAATCTTTTGTTCAACATGAGGCATCAACCTACAACCCTTAGATTAACAGTCTCATGCTCTACTGACTGACTACCATATCCCTTCGTCTATGATATGGTAACCCACAAAACCCCACAAAAACAGAGCAAACAAAGAATTAAAAACGAGCATTAAAACTTGCACTTGTGTACAGTACAATACAAAGGATACAACATAGACATATTTAGAATACTATATTATTATTATTATTCTGCCATGTACCCTGAGGTCTCAGGACTGTTCACAGAACAAAAAAATGCCACCACTCCCAAAACATAAAGATACAAATTGCAATTAAAACGAGGGTATCATCTTACGAGACCGTCAATTGGAGAAGAGGAATTTAGCCCTTAAGTCTGTTATTAATTTATTCATAATCCCTTGCAGATGATTGAAGTGCCTGGAGACAGAGAGTCAGGTTTTGTATTTGCAGCAGTGACCAGAGGAGGAATGACTGCTGGGAGGAGCAGAGAGAAGAAACAGAATGGCGCACCCATAGCTGCAAAACTGGATGCCATCACCTGCAATAAAACATTTATCTCCCATATCGGTCTCTACAGCCACTTTAGGAGCTGTAACTTTCCAATGGTTTCACTTTATCCCTGAAGGCGCACTCCTCCATTGTCTCCCGAGACAATGTCCAGTGTCTTGATAGGGTGTTTCCTCATAAGGGAACAAAGTAGTCTACTGTATTAGGCTCCTCTCAATGAAGATTACATTCGAAGAAGACACGACCCAAAGTTTTGACTACTTCATCTCCACAGGAACCCAGACCGTTTGCATGTGGGACACCTTGATAACTTTAACCTCACTGCTGCCCTTTCCCACTCCCATTATGCAGGTAAGATGCACTGACATCAAGGCCAGGAGGACAGCCTTACAGCTCAGCCCCACAACACAGTCCACTCTTGGTCTTGGGCATTTTGAGTAGAGCTATGATGAAATGTTGATGGGCTAATCCTAAATTTGAGCAGAAAAAATAGGTGAGTTGGACAGGACCCAACAGAGGTGTCTTAAATGACATACGGTGTGGAAAATGTGGACAGAGAGATGTGTTTTTTCTCCATGTCATAATCCAATGAAGCTGAAAGTTAGAAGGTTCAGGACAGACAAAAAGAAAGAACTTATTCACACAGCAAATTGTGTGGAATTTGCCCCACAAGATGCTGTGATGGCCACCAAACTGAACGGCTTTAAAATGGGATTAGACAAATTATTGGAGTAAATGACTACCAATGCTGGTAATCATGATGGTTATGTACTAACTCCAAGATCAGAGCCAGCATGCCTCTGACCACAGTCACTGTGGAACAACAAAGAACGAGGGCTATTGCCCTTGTAGGAATCTTATCTGGATGGCCACAGTTTGCAGAACGAGATAGGTCTTTAGTTTGATCCAGCAGGCTACTTATTTTTTCTTATGGATCGTAACTTCTTAGTACAATTCACAGTGAAATATATTTAAGGGCGCATTTGATCTATCTTCTCTAATAGCAGTTGCTTACATCCTCTAAAATATTGGTGTATGTGGATGCAAGGAAGGAAACAGGAATAGTGTTGGGCAAGTATCCAGTACGTATTGTGCAATCAGCTTGATATTGGCTGTGGTATCAAGAATTTGGGTGGGTGAATCTTACTCAGGCATCCCCAAACTGCGGCCCTCCAGATGTTTTGGCCTACAACTCCCATGATCCCTGGCTAACAGGACCAGTGGTCAGGGATCATGGGGATTGTAGTCCAAAGCATCTGGAGGGCCAAAGTTCGGGGATGCATGATCTTACTGATTTCCAAAGAGTTCTGTCTTCCAAAGAACCTCCACCAGCCTTCACTGTGCCCTCCAGAGGTTTTGGACTACAACCCCCATCAGCCCTAATCACAATAGCTGTGTTGGCTGGGCTGATGGGAGCTGTGGCCCAACAAATCTGGAGGGCACCATGTTGATGAAGTTGGTCATAATGGGATGTGTTGTATATATGAGCATTACTATATTGCTCCTTTTAAATTATAGTATGGGTTCATCTGCTCCACTCCAGAACACCAGCCATGGAAAACAAGTATATTAGATCAGGATGAGGGACAACAATCACACTTTTTCTTACAACAAGCAATCAATAGAATTGACCCAAACTTCTATTGATGTTGTCTAGTGTAACATTCATTTGGTTAAAGCTTTGTTTTGTAATGGTCTCATAAGTATAAACAAATAATAAAAATCTGAATCTGACACAAATACAGAAGATATTGATATAACAACAGGGTCAGATTATTTTCAGCAATATTTGGGAGTTTCATCCAAAATCAATGCTTAACAGAATCTCCTTTAACATTACAACCCAGAAAAGAACTTCTGAGGGAAATTGTGCTTGATTTGCAGTACAGCTGTGCATTACAATATGGTTGAATCCATCTACCCAACAAGGTAATTTCAGTCTTTGAATCGTTACTAGATGTTTGCTCTTCACTGTGGTGGCAGTGAAAACAGCCTAGAAGAAACACACAGGGTTGTATCCAACAAAGATTTATTAGGAGTAATCCTATTTAAAATTTATGGACTTAAGTTAGATATGTTCATTGATTTCAATAGGTCTACTCTGAGTAGGACTAGCATTGGGTACAATCCATAACGCACTACCAACATGATTGTTAGAATAAACTACTGTATTGCTGTTTGGGAGCATAGCTGTGACTTAGAGAATGCTCACATGCCTTACAAAGAGTATCCATGGATTTTAGCTAATGATGAAGGATCATTACGATGAGTCCCTGAAGACTGGATTGAGTCACTGAAGCACTAGTTATCCCTAGGTCAGTATTTTATTTTCCAGCTAAGTAGGAAAGTTTGGTGAGATTTCCGCTCCCCTTTTTATTTTGTTTGATGTCTTTCTTATTTGCAAACAGTACTTGATCTGGCCCTTCAAAGCAATGGACAAAGGAATAGGTAGGGCAACCACTTACGCATTGCTGCCAAAGAAAAAATGCCTCGCTTAAGAAGAGAGGACAAAAGAGGGCACAGATTTGCATAAACATTGCAACTGCTAATTTATTTGCACATTTAGAAATTATAATAATTATTTATTCAATTTATATACCACCCTTTATCAGAAGATCCCAGAGTAGCGTACAACATTAAAAACATAATTTATAAAGCTTAACAATAAAAAAATTAAATCACAGAAAAAAGGCCAGAAATTGTTTAATGGCCAAAGGCCTGGGTAAAGAAAATGGTTTTTCCTAGCGCCTAAAGATATGTAATGATGGCGCCAGGCAAGCCTCTCTGGGATGAACATTCCACAAACAGAGAGCCCCCACAGAAAAGGAGCTAGCAGTTGAGACTGCCAAGAATCCAACGTGCCAATCTCTGACATATTCAGGATGGCTGACCAGAAAGGTGTTTGGCCAGGCCTTCTACAAAAGGAAAGACATCCTCTGATACTTCAGTCGCAGATTCGACAAGCAGAGGAGCAGGGCTAATAAATTGTGTCCTCCCTAAAAGAGGTCACGTGTTGCGGTGAGACCTGGAGATCGACCTCCTGTGTTTTGGGTGGGTAAGATTGGTCAGCCACAACACCCTCGATGTTGGGTCCAATCTGGCCAATGTGGCGCAGTCCAAACAGATCGAGGGACCTATATGTACCCATGAACGTGACTCTGAGCTTCTTCTTTTGGCTCGTGCATTTGGAACACCTGCCCACCTCTCCCTACTTTTAGGGCATTTTGCACTTGACCTTGCTATGCCATCATGTGTCGTCTGTTGTTGGGACAGGGGCACGGCAGGAATTTTCCCCACTTGGCTGATTGGCTGTTGCCATTTGGGTTTCGCCTGCCGCCTAGCAAATCGTCACAACTTGTAAGGTTGCGGATAGGCACTGGTTCAGGTGATAGGGATGGGAGAAGGCTCCTGCCATCCCTATGGGAAGGGTATTCCATTAAAGGAATCCAGGGACTCAAATGGTTTGATCAACACCTGTGAGGGGGTTGTGCCCGTACCTGAGTCCAGGGGGACATCTGAGTGGTGGACATGGCCTGTTCCCAGCTTTCCGCCTATCCAGGTGTTCACCCTTGGCTGACCTATGGTGGTGCCCTGTGTCAGCGCTACCTGCAATGGTGCAGGGAGCTAGTTGAACCAGAGCCTATACTCACTTGCTGTAATCAATAAAGTTGTGGCCTAAATTCTGCCAAAAAACCAAAACTAAAATTTGAGTCTCAGGGATCTTTAAAATTAAACTAAACTTGCCCTAGACAAGCTATCAAATTGAGGATTCCTTCAAATAGAGTGATACCCTCTGTACAGTACCACACCTAACCACCTTAAAAAGGAGCCAAATGCACCCATTCTAAACTTTCTATGCTTCTCCTTCCAGTGCTATATCCTCCAAGGTTATACTGGGCCAACATCTTTTACAAACAGTTGGCATTTGAGGTTTTCACTTTATGTTTCTTCAGCTCTACAGGACCCTCACTTCTTATTACATAAAACAAAACAAACAAACAAAAACTCTAGACTCTCCAGTAGGGTCTAGATCTCAGTGTTGAGATTATTCACACACATTTGCTGGTGGCATTAAAAACAGACATAAGAGAGTGATCAAGAGGCAGTCCATTTTGGCCAAAGCTAGATCGGGTTGGAACCACCAACTTTTATACATAAATCCATTTTTTAAAATGAATTCTTCCTCCATCCCTTTTCTTCATATCTGGGAGTGTGGGGTTCGTGCTGCCAGAAATGAATTGTTGTTTTTGGAGGGTGGCAGAATGTCACCCTGTTTGGCCAAATGCCTGAGTGCCTGTCAACTCTTCAGCCCCTTAACTTATTGCTGCTTTTCAGAGATCTGCAGTGAGGATGTAAAAAGACATCATTTTGCCCATAGTGTTTGGATTAGCCATAAATCTGCTAATCCAACACAATATCCAAGGGGCTAATGCTGAATCTATGGGACCATAAATTCATGCCACTCTTTCATTATTCTGGACCCCAGATGGGCATGAGCGTAATGGGATCTTGGAAGATGTTATATTCTTCTGTTCAGTTCAATCTCTCCTATCAAGTTCTGTTTTCGGTGACTGAAGTGTTAATGCTTTATATTAATATACTATCTGGGCCGTTAGGGATGATTTCTTGTTCCTTTTCTCTCTCCAGACGTATTCTATTATTATTGATAGCAGAAGTATATGGCAACCAAACACTTTTGTTGATACAAGGACTTATTGCTGGGCCATGCCTTTCTTGAAAAATAAAATTCCTCAATCCCTTTCTGCTTAGCTTTGTTTTCACAGCCAAGAGAAGTGAGGGAGGGAAGAAGAAGAATCAAGATGTTATTTCAGTAATAGGAAGACAAAGTATGAGCTTTATCAGTGAGCTTAATAAATTCATCTTGGAACTAAGAAGGCTGGGTTTTTTTCCCTTCTATTTTTTTATATTAACACAAATGGTTCTTTTGAACCTGGCAGTTTTAAGGAAGTGAAAGAGAAAAACTTTTTTTATTTTAAGTGTGCTTGTCTGAGATTCTTTACAATCTCTGGCTGAGCATACAGGTGGCCAGGCACAGAGGAACAGAGTTCCTGCCAATTTCTAAAGTTACACTTTTATCCACTAAACAAGCATCCTGATCCGGGTTACTTAACAGGGCACTCAATGGGAGCCTCAGAGCGCACATATTAAATATCACTTATTCCACAGCCTGGACTCTCCAGTTTGCTGATGCTTGATCTAATGCCGCTTCACCCTTTTCCTGTGCTCCTCAGCTTTTGGAGTAATAGTCCTTCCCAGGAGATTTTGCTTAGAAAGAATCTTCTTGTCGAAGAGGTCGCCACACATGCTTCGTTCCCCCCCTCCCTCCGGCCAAAGGCACATGTTCAGCACATTTTGCTTTTGTGAAACGGAATATGGTTTAAGTTTTGCTTCAATCAGGGGAAGGAAAAAAAGCAAGAAAGGAAAGGTTTTGCTGAAAGAACTTTATGTCAAAGTGCAAAAGGTTTTATACACAATGAATAGATTCCCCCACGTCCTTTCAGGGGAAACCTAATGGGCCTAGTCATTTCGCTACAATAGCAAAGGCCTGTTAGACACACTGAAGACTTTCTGTGACATCTGAAACAGCATTTGAAGTGCCTCTCATTTTATTTATTTTGGATGATAATGATCAATTGTAAGAGTCACACCAAGAAGGCCAGACTTTGCCTCTAATGAGAAATTGACTATATAATATTCAGTGGATAGTGTCCAAAAGGATGGTTTTGCCAATGGTAAACACAAGCATGAGGGCTATTTACAATTTCCACAAAATCAGGGATTTGATCCAGTACCACCAGTGGTAGAATCAAGATGAAGAGAGCTGAGCGGGGGTGCTCGTGTAATATCACTGTATACAAGTTGTACAAGTGACAATAAAGTATTCCAATATTTCAATTCAGTGCCGAGCTCGGAGAGGAGGATGAGCCAGCACTTGTCCTGAGTGACTGCAGAGGTGGCAATGGTAGCTGCGAGGCAGCATCCTATTGCCTCTCCATGGCCTCTGCATGGCCACTGCTGACAACCTCCTCCCTTGAGCACTGCAGCTTGTAGCAGTTGTTGGGCGAAGTTAATGAGAATGTCACCTCATTGGCAGGTGAGGAGACCCAGACCAAAAATGAGGGAGAGTTTCTAATACAGGAAAGTAGAAAGAGGCAAAGAAGCCAGCTCCTCCCCACCTTGCAGCCAGCCCAGTTTGCCTGCCAGAAAGTTTTGGGTTGCAGTTCAGCACAGAGCAGAGCATGCCACAGCGAGAAGAATCCTTCAGCTGACTGGAAAGTACAGGAAGAAAATGTAGCTGACTTGAATGTAGAGTAGAAAATTTTAGGAATATCGCTCCTTGTGGTCCAAGTGGGCCATGGGTAGAGCAGAAGTGGGGCAAGAAGCTGCTTCCTTTCCTGACTGCGGGCATTTCCAGCACTTGGGGAGAGGAAAATAAAAGGGGCAGCTTGCTCCTTCATCCTCCTCCTCCCTTTGAAGTTGGTTGAGGAGAGAAAGAGAAGACCCTCACTGTGGAGGAGATTACAACACACTCCCACCACTTTTTGATTTGTGGTTTGGTGGGGGAAGTTGGGAGGGTGCAGAGGGAGCTTGTAAGGCCAAGAGTGGCTGTTTACAGGTTCTGGTAGGCGTGGAGGGGCAGGATAGGCCATCAGGTCTGGAGGGGTGGGAGAAGGCCTGGGTGGGTTACAGAGTTGCCAGGGCAGGATATGGCCCCAGAGTGGATGTCTGAAGCCCTGGGTGTGTGTGCAAATCGGCTCCTCCTTGTAAGGAAGGGAACGTGTTGCGGTGGGATCCGGGCAACCAGGGCTCTTTGGGGGCGGGGACAGTAGGAGCAGCCATAACACCCATTGGTGGGCCACCGGGAGGGAACGTAATTGGCTGCAGGCTTGTCAATCAGACGATCCGGATGGCCCACTATTTAAGCGTAGCGCGTGTCGGGAGGGTCCTTCTTCTCCAGCTCTGCGCATTGAAACACCCGCCCTCCTCTCCCTAATCTTAGGTCTTCGCTTGACCTTGCTGTGCCATCGTGTGTCGTCTGCCGTTATTGCAGGGGCACGGCAGGAATTTTCCCCACTTGGCTGATTGGCTGTGCCATTTGGGTTTTGCCTGCCGCATAGCAAATCGTCAGAACTTGTAAGGTTGCGGATAGGCTCTGGTTCATGCTGATAGGGGTGGAATGAGACCTTATCACCCTATCAAAACGGGTACTCCTCTAAAGGAATCCATTTGACCAATGGTTGGTATTCCCCAGTGAGTGCCCTATCCAGTGTCTGGGCACATGTGGGGGAATCAGGGCCCGTCTGGCCCTGCCAACCGGGTTCCACATCCCAGGTGTGAACCTGTATGCTGACTCGTGGGTGCCCTGAGTCAACGCTACCTAGGTAGCTTTGGGAACCAGAGCCGATTTGTAATCAATAAAGTTGTGGCCTAAATTCTGCCAAAAACCGAACCAAAAATATGAGTCATGTCTGAATTTATTTCTAGGCCTAGGTTCTAGGGTCTCCACACACAAACACTCCTACCTGCAGGCAGATGTCTCTCAGGTCAAACTAAGAGTTACAGTGAAAACATATAGATATGTGCTGCTTGGGAGAGCAGACCAGGCAAGAGCCAAGATCTCACAGCAAGTTCTCACAGCCAGGCTTTCCCACTTCTTGGTAGATCCAGGGCCAGCCCTACGGCCAGGCTGGGTGGCGCAGGGCACCACAGTGCCCGCCCGCTGGCCGGCTGGCCGGTCCGCCGCGCAGCGGCGCCCATGGCAACCGCGCTGTGCCTGCCTGCCCACTGCACAGCAGCGCCTATGGCAGCCGCGCTGCGCCCACCCGCCCACCGCGCTGGGAAACGGGGTGGGAGGGCGCCGGAGAGATCTGGCGCACCACGGCGCCAGGGGCACTTAAGACGGCCCTGGGTAGATCTGACACTAGGCAAAACTGCATACAGAAATGTGTATATTGGGGAAAAATACACTATTTAAAAATGCTTTTTTCCCAGTGGTTCTCCCCTCTCACTTACAGAATGCTCTCCTCAGGGAGGCATGATCGGTGCTCTTTATCTCCTTTAAGGTACCAGGCAAGGACTTCTACCTTTACCTGGCCTTTTGGCCCATAGTTTGAAGGGTGGCATTGAAACCTCTTTTATCTTTATAGCTGTGTTTTTAGATTTTTTAATTGCATGTTCTTAATTAGTTTTAATGTTAAGTTACTTTGGGTCACTTTGTGATAAAAGTGACTAACAAATATAATAAACAAACAAATGAATGGATGGATGAATAAAATTGCAAACTGATGTGAAAATGTGAAAAAAGGAAAAACAGAGAGAAATAGAAATTGGCATATTCCCTCTTCCCTCTGTAGACACTTAAGTACAAAGATGCCCATCTTTTCCACCTTGATTTTTTAATATACACATAACCATTGTGACCTCCATTCACCAGACAGTTTTTACAGTTCCTTTACCCTTTCCTTTTCTTTCTTGGATTAGTGCTTCCCAGCCAAAGATGAAAATCAGAACCACTTATCTATTGAAAGAAAAATTGCAATAATAGGAGAGGGAAAATACAATTCTATTAAAGTTCAAATTATGGTCTTTAGAGACTTTAGATCAATAGCAAAGACAGGCTACTGAGCTTAAGGACCTCATAATTCCATTAGTGTAGGGCACTTGCTTCTGATGCCTGCAGAAAAATTTGACTCAGGAATAATGTGCATAGCCATTTTGAGCAGTTGTTACATTTCATGCAGAGAGAGAGAGAGAGAGAGAGAGAGAGAGAGAGAGAGAGAGAGGAGTCCATAAGATGGTTGGATGGCTTATTGTACGCCTCCTTCTGGCAACTGCTGCAGCCAAACTGGTGCCTCCACAGTCATATACGGACACACTGTTAAGACCATATTCATGGAAGACAATCTTACTCAGCTACAAGTGATCGCCAAAGTTGAGCCAGTTGCCTGATCCAGCAGGCGTTTCATGTTCTTAAAGGTAAAGGGACCCCTGACTGTTAGGTCCAGTCATGGATGACTCTGGGGTTGCAGCACTCATCTCGCTTTACTGGCCAAGATGTTCTTTATGTACCTGTAAATTGTGGCTATATAACACCCCCTCCCAATCTCTCCTATATTATCCTTATACATGATTCTTGCTATTCCAGTGCTCAGTGGGATCCAACAGGCATTTTGGCATGCTAAGTATACCCAAAGTACACTTTGCCAAATCTTGTTCTGTAGGTCTGAAACATGCTGCATCTTTGTTGTGAACATTCATCTATTCCTGACTTCTCCCCTAAACAAAGCAAAAACATTACTATATATGTGAAATTCCCTGTACGTGATGAAAAGGCTGATTTGACCTGAAATTTTGACAATCATTCTTTGAAAAGAGCTTGCTGTTCTATTTATGAACCAAATGACCATAGAGAATCCTCTACCAGTAACAAGATTTGGGGAAAGAAATGAGAGGTCATCTTAATTGGGAGTACTGTTTCCTGGAAATGAAAAGTAAAATATTGAAGCTAAGATGACATTGACAAATTGCTACTATTTATTTAAATGGTGTAATGCAATCTACTAGTAGTTCTGCAGTCTGTGTGTTTGAAGCAGTTGACCCATCCAGCTAATATAAACAAATTAGCCTCCTGGGTATCAAGCTACATCCTATCTGCAATTAAAAGTAATAACCTACTGTTATTTAATACTAGCAAAATGCCTGTTGTTATGGTGTGTGTGTGTTTGGGTGTTCTTCTTCTTCTTTGGCGATCACTCGTAGCTGAGTAAGATTGTCTTCCATAAACATGATTTTAGCAATGGGTCCGTAAGTGACTGTGGAGGCCAATTCTGGATCCACACGTCCCTCCACAGTGGGGACATTGGTTTCCAGGCGGGAGTTGATCACAGTGTGGATTTGCCAAGCGTGCCTTCCTCTTAGCACGTTTCTCCCTTGCATCCTGAGATTGAGTTTCTTCAAAGCCCATGACACTTAGGTAAAGGCTGTTCTCCAACTGGAGCGCTCGCAGGCCAGTGTTTCCAAGTTGTCAGTGTTTGGTGTAAGGCTTGCACAATGAAAGATCTTTGGGGTCCTCTGTGCAAATACTCATTGCAACTCACACCCAAACTCTTAAGGTGGAGGGAAACATCTTTTGCTCCAAGTTTAGTTCCCCCCATAAGTTGTTGGAGATGAGCAGGGAGCCAGAGTGAGGCATTGTACTTACGGTTAGGGCTGTGCACTTAATTCGACCCATGACCCAGGCAAAATTAGACCTATTTGGAGGATTTTGGGTGTTGGCCAAGTCAGGCTGAGACACCCACATATTGCTGCAGGTCCGCTAGGATGGCCCAGGGCAATCTGGAACTGTTGGGAGCGGAGCATCAGGCAGGAAAACACCGCCAAGACCTTCCTGACTGCCAACTGTGTCTTCTTGGAAGAAGTTAGGAGCTGCCTGCCTCTGCTGCCTGCCTCATGCCCTGACCCTGAAGTAGAAAGAAAACCTGCCCCAAACTAACTTGGTAGGGCAGGTTGGCCAAGTGTTGGTTGGTCCTGACAGGGGTCCCCAGGATCAAGACTATGGAGCCAGTCAGGGTTTTGGTGCACACCCCCAGTTGAGGTTGCCATGGGCAGTCTCTACACCACCACCACTTTGCCACAATGGTCGTGGCAAAATTGCAACAGTGCATGTGCTCTCCATGGCCACCTGAAACACAATGCCTCACTTAAGGAAGGACCCCTTTCTTACACTGAGGAATGGTGAGCCCAGAGAACCCTGCTGGAGTGTCATTGGCTGTTTCTCTGCAACAGCCGCAAGACTCAATGGGAAGGAGAAGTAGTAGTAGCAGCAACTGCTACAGCAGCTTGCACAGCTGCAGTGCACAGATGGCGGGATGGCTATTAGCTGCAGTAGTGTTCACAGCAGACCAGCCCATGGGCAACAGATGGGGGCACAATCTATTGCTGTTCTGGTCCTTTCTCATGCACTACCTGAGGCATGTTGCTTACTTCAGCTTATTAAAGGGCTGCCCCTGGTTTTGTGACTTTTTAGTTGGTCCAAATAAAGGTTTTGCTCAACTGTTGGAGTTGGCATTCTTCTTAAGGACCCAATTAGCTGCCTTTGTTTTTAATGATTAAACAGGCTCCCCTCACTCCACCACATTGCAACATGATGCTGCATGCATGCATGGGTTTCCTACCCAGAAGTGGCAGCTGGGTAGCAAATCTCTGCATGTGAACTAGCCTAAAGCAATATGTGTAGCTTGAATTGACAAATAGCACAACATGAAACACATTTGAGGGGGTGGCAGAGAGACCAAATTCACATTAATGTGAGCAATAACATGGGAGGTGTTTTTAAATGAACTTTTAATTTAAACTTAGTAGGATGATAATGTTAATTAAATATCAATTGTTTGCATGGGACCACTTATTGAGTTTAATAAGTATGTAAGAGATATTAATCTAATTGTCATGCAATTACCTCTTTCGGGGTGGGGAAGAGCAGCAGAGTGGAATCAAAAGCCTTAAAATAAAAAAAAAAGCACTAGCAAGGTTGTGACATGAGCTAGCATTGTGATGCACTTTTGTGCTTTCTGCCTTCACCTCTAGCTATTCAGTAATCCAATTAGATATGGCAAGATGAACTAAAAAGAAAGGATGCATGCCAGTAAAAAGTAGGGAGGAAAAGGACCACGCTGGATTAGCATAAGGCTAGCTATTCATTTATTATATGAATATCCCAGTCCTACTTCAAAGGGCTCGCAGCATCAAATATGGAGCCCAATACTTCTCAATGTATGTCCAATACTCAAAGTGCAAAGGTGAATTTTGAAGCTGATGTGGATGAAGTGTCATATTGTGCAGCATTGTGCTTGGTATGGGCTTGAGCAAGAATTTGGCATAGGACCTGAAGGAATGATGTGTGTTCACAGAACTTCCCAGTGGATTCTACCAACATCATGACTGAGTGATTCTGTGCAGGCACAGTCCCTCTGATATATATAACTGCTGCCCCACCTACATATTCAATAGAAGCGGCAGGTCAATTCTAATTCTTGGCTGCCATTGTGGGAGGGATCGGATTCCCTGAAGCCTGACAGATAAGGTGTTCCATGTGCCTCTCAGCCTTAATCCTGGTCATTGACTGTAACAATAAAGATTTGATTTAATCCACAACTGAACACACATGAAATTGGCACAAGCCAAATTTAGACTGATCTGTCCATCCCTAACAGAGCTTGGTGCCGACTATAAAACCCCTTTTGTTCACAGCACCACCAACACTTTTTCTTACCAGGCAGAGGGAGTCCCTGTGGTTGTCTGTGCCTCACTCTTTGTTTCAGGACCGAGAAGTTCAGTGGAACCACTGTCCCCCAGCCTGTATCCTGTTCCCCAGCACCTACTACCACACTTCCTATTCTGACCTGAAAGGTCTATAGACACCCAACATGGCTTTCATGACTACATGTCCAGCAGAGGAGGAGGAAGATATTTTCTTGAAACACCGCCTGGTGTGGGAGGACCTAACCATGGTTTCCTGGGAACACCTGCCTTGCCCACCAACCTTGACACCAAGTGAGCTGGTTGTGGAGGTGTGTAGAGAGTGGAGTTTGATGAGGATATGGACACATTGGACAGACACAATCTCTCAGTCACTGGTGGCTCTCAAGCTGCTTTTGGAACCGAATTGCAGAAACTCGATGGCTGCATTCACATGACACTTTATTTTGTTTCCCCCATATTTGCCTATGTACCTTAATTTTTCCATTATATTTGAGCTGTCACATGATGCAGAAGCCATTTCTGGAAATTTAGCACCATGTAGTTACTGCAGAGTGATAAGAAGCGCTGCTGCTGCCATCACCAAAGCCACTCAGCTTGTCACAAAGGGTGGAGACTGAGAACAATTGCTGATACAGTAAGCCTGCAACTTACATGTATTTAACTTCTGTTACATTTATTTTTTAAAAAAATAAAAATAAAATAAAACAGGGTAGAAAGGAGGCAGGGTTCTGGGGGGGAATGACATTGGCAATGCTACCTACCGCTGAACCCAGTGGGTTTTGATCATATAAAATTTTGGCTTTAGCTGAGGTTCCCAGAATGTAACCCCCATGTAAGTTGTGGGCTTACTGTATATTGCTTTAATCCCCCTGCCCACCTCCAAGCACTGTTTGAAAAGTCCTGAATGGAAGCTAAAGCTGCCAATCATAAAACAATGCCTCAGCTCTCCCTCCCACACCTGGTGTTTTCAATGGATGCCATTGTATTTAGTGGGGCAGGCAGAACCCATCCTACCCTCTAACTAAAGTTTCAAACTGAGTCCAAAGCTTTGGGGAAATGCGTGCCGCTTTGCTTTCAGTTGCTTTGACCAAGAACCGCTTCTCCTAGGAGAAGGCCTGAATACCGGCAATTCTAAGCATATGCAGAGGTTGTGTTCCGGGAATAGTGCATAAAGCCAAACTCAAGTACAGTAAAAACACATTGGGTTCAATAGCTGTTTTTATCCTGGATGCCTGCCCCCTTTCAGCCCCTTTAAATAACTATCTACCTATAGCCAACTGCGTAAAGCTGAATGTGTGCAAGTTAAATGAGCATACAGTAAATGGTAAATTACTTGTAGATTCAAAGTTCAGCTGAATATTTGGGATACCACCCCTCCTTTGAATGAATCGAGGTTCTGATTTGGTCCTGGGCCAAAGCAGGCAACTTTCAAAGTGGTCAGAGCCAAATCAGATCTTTTTCAAAGTGTCAGACTGGGGTCCAAACTAAATGTTGTGATTGATGCAACCCCCGACTCTCTCTCTCTCCTCTCTCTCCTCTCTCTCCTCTCTCTCTCTCTCTCTCTCTCTCTCTCTCTCTCTCTCTCTCTCTCTCTCTCTCTCTTGATTAAGACATTGGTTCAGATATCTGTTGGCATCTCATTTCCTTCTGTCATATGGATGCATATTTTGTTTTGGTGTTCTGTGAAGATCCCCTTTCATCATGAGCTGAATCAGTACTCTTCAGTTATTATTACACACATATAGCCTTATAATAGAAACAGTTACAGAGCCACAACCACAATAAATCATAGCAAATGTGCCTCTATAATTAATACTTTGAAATTTTAAAGAATGTCTAGGCGTTTATTAAGAGAGCTTTAGCTAGTTAGATATCAATTACCACACTTATAAATGTCTCTTAGCACTTTAAAGAATTATTTGATATTTAACTTGCCATGGGCAATCATGTTCATTAAGAGCCTCATACATAAAAAAGAAAATCTTTGGGCAATTCTGTGGGATTTACACATTAATGAAGTTAATTTTCTGTCTCTCTCTCACACTAGGTTTTTTTTTATGGGTGGTATGCTTAGACATGCATTCATCTTTTCTTCTTTTTACTCCTTACTGTACATCTCTTATTGTGAATTGGTACTACAGTGTAAACTTTGGAAAAGCAGGGATCAAAAGACTAGAAAAGCCTATTTCAGTTAACATATAAAGAGGGGGCAGGAATACACCACCTGGCCCAGGCTCCAACATCATACCGCTGAGCAGCTCCACCCCTCTGACCTGCATGCATTAGATAAAGGTCAGAAATAAAATGTAGGAAGCTGTCACATTGGTCCATTGAGTTCAGTATTGTCTACAATGACTGGCAGCAGCACTCCATTCTATGGTTGCTGCGGGGAAAATGGCTAAACTCATGCTAGGGATCATGAGTCATCCGTTATGAATGATTAAAGCCTGCTATAGACAAATAGGTCCAGGGTTTTTTGTGCTAGTCATCTTCAAAGTTTGATACGTAGTTTTACAGGCATCATCTATCTATATATTTTTATTTGCTATGTTAGCAAAAATGGATGAAATGTGTAGGTATGGCAGACTGTTCAGTGGGAGCCTTTCTAAAGTGATGAGTCCTGCTGAATTTTCCTGCAAGGGCAGCCTTTAAAACAGGGGAGGGGAAACTATTTTCATCCTGAGAGTCACCTTATGTCCTGGAAATTGCTGCATGCCATCTATGGGTGGTGCCAGAGGCAAAAGTGGGCAAAATAGAACTCTTACCTTGGTACATCCCACCCAGTATTACATTGGCCAGCCAGATGCTTCTGAGAAGCCTACAATCAGCGCATGGAGACATTATTCCTCTTCCATTGCTGTTACCCAGCAAGTGGTACTCGGGGGCATACTGCCTCTGAAACCTAGAGGCTGTGTGTACAGCCATCATGACTCGTAACCTCCGCTAGATCTTTCCTCTGTGCGATTGTTTAATCCTCTTTTAAAGTCATCTAAGATGATGGCTGCCACCACATACTGAAGTAGTCAATTCCATGGATTAATTATGTGCTATGTGCAGAAGTACTCCCTTTTGTCTGTCCTGAATCTCTTCCACCTTGGGAACATAGGAAGCTGCCTTTTACTGAGTCAGGTCCATCTAGCTAAGTGTTGTCTCCACTGACTGACAGTGGCTCTCCAGGATTTCTGCTAGTGGACATTCCCAGTTCTATCAGGAGATGCTGGGGATTGAACCTGGGACCTTCTGCACAGACTGCAGATGCTCTGCCACTGAGCTACAGTTCATCTATTTACCGTCATGTGTCTCCAGGTTCTATTACTATGAGAGAGGGAGAAAAACTACCTGTCTGATGGCTTTCTCTATTCAATGCAAAATGTCATAAACCTGGATCATTTCACCTCTTACTTGCCTTTTTCTTCTGAACCAGAAAGTCCCAATCAACATACACTTTCTTCAAAGGGGTGAAAACTGATTTATACCAACATAACAAACCTTTAAATTGTTTTAAGATCTGATCTGATTACATCTTCATGGGGTTAATCGAAAGCTGAAGGCAGTTTAAAAGAAGGCAAGTGCCCCTTGTTAACTAGGGTCTCTTCAATCTTCTTCCTCTGTTTCACTTCAGAATGAATGGCTGTGCATACGATCTAGCATGCAAAAAAGACCCCCAAAAAGACAAAAAAGAACAGAATTCAGGGTAAGTTCACAGTGAAATTAGAGGGAGCCAGTATAATGAGCGCAGGCAAATATAACCAATGCCAAATTACCAATGTTTATCGATTCAGAATAGCAACCCTGAACCAATCAACCACTTTCGGCATCTCATTAGGTAAAGAAGTCTTAACAAATGATGTGTTAAACTTCTGTGAGATCATATCAGGGATTTACCTGGAGGTCTAACACATCAGTGCAAAGAGGTCCTAATGTTACCTCAAGCATGTCAGACTCACCATAAAGCACTCTTAGAGGGAAGCAACTGCAATAACGAGATTTTCACAGATAAAATCAGCAATCCTGTCTGGAAAATATACCAGAGAGAGGGAGAGAGGGACAGTCCTATTGCAAAAAGAGCTAAGTTGAGTTTTTCAGAAGACATTTTTCTTTTGAGAACATGTCTGAGATTTTTGTTTTACTCACACCCCTAGTAGAAAGAAACCACATTGTAGAACCCTCCCCCCCCAAACATTCTCTACTGCTTTATGTGGCAGACACCATTTCGCATCTACACTACCCCTGAATGGTAAAAGATTTGGGGCATTGTGAAGGATGCAAAATGGTGGCTAGGCTGCTCACCCAGGACTGCTGCTGTTGAAACAATTCCAGTACAGATACAGATGGGGAAACAGTTCAGCTTAAAAGGCTCATTGAAGGAGGAAGTTCATCCAAAAGTGCAGAAAATACAACAGAGATGGCACCTGTCTAATATTGAAAGGTAATGATTTCCAAAAGTAAGGCCTTATTATTCAGGATGAACTGCTTGATAAGATGGTATCAGCAGCAGGCTCTCTCCTGGGGAGTGCAGTTGATGGATTTGGTCTATTAGGGGTGTGTTAATCTTTCATGTGTCGTGGTCCCAAGCTTTATAGTACTTTATAACCCTAAACCAGGACCTTGAACTTGTCTCAGCAGCCCCTCTCCCACAATTCTTCTGCCCACAAATTGGGTGAAAAGTTTTGAGACGCCATTTGAGTACAGTTCTAATTCTGGCAGCAGAGGAAGCACAGCTGAGCCCAACTGGCAACAACTTTAGAACACAACAGGTTGAGTTTTGTTTTCTTTTAAAGTTTGCTTTAATGCAGGATGTGATTAGTTACCTAGTGGAAGAGGTGTGGGATAGTGGAGAACACTGGATTGGCTTCTCTGCTTTGCGTGTGTAGACATTTTAACCACCCCCGAAATAAATTCAGACAAGACTCAAATTTTAGGTTTGGTTTTTGGCAGAATTTAGGCCACAACTTTATTGATTACAATCAAGTGAGTGGTTGCATAGGCTGTGGTTTGACTAGCTCCCTGCACCCTTGCAGGTAGCGCTGACCTTGGGTACCAACCATAAGTCAGCCTCGGGTGATCACCTGGGACAGTGGCAAGCAGGAGCCCTGCTAGACCACTACCCAGATGTCCCCTGGACTCAGGCTCCGGGCACAATCCCTCACAGGGAAGACCATCCATGAGTCCGTAGATTCCTTTAGCAGAATACCCAACGCATAGGGATGGCTAGGCATCCTGCCACCCCTATCACCTGAACCAGAGCCTATCCGCAACCTTACAGGTTGTGACGATTTTCTACGCGGCAGGTGAAACCCAAATGGCACTAGCCAATCAGCCAAGTGGGGAAATTCCTGCCGTGCCCCTGTCCCAATGAGTAAGTTTCCCCAATCCAAAATGTATCCAGTAGATCGTAACTGTATAACTGTGACCAAATTTGTCTGGTTGATTTTGAGAGTACTTAGGTGTGGTTAACTTTGTCTGAATTGAGGCTACTAGGTTTAATGTGTCGAGTGTTCATGTGTATTGAATCTGGAAATATTGTCAGTCATTTTATGTGCAAATATGATTATAGAAACCATTTTTTAAATTGCCATTGACAGGTTTACACTGCAATCCCATGCAGGTTGGAATTAAGTGTCACTATGCTCAATACTCCCAGGGAACGAAGTACATACCATTGTAGCTCAAATCTAAAACAACTGTAACATACCGTATTAGTTTCCTCTCCCTTTATCTGCTTTCCGATATAAACTGTACATATTTTGCTGATGATGATCTTCAGGCCTGTGCATATTCCTGGGATTACATACCAAACCGCAGTGGTTGGCTGGTAAACCAATCTAAGCCAACACGTAGGAATGAGAGTCCATCTCACTTCTGCTGACATGTCTTTATTCATTTCACATGACTAGTTGACTCATAGTCAGAAGCCTGCCTCAGGCAATGCTTTGTATTTTAGACAGGATAGCAGGAGGGAGAGAAGAAGAAAGCAGGAAATATGTGGGTGACGAAGGGTGCCTCCAGACTGTCACTATTTTGCAGGAGGGATTCAAGTGCATACTAGAACGATAGCTTTACAAAATTAAAGTGGATTAAAGTGCTCTGTTGGCCTAGTGCAACAAATCCACTTTTCAAATCACAGGGAATTTACAGTTAGGGAAGTGAGGTGTAAATGCACCCGTTTTGGCATTTGAAAAACTTTAAGATGTTATATGCTCAATGCCCAGGAAATTGCTTTTTCTTGTTAAAAGCTACTGGAAATAAATAAAACAGACATGTGTTCTCTCTTGAACACTTGACAATCTAAATTGGCTACTATTAGCCTCCTTGGGAATTAATCATTATTCCAGGGTACTCTAAAACCAAAATGTGCTTGAAGCAAAGACTTATTGACACAACAACTGTCCCCACCTTTGTGCCCTCCAAATATTTTGGTCTGCAACTCCCATAAGCTGATGGGAACTGTAGTCTGAAACATCTGGAGGGCACCAGGTTGGAGAAAGCTGGGGCATAGATTGCTGCCATATTAGTGCATCATACTAGGGCATCAGTTAGCTAGTGTTGCTTTTCTCTCTCTGCATCTCCTATTATTTTGCCTTCCTTGTTCCCAATACTTTATTTACTAAACATGTTAGTGGCCAGATTTAGACAACCCCTTTCACTCATTTTATTTAATTCAGGTGTGGGAAGCCATATATTGCTGAACTACAACTCCCATCATCCCTTGTGAATGGCCATGCTTGCTGGGGCTGATTGAAATTGTAGCTCAAAACATCTGGACAGCCAGAGGTTCCTCACACCTGATTTAATGTCTTGCATTGTGCTCTATTGACAAGTCTTATGACAGGAATCCCTGCTGTGTAACCTCTATGTCTGTGTGGGTTTTAGAGAGTAGAAAATTTGATTCATATTTTTTCTCCAATGTGATTTTTATAATGCCCCATGAAAAGCACTTATTTGTGCACAGATTGAATCTTATCTAGGAAAGGATTCTGGTTTTCATTTCCAATTAGCATATATCACAACCTTTATTACCGGGGAGAAGGGAACATCCCAGATAATTTTGGGTTGCCACCATAACAATGCATAACAATATGGCTGAAGAATATTTATAAACACTTTGAGTCAATAAGGGAATATGGGGATCGTTTTTTGGTATGCATTTTATATTTGAATAATGATCTACAGAGAGCCAGTGTGGTGTAGTGGTTAAGAGCAGAAGACTCGTAATCTGGGGAACCAGGTTCGCGTCTCCGCTCCTCCACATGCAGCTGCTGGGTGACCTTGGGCTAGTCACACTTCTTTGAAGTCTCTCAGCCCCACTCACCTCACAGAGTGTTTGTTGTGGGGGAGGAAGGGAAAGGAGAATGTTAGCCGCTTTGAGACTCCTTCGGGTAGTGATAAAGCGGGATATCAAATCCAAACTCTTCTTCTTCTACTGTATATAGTATATACACACAATCAGACTGGCGGATTAAACCTATGTCAGAATTACTCCCCTTTTACCATTTCCACTCAGGATTAGCCTGATGGGATTGGTAGTTCGTATGATGTGAATTTGGCTCACAGCTCATGGTTGCCAACCTCTGTACTATACTGCTGATGAAAATGTCTTCTCTATCAAAAGATAACTTCTATTCATTAATGAAAATGAAGAGTAAAATAAACCACCTCCCTTTTCTACCTGGCAAACCTGAAGTGTTATATTTTAGAAAAGAGAATAGAAAATGCAAACAGCCCTCCCCAGGTCCAGCTCTGACTCGTGTTCTGTTTGAAGTGTCAGCTCTGGTTTTTATCACCATTTTATTACCACTGAGGGAGAGCCCTCAGCAGTGTAGAGAGTCCTGCTTTACTCAATAACATTTCAGACGTGGCTTTCTCTGAGCAGAGAAATGAGGGGACAAGCAGAGGTGAATGATAAAGTGTGCTGAAAATCCAGGCTGACACATTGGTCCTGATCACATGAAACTGAGGTCAAAGGGAAAACTATAAAACACCTGCCTGAATCTGCCATTTAAAAGAAAAACAAAAAAAAAAACAAGCAGCATTCTTTCTGTCTTCTCTTTCATTAAAAAATAAACAAAACAAAACAAATCAGTGTTTCTTTCATTTTGGGGGAGAGGAGAGGGGAAAGATATCTGGTTTTCCATACACTGTGAAAACATCCTGATTGCTGGTTTGCAGACTCACAGTTTCAAGCTTTAGACAAAAGGATCATGTGGCATTCATTGTGTGTTTAGACCTTTAAACCTCCCCCTTAAATAAATTCACACAAGACTCAAATTTTTGGTTTGGTTTTTGGCAGAATTTAGGCCACAACTTTATTGATTACAGCAAGTGAGTGGTTGCATAGGCTCTGGTTCGACTAGCTCCCTGCACCCTTGCAGGTAGCGCTGACCCAGGGCTCTACCATAGGTCAGCCTAGGGTGAACACCTGGAATGGCGGAAAGCCGGGGACATGCTATGTCCACCACCTAGATGTCCCCCTGGACTCAGGCACGGGCACAACCCCTCGTACGGTTGACCAAACCATTGAGTCCCTTGATCTATTTGGCTAGCGTCCCATTGGTCAGATTAAACCCAGCATCAAGGGACCTACTAATCGGCTGTTGTGGCTATCCAATCGTACCCACCCATACAAGGGTTTGGTTGCCAGGTCTCACAGCAACACGTGCTGTCTTTGAGGGAGGACACGATTTATCCTAGGTTGGTGGTGGCTGTATTTGAGGATCTTGTCATCCTGGCTCAATAGCCTTAGAATGGTTTTTTAGAAGTATTTCTGAAATGTCAATGAAGCTTGCCCCCCTCCCCACCTTAAGAACCCTCATGCCAAAATTTGGCAATGATGTATTGATAGGTGGCCAAACCTAGAAAACAAACAGACAAGTAATTTTCCAATATATATAGTAGACAGTTCCACTATAAATGTGTGTGGTGTAGATTAACTATCAGTTTTGCTTTCTCAGACAATTTTCTGCAGCCATTTGCAGTTTTTTTTTGGGGGGGGGATCCTCATAAAATCCCCACCAGCTTTTTAGCATAAATTTGTTTATTTATTGAACTTACATCTCACCCTTCCTCCCGAAGAACCCCAAATTTTGGATAACTTACACGTTTGGCCTAATATAACACACTTTTGCATATTATTTCCACTGATATTTTTTCATATATATATATATATATATATATATATATATATATATATATATGCACACTCTACCCTAGTATATGCCTTTTTAATGCATTCTTTGACTACAGTTTTGCATGGGAAGATTTGGAAACATGTGCATGTCAAAGGATGGTTCTATTTCAGTTCGCATATTGTTCAGAAAGTACAAATTTGGTAGGCTCACCTTTAAATGCAAACTTAATTGTTTTTTCCTCGTGACCTATTTCTGCCCTGTATAAGCCAGCTACACATGTTCAGATATGTTATTCCCTGTGAGGATTTCAGTAAGGGGAAAGGAAGTGAAAAGCAGTTTTCTCAATGAAAACATCCATTCCCCCCCCCCTTTGGATAAACTTGCAGACCTTTAGGATGTTGGAACAAGATCCCTTTTCCTGTCTTGAGGGACTTTTGATGAAGGAAGTAGGTCCCTGTCCCAGTTGGGTCTATCCCTTTAGTACACCCCACATGTCTCTTCTCAAAGAAAATACCCTTTTCATATCCAGTTATTTGTTTTATGTTTTGTCTCTGAAACTGATTCTTTGTTAATACCACTCAATGGGACCACCCACATAGGCATTTAATTCATATTTGCAACTCTTGACTTGTAAGAGAGGTGGCACACAGAAGGAGGGATAAGGAGAGAGAGAAAAGGAACACTGAAGGCTACCTTATACTGAGTCTGACCTTTTGCCTATATAGTTCAGTATTGTCAACACTGACTGGCAGTGACTTTTCAACGTTTCAGACAGGTAGGGGTAGTCTCTACCTGGAGATGCTGGGGACTGAACAAAGGACCTTTTGCATGCAAAGCAGATGCTCTACTTATTCCTCAAAACATTACATCTGGATTTGTTTACTTAACTTCTCAACAAAGTGCTGGCATATAAGCAGAACTAAGCAGTTCCTCCTTTGCCCAGCTTTCCAAACTGTGCGTTGTGGCACGTTAATGTGTTGGCTGCAGTGTGTAGGTGTGTCGCGTGAATGCTCCCTGTGCTCCTCCCAGGCTGAAAAGGGGTTAGTTTAACCTCCAGTTGCCTAGTAAAACTGAATTACTGTGTTGCGAAATGATGCATGTCTACAAAGTTCGTCACCAACCTGAAAATTTTAGAAGGCTCTGGTGCAGTGTATATGTTGTGTGCTGCTTATGTGTTGTGTCGTGTGTGTTTAAGCCTTATATCAAGGTTGGATATGGGTCCTCGGGATGTTGTTGGCCAAGAATCAGGGGCAATGGGAATTATATTGCGTGGACAGGCAGAGTCCCCTATACCGCAGGCGACCCCTGAGCGGAATAATGACTTGAGACAACTTGCTATGGGATTAAAATTGGCCACAACTTTATTAAGTTTCAGATGTAGGGAGACCTTGGCTCAGGCATTGGGCATTTATCCTTCCCAGTCCCCAGCCAGGGATCTGGGAGACATCAGGGTTATCCAGAATGTGTGGGGATTGGGCTGCCTCTGGAGAACATATGTTCAAGCAGAGAGCCCGCCCCCATTTTCATCGCTGTAGCAGGGGAGAGCAATGACAACCTCTCGGCGTATGGCCAATGCCTCCCCTCAAGAACCCGGGGAACCCTGGTATCACTGCCGCAAAGGGGGGGGACGTGGGTCCAGGGCCGGCCCTAAAGCAAGGCTGGGTGGCGCAGGGCGCCGGGCCGCCAGGGGGCGCCGCGCTACTGTGCCCGCGGCAGTCACACTGTGCCCGCCAGACAGTCGCGCTGGGAAACAGGGGGGACGCCGGATCTTTGCACCACGGCGCCAGATATGCTTAAGACGGCCCTGCGTGGGTCACCACTTCACGCCACGCCCCCATTTAGGAAGATAGACTAAGGATTCTGCCCAAGGCCTGAAACCGCCAAAGTTGTGACGTTTTGCTACGGGAAAGGCGAAACCTGCCAAAGCAGGAAAATTCCTTTCCAACCCTTCAACAGCAACCTTGATGTAGCAGCGCCTGCGTACCTGTGGAGAAGAGGTTAACCTGTAAAAGAAGATTTAATCAAGGGAATGGAGGGTGGGAGAAGCTCTGGAGCTGACTGACGTTTCCCATGTAAACTACACCTTCTATTGTGTGGTCAGGACGGTCCCGCCCCTTACCTGGCCAGTCCCCTGGCAACGCCTCGCCAGGCAGGATTGGGCAGTTGACTGAGGTAGGTGGAGACCCCAGGTATTCTGCCTGGGGAGGGTGAAGCCAGTCCTGAACTACGAGGAGCCGCACTGAGATCCAGGGGGCTGCGCGCAACCACGCAAAAGTCGCCCCCCCATTTGATGTAGGGAGTGCTCGTCATAGCTGCCAAGTTTTCCCTTTTCTCGCGAGGAAGCCTATTCAGCATAAGAGAAAATCCCTTTAAAAAAGGGATAACTTGGCAGCTATGGTGCTCGTTCTAGCAACATCTAGCAGAACACAGGTTCCCCAATCTTCCTTACAAAGGGGAATGGTCCTCATTTCCCAATCAGGACTTTAGATCACGTGGACCACCTACATGCATATAGGTATAGCTGCACAGGTGTTCTTTTGCAGACATCCTGCTCAACTTGGTGAATATTAAGGGAAGGGAATGTGAGCAATTGTTTCTGTGTACTTCATGATAACTACAGCAATACTGTAAACACAAGTCAAAAGAGCACTCTTAAAAATATAACAGTTCTACTACTGCTGCTTCCTGTAGTTTACCTGTTTCTTTCCCCTTAGCCTAACAGAGAAAAAAACAGATAAGCTACAGGAAGCAGTATTCTAACTCAGCCTAAGACCAGGATGGTAGCTGTCATCATCTCTGACCACTGGCTGTGCTGGCTGTGGCTGATTAGCTTTGGAGTCCCACAACATCTGGAGGGCCATAGGTCTTTTGGGAAGCAGAATGGTGGGACAACCATCACCCACCTGAAAGTAGATTTCCCTTTCCTTTTCCATAATCAGAACTTCCTATCAATACATATCTGCTTGATAGTTGTCTGGCAGTTTGATTATTACCTGAACACGCACATGCACACACACACACACACACACACAACGCCATACAAATCAGGCTAACACGCTGCACTTGGAATAAGGATTACTCTCCAACAATTGACAGCATAACAATAAACTCATCAATGGTGCTGTGCTAATCAAACAATAAAGCACTTTTCATTAGATGACTACCTCTCCTTCAGTAACGCACTATTAAGTGGCTGTGTTTAATTAGAAAGGTAATTGATGAGTCCTTGCTTTAATGAATATAGGTATGCATATGTCAATATCATTCTTCTTAACTTTGATGATTCATGCTCTCTTTTCCCATGCCCGCCCCTACTCAACAAGATGGTTAACAATATATCATGAGCTTGACTGTCAACTTGCAATTTCTGGAGCAGTTATAATTGCCAGTGTTAGCTGCATCCTTCCCCAAAACCTGTGTGACAGGCAGTTTTTACAGATGGAAGACGGAGACTGAGAATAGCTTGCCCAAGGACACATAATGGCAAAAAATGGCAACCTTCAGCAACCTCACTCTTCTTAATCATAACCATACATACAAAGCACATGGCTCCCCCCTCAAATCCCGGGAGCTAGGGTGCAAGGAACCATAGCTTTGTAAGGGGTAAAGTACAGTTCCCAGGGTTTGGGTGGGGGAGCTATGTACTTTAAATATATGGTGTGGATGTGACCTAAAAAGCTGCAATCTTAACTATGCCTACTCAGAAGTACGGTGAGTCATATTAAATTTGGTTGGGCCTCCTTCCAAGTAAGCAAGGTTGGGGTTGCAGCCTTTGAGTAACAAGAACTTGAACTGAGTATTGATTGACTGGCTACATTATAATGCCAGTTCAGACCATTTGTCTATCTAACCCAGCAGTGTCTGTGAAAGACCGTGGTTCTCCAGGGTAAGAAATAGGTCTTTCCCAACAACTGGTCTTACCTGGTTCTTTTAACTGGAGGTACCAATGACTGAACCTGGCACCTATTGCATGCAGTGCATGTGCTGTACTCCTGAGCTACATGCCTTTCCCAACAACCAGTCACACAGTGTAACAAGGGTGGGTGCAGTGCTCCCCCCCCCAAGAAAAATAGGTGCCGGTACTCACCATGAAGTTGTTACAGTAAGTGCCACACTTTGTAACAACAACAAAAAGTGGTACCAGTACTGCGTACCCTTCGAGTACCCCCTGGGGGAGCACTGGGTGGGTGAGCTGCTCAAACCTTCTGCAGAATCCTCATTTCCCTTTCTTAGGGCTACTAGGTCTGTTGGGATTCAGATCCTGAGACTAGAGAGTAGAGTGGGATAGGTGCTCTACAAAAACAGTGGTTAAAGCTTGGAGGGATGAGTGGAGCTTGGGGCATAAGGGGAAATGTGCTTGTATCTATTAATATAGACCCAGAGGGTGCAGCTTGGAGCTAGGGGTGGTGTCTTAGGGGACAATGGGTAGAGCCTGGTGGAATAGGGTTCAACTTTATGGGATTTAGTGAGTTAGGCAAAAAGGTTGACTTTTAGGGTTGGGTGTGATGATCTGAGCATTTCCTTCTTCCATCACCCTGAAATTTTATTCTGCACCCAAAAGATCTCTTGAAGGATGCTAGAATTCTGAATCAATTAAAGCCACATCTGCACCATACATTTAAAGTGCTACCATACTACTTTAACATTTGTGGCTTTCCCAAAAGGGATTGTAGGTGGTTAAGGGTGCTGATAGTTTTTAGGAGAACCCCATTCTTCTCACAGAACTACAATCTCCTGAGTTTCCTGGCAAGAGAGATTGATTGTCATAAAACTATTCTGGAAACTGTAGCTCTGTGAAGGGAATAGGGGGTCTTCTAACAACTCTCAGCATGCTTAACAAACAATAATAGTGCTTCAAACAGAACATGGATGGTGGCCAGAGCCTGGTTTTAACATTTCAAACCATTAGAATACACACTATTGATGCAAACAGCTTCTGGATCAGCATTACTCAGAACTTTCTGTGCCCAGTGAGAGCCAAAGGTCTGGAAAGTGTAGACTTTTTTGGTCAAAACAGAGTGGTCACATTAAGTCTATTTAAATCAATGAACTGGAGCGTGCCCAGCTGAACACTGGATTGTGGCCAATCTCCACAACCCAAAGGCATTTCTCTCTGTAGCTTTGGGACCCCTTCTCATTTGCTCTGCTAGCAGAGAGATAAAATATTTATACAGTGAATAAAACTAATCTGACAATTAATGAAAACCACACTGTCTGCGGTTTAATTTCTGCTTTTTTATTATTAATTGGCATCCTTTCCTATATAGATAGATAGATAGATAGATAGATAGATAGATAGATAGATAGATAGATAGATGATAGACAGATAGATGAAAAGAAAAATAAATAAAAGGAAAATAAAAAGGGGAAATAAATAAGTAAAAATAAGTTAAGGGCTGAAAAGAGCAAACAAAGGTTCCATTAAATTAGGGAGTAACAAACAAACACAACCAATTTATGCATCAGAGTCATTAAATGCGAATGCTCACCCCCACTTTCCACACCGATAGTACTTAGGTCTGATACAATTGATCCTTGGGGAGCAGTTGCCTTAATTATGAAATGAAACACCTCTGCTAATGTAGCCTCAGAACCTTGTTAGTTTATACCCCAGGCATGTGGCTAAGGATGAGCTCGAAATGCAAAGGCAGATATTGTTGGTCTCTGATGCAGAGTGGCATTCCTCTATGAACCACTCACCCTCCTCCTTGCCCTTGGAGTAAGGATAAAATGCAAGACCTCTTCAGTCCAACTCAGCACACAAATAATAATGACGAGCTTACTGGTGGGCAACTAGTATCTGTATTGGAAAGCCTTTTTGAGCTGATGACCTGCCCTTGTGTTGGTGGGACTCAATCCTTTGGCATGATGAGCCTTGCAGGAAAAATTAAAAGAAGATGTAAACAGCAAATGCAGACATTTTGCAACATAGCTAAAAATAAATGGCACTACTGGCAATTATGCAAGTTTTACTGGATACATTAAAAAGACATTAAATGCACAGCTGTTTTAAGTGTCTTTTAAGCTGATAAATTAACTGTCTAATAAATTGTAAGATTTGTCAGCTAATAATGCTATTTTATCTGCTTTAACATATGCCTTCCTAGTTCATGAAGCATTATTGTAAGTGCCAAAAGGAGATAATGTGCATTTTACAGTGTTATGTCTTAAGTGGAATGGATCATTGGCCATGAAGAAGTGTGTTAATAAATCTCCCAGGCTTTGTTAATTGCACTCAATGAAGTGTCACTGTTAAAACACAAAAGATGTGATAGAGAAAGCTGAACATAATGTCTTTCAGTTTTACAATTAACAGTTCACTAGGCAAATCGACCAAAAAGACCATAATTTGTTGAAGCCTTATTAACTTACATTTTCCTAGTCAAGGTCATAATTGTGAATGGCTTAAAGCTATCTTTTTTATGCTCATCAAGAAGAAGTAACCTTGCTGGAGAGAATGAACTCCTCAGTCTCTCACTGGTGCTTATCGCTTGCCCAGCAGGTAGCAGACAAATAAAGCTGAACTCTGTCACATAACAGCCTCTCCAAGTTATCCGCCATCCAGAAAATGTACCTGAGATGTCTGAAGAGCTTTTCCTGGATGTAATGGGCACACAGCATCAGCCCAGCTGTGGCTGCTTCTTCTTTTATGCTTCACATTCCATGGCATGCCCTCTGTGCTCTAGGACCTTGGAACACTAAGGGAGATGTGCAGTGAGGGGTGTGTGCATGTTTTGACATCACCCAATTTCCACATCACTGTTTTAAATACTTGTTTTTAATCACACACACACACACACACACACACACACACACACACACACACACACAGAAAATGGAGACTGCTAGATCAGGCCAATAGCCCAGAAACCATCCATCTAGTACTGCATCCAGATCTCACAGAAGGTCCAAGGGAAGCTCTAAGCAAAACCTGAGTACAACAGCATTCTCACCCACCTTTGATCTTTAGCCACTGGCATTCAGAGGCATACTGCCTCCGACAGCCATTGGGCTAGTTGCCATTGATAGTCTTATACTCCATTAATTTGTCTAATCATATTTTAAAGCCATCCAAATTGGTGGCCATCTCTGCCTTCTTTAGAAGCAAATTTCTAAAGGATGGTCCTTGTCCCACCCCCAGCATACAGTAGTTGCAAAACTTGCATATGCAAATTTCAAAGTTGGTAGTGGAGAGAATATTTCACTATATTTAATGTGAACGTGGTAGGTTCATTAGTGGACAATGAATCCGTACAAAAAGTGACCTTGTGTGTGCTTCTTACATGTTCTCTCTCTCTCTTTTTTAAGGACGTTGCCTCCTTTTAAAAAACAAAACAAGAAATCCATTTGAAATAAAAGGTAGTGTAAATCCTGTGGATTTGTGTTTAGTCCTCGTGGCTGGCTCCTTGTGTTGATCACAACCGGTAAAAAGGAACTTAAAAAAAAAACCAACAGAACAAGAAAATGTCAAGCTTTTAATGTAGCTATTTAGCATGCGAAACACACTAATAAAATCTGATGTAGCAATTCTTTATTATTTCATGGGGGAAATGGGGGCAAGAATAACAACGTTCTCCATACCAATGTCACATTTAATTGACTTCAGAGGGAGAGCAACCAGAGGCGGTTTGACGAGTGTATTTTCAAAATGAAATCAAAGGTGCCTCTTCTCTCCTTTCTGTAGCTGCAAAGTTCCTGCCTGCAGTTGGATGTCATTAAGCAAAGCACCTCCAAAGGAAAGAATTACTGGCTGCTGGGGTCGGTTAATCAGTATCAAATTTACTGGCCCTCATCAGTTTTATTTTAATTAAAAATAAATAAACCTTCCAGTAACTAAATTTGCTAGAAATCATAATAAAGACACATAATCTTGCTGATCCAACATCAAGTGTTCACACCATTAACAGAGCTCTCACTCTTTCTCCAGCCACAGCACACCACTTGAATGCATTATCCAACATTGCCTCTGCTGTTTCTCATCAGCCTTTATTATAATGGACAAGTAGCGCTAGCATCAGGGTATTTCTTCTTCTTCTTTAGTCCATTCAGATTGGGGGGGGGGGAGAAAAATGCAGTATTACAGATGAATTGCCAGCCCTTCAGTAGGGAGAGTGTTTGACTAACATAGCATGTAGGAAAGGAATATATCAAGGTGCAGCAGCCCACAAGGCTATTCATTTGGCTTTGAGCAAAGGCAGTGCCACACAAATATACACACCATTGCTCAAGTCCTGAGTTCCACATATGTTCCAGTGTACAGGGGGAGCCACCTGTTGAGTGGCAGTGCTGTGCATTGGAACACATACCTTTGCTGAACTTGGCAAGAGTGAGGGACATTCTGCAAGGCCATGGTATTTGTCTTCTCTACTTCAGGGACAGGAAAGACATGCAGTGATGCTGCATATCAGAATGCCTCTTTCTTGCTGAAACTCAGAGAGAGGGTGGCATTCCACCACTGGCAGAAGCTGTTGGGTGAGTAGGGAGCCACATCTTTCACTTCTGCCATCTGAGGAGGCGGCTTCAACTAACCTAACGGGTGGGTTGGCTCTGAGTGAGTACATGGAGCTCCTGCACAACAGTTAAACTAGAATTCAGCACAAATTCAAAATCTAGGAAAAGTTTTAAAACTGGACTTTGGCTTATCCAAAATGTTTGCAATATGACAGCCAAGTTGTTTAAGGGCTCAGTGGTAAAGCACATGCTTTGCATGCAAATGGTTCCAAGTTCCACCTAGTTTCTCTAGGTAGGACTGGCAGGAGGAACCTGCCTGAAACTCCAGAGAGCCTCTGCCCATCATTGTAGACAATACTGAGCTAGATAGACCATTGGTATGGTAGCTTCCTATGTTCAAGCTCATAGCCAAGCCCAAGTAGGTCAAACTGAAAGGACTGTTTATTCTTTCCCTGTTAATTCCAACCACAGTTTCCTCCCCGCTTTCCTTTCTTAATCCACTGTGACAAATTTTAGATTGTAAGCTCCTTAGGACAGGGACCTGTCCTCTTGATTTAGTTTGACTTTCGGGACTAGCTTAAAACAATAAATGTGAAGCCTTGTGGATGAATTTTAGGTACTTATATCAACTTGCTAAATTCAAGGGGAATGACCACATTCCCTTCTCACGTCGCTCTCCTCTTGCTTATACTTCTGTGTTCATTCCCCTACTTCAGACCTCCTATCTGTCCTTCACACACCCTGCTCTTCTTGAGCAGTAGAAGCTCTTACAAAATAACTACTGGAATGAACATGGTTCATCTGTTGCAGCAACTAAAGCATCTTTTAAAATGTCTGCATGAAAACTGATATGCATTTTCATGCACATTTCTCCTTATGTACATATTTTTATACACAGTTTTTGTACCCTGTATAAGTATTTTGCAAGCAATTTCCCACTCCTAGAATTCAGAGAAAGTGCAAATTTCAAAGTGAATTGTGTTCCAGTTCATGCATTGCTTCAGAAAATGAGAATTTTGGAAGTTTGCATTATTGTGTGAACTATGCAAATTTCTCCCCCATCTCTAACCACCACCCAGTTTCCTCAGGATGTTCCCAAATGATGTAACATCCAGGGTATTCTGCAGGAAAAACAAGTGCTCAGCTCCTGCTGATGCTGTCAGAGACAGGAAGGCTCCCCACCTGCCTTAGATACTGAGGACCGAATGTGTTCAGTTGGGAATCCCATTGTCCTCTACATATGTTTTGGAACATAATTAATATGGGCACCTTCATTTTCATTTTTACCTTCATTTTTGTTTAATTGTCTATAAAACAGAGATCCTTTTTGTCAAGTTATGTGTGAAATTTGGCAATGCCCTCGCGGAGTAATAGAATGTATGCTAATGCCATTCCATTTTGATGGGGAACTTCAATGCTACAAGCAGCGGAATGCTGACTAGGACTTCTATGAAAATAATGGAAAAGCAAAAACAAAGGTGAAACAAAATGAGGTGACCAAAATGACACACACACCCCGGACACACCTCTAACAACTGGAGTGCCCACCAAAATTTCATCTAAAGCAAATTTTAAAGTGTCTCTTCAAAAGAAACATCTGAAGACAGTTAAGAAAAATATTGTAAGACCACATTACTGCGGTACCTCAGTTTTTGAATGTCTCTGTTGACGAACGTTTTGGAACTCGAACACCATAAATGTTTCAGTTTTTGAAGTTACCTTGGAAGTCGAACATGCCATGCAGCTTCCGTATTGAGTTTTCTGTCTTGAGGCTTCCGTATTGAGTTTTTGGAATGTTTTGGAACATTTTGGAACTTGAACGCATTACATTTGGAAACCGAGGTACCACTGTATTTGATAGAAGAATTCTTCACACCATTATGAACAATTTTCTTGGCAAAAGAAAGGAGGGAAGATTCCAAGTTTACCTTAACAGGCAACTTTTAAACCCACTAATGATGGATGAACTAACCCCATCCTAATCTGCAATCTGTTTGCCAAGATGGGCAATGGCAAATGGCAAAGCACATGGTTAGTCCAGGGCGGGTAGGAAAATACTCCTGCCTTCAACTCTTAAGAGCTGCTGCCAGTCAGTGCGCAGCTAGATAAATAAATTGTCTGACTTGGTATAGAGCAGCTTCTTCTGTTCCTGGGCTGATGCTTAGGCTTTTCAACTTTTAGGTTGTTTTTTTTTTAAAGCAGCAGCAGTAACAACAACAACAACAACAACAACAGTGTGATGATGAGCAGAAAAGTGTTGTTTGTGATTTTTACCAGCAGATGGTGTTTAACTAAAATATATGAGAGAGAGAGAGAGAGAGAGAGAGAGAGAGAGATTAAATATCAAATTCTTCATGAAACAGCAGGGTATTCCTCAAGCTGGAATAACCACCATGAGCAAAGCAGACAGATTTGAAAATTCAGCTCTGGAATGAGAAAGGGAATGGCCAGCATCACAGGTAACAAAATAAGGCACTGAAGAAAAAAGTAGTCGCAAAGAGAATCCTCTTCAGTGTGTGTGGAGTGGGGGGTGAGGTTTGAACTATTAGCTATTAATTTCTTCTGTAATTGGGACAAAATAATAGTGTCATTTAAAAAGAAACCCCCAGTTCCCCTTTACCTATGCACACCACCTTGAGCATCATGGAGGAAAGGTCAATGCAATAAAATAAATATCAATGCAAGAAAATAAATATCTCAGAAACACAGAAAGTTGCCTTATACTACCTTTTACTGAATCAGACTGTAGCTCAGTAGACTGTATACATTTGGCAATGGTTCTCCAGGATTTCAGACATGGGACATTCCCAGTCCTACTTGGAGATGCCATTGGGGATTGAGCATGGGACTTTCTGCATGCAAAGCACATGTTCTTTCAGCAAGCTGTGATACTTTTCTTTCTGGTCAGGTCTGGTAATTGAGCCCACAGGGCAAAATGGGTCAGGATTTCCAGGACCATGGAGACCTCCGACAAAGGTAAAAAGCAAACAGTCATTTTATACCCCTTCTCTCAGATCATGTCTCCCAGGTTCTGTCCTTTATGGAGCGCATAGGCCACATCCAAACCATAACTTTAAAGCACTATGATACCACTTTAGTAGCCACGGCTCCCCCCAAAGAATCTTGGGAAGTGTAGTTGGTTAAAAGGTGCTGAGAGTTGTTAGGAAATCCCTGCTCCCATCAAAGAAGTACAATACCCAGAGCTCCTTGGGAAGAGGGTTTGATTGTTAAACCACCCTGGTGTCCCTTAATAGATCTCAGCACCATTAACAGAGTACAGTCCCCATGATTCTTTGAGGGGAGCCATGGCTGTTAAAGTGCTTTAAATATATGGTGCAGATGTTGCTTATTAGAAGGTCCTGGAGACAGGAACCCATCCTGATCCCCTGCCTAATGCATTCCCTGTGCTACTGGACCAGTGAGATACTCTAGGAGGAATCTGGCTCCTCAAGCTAAGGGGAAGGCAACTGTGAGCATCCTGGCTCTACAGGTCTTGTTGTTAATGGGAGCTTGTTCTGCCAGCTTGTGTTCATCATCTTCCAGCTCAGTACTTTCCTGATCTCCAGCAACAGGGGTCAGAGTCCTGAACCTGTTCTGACTCCATAGCTGGTCAATCTTCAGCCTCTGACTTGTGTCTTGATATCTGCTGAGCTCAGGAGTCATGACATACACCTTTTCTAGAATTACTGCACCAAGACTATCTTATTTATGCTCTCATTCATCCCTCCCACCCACTATTCCCATGAAGCCTCTAAAGGAAAATATCTTTTTGCTTAGTGGTGGGATGAACTTTTGGAATTCCAAAAGTTCATCCATTTGGGGAGGCAGTGGAAAAAGAGGTGGACAAAAATGTCTACCATCCTTCACATTTCAGGGAGTATGAGCAACTTTTGAGGGTGGGCTACATAAGTCACCCCTGCTCTCCCAGTCCCTTGTTGCACTTGCAACCAGCCTGTTGAGATCTCCAGCATGCTTTGGAAGGATACTGTATTGTGACATAGCTTCATGACAGAGCATTTTAGGGATTGAAATGTGGTTGCCCACAGCAGCAAGGAATTGGAAGGAGTGTTGGGTTTTTGTGTGACCCCTACCATGAACTTTCCTAGCCTCCAAATGGAGCCATGAAAGCAATAAGACTCCTCCTCCTCCTCCTCCTCCTCCTCCTCCTCCTCCTCCTCCTCCTCCTCCTCCTCCTCCTCCTCCTCTTCTGTAGTATTAATTTAGCTATCCTCCTCCATAAATAGTGGTGATTTTGAGGCAGACTTCTTGTGCCCAGTTTCTTTTTGAGGAACAAAGCACAAAATACATATAGCACTTCAACAAATATGTTTATATCCATAGATTTCCAGGAACAAGAGTTTGACAGAAAAGCACTCAATGTGTTTATCATCGATTTAACAAAACTGAACTGGATCTTGTTATGTGAATTGGTTCCAGATGGCAACTCACCATGTTTTCAAGAAGACTCCAGTGGGAGTCCAGTGATGATCTGGACCTTGATTCAGAGATACATGAATGCATTCACCCCTTGCATTAATCATAGAATTATAGAGTTGTAGAGTTGGAAGGGACCCCAAGGGTCATCCAGCCCAACCCTCTGCAATGCAAGAATCTCAACTAAAGCATCATCCACAGTCAAAAATTTACCATCAGAATATTTATCCTGATGTTGAGTCAAAAGGTCATTTCTTGTTACTTGAATCCATAGGTTTGGGTCCTATACCCCAGAACAGGAGAAATCAAGCTTGTTCCATCTTACATGTGACAGCTCTTTGGATATGTGAAGATGTCTAACATATCTCCTCTCAGTCTCCTCTTATCCAGGCTAAACATACCCAACTCCCACAACCATTCAATTAGGGTTGAGAACCTTTTAGATTCCCTCTCCACCTCCACCTAAGTAAAATGTTATTTGCCATACTTTTTAAAAAGATACAGGCAAATCAGAAAGGTGCTTTCCATGACTGTACATGATTTCCATTTCCTGCTTCATACCGCGGCTGTTTTTGTTTGGCTGGGAAGTATATTTAAACACTGCTAATGCCTCTTGCTTGTCTGGATGCAAAATAGAGAGCATGGGTAAAAACTAGCCGACCGTACAAAGGTGAAATTTATACTAATTGCTGCATCCACTTTTGCCTCTGGCAGCACCCACCATTGCATGTGGCCCTTAGAATGCTGCCCAGAATGAAGTGTGGCCCTTGGGCTGAAAGGGCTCTCTTTTTTCTGTTATAAGTTGCGACATGAGTTCTAGTGGGCACTACTAAGTCAGCAGAATGAGCATTCTCAGAGCATTCTCTACCTGCTGAAGTTTCAGGTGTACAGGGTACCGAATGAAGGTAATAATTTGGTGTGGAATATGTTCCACAAGGATTGAAAGCCTGAAATCCACTGGCTTAATTTATGTAAAGTGGGTTATTTATATATTTTTAAAAGTACGGAAGTGGCCACTGAGGTGCAGATGGGTGTTATTTCTTTTTAATCAAGAGTTGTTCAAAAGTGAGCTTTTCCCTGTAGTTTCACTTCCCTTTTGAGGTCTATTGGGGTTGGCTTCTTTCTTTGCTTTGATATGCAAATTGGCATATTGCTTTCCTGCAGGGCACACTGGACACCTTCCAAGCAACACAGTGTAGATGTCCTGTCAGGATGGAAGCCTAAAACAGCCTTTGGATCACAGTCAAAGCCACGTTTGTGTTTTGGTTTAAAAATAAAATACCTTTGTTAATGGATCTAATTTCCAATATAAATGTTTATACAGTTACTTTGCTAGTCATCTTGGTTAGCCAGTCACTGGAGAACAACACTTTAGCTGTTCCTGAGGTGATCAGTGCATTACTAAGTGTATCATCTGTTTATGCTGCTTCTGGCAGATTTCATAATCTGGCCAGTTCTTTAAATAACATTTACCTTTGGAAGCACAGAGGACATCAGATACTTTTACCTGGCCAAAATCAGCCCAGGGTTTGTCCTGATGTAGCACTACTCCAAGGTCATGTTTATTCATCAAGCCATGGCAAAGGCACATCAGGATGGCATTCTTCTTTCACTGACTGCTCTGAAAAAAAGATCTGCAATAGCCATCCATCCCATCCCATCATCAACAGTTGAAGCTTGTGATATTGTTGCAGGAACTCAAGAACCTCTCTTCAAAGCTCCACAGGACTCCAGTGCACACACAGAGCACTGGAAAAAGCATGGGCACCCTAATTATTTTAGCATTAGCAGCAACCTTCATATGTGCAATAAGGTGTTCATATTAAGTTGTCTTATGGGTGAACGGGGAAGCCTCTAATCATGTGTGAATGTTGTCATCCTGTGATTTCCCAAGACCACTTGTTCAGATCTATGCATGGATCTCTCTTGTGTCCAAGGGCTAATTTGTAGAAAGTTGACCTCCCTCCATTTAAATGAATGGGGCAAACTGTGTTCAAATGTTCTATATTAATATGGCAGCATATTTGTCCTTGTGAACCAGAGTCTTTGTATTACTGTTGTTGAGATCAGGGGAAATTGAGGTCAACATACAGGATGACTAAGGCAGTTTCCATGCCAACAGTGGGCCTAAACACCAATTGAACCAACTGAAGATCTTAAACAGATCTTCATAGGCATCACATATGCTGATGATTTAGAAATTTCGGATCAGGATGAAACAGGATATTTTATTTATTTATTTTGGGGTAGGGGCAAGTTGGTTTGGTACATAGCATGTCCTTGTTGCATTCACAACAACAGATTTCCAAAATAGGTATAATTTCATTTTACAGATGAGTCACTGAGGCTTTGATAGTACATGCTGGAAAGGAGGGTTAGAAATCCCATAGTAGACAGACAAGACAGACAAACAAACAGATAATGATGTGTCCTCTGCTACCCATAGAATTCATTATTACTGTATGATTTCTGCTTAGATCAAAATCTAGCACACTGCTGATTAGATCCAGTGGAGAAAGCTAAGATGTATTGAGTTCTATGAAAAAACAGACACACACACAAAAAAACCATTATGGAGCTTTTGGCAAAGTATATTATCCACATTGATTGCTAGGCTTGGAGTACCCGTGCAACTTTAATGGCATTTCTTGGGAAGAGCCCATGTAATCCACTTTCACTGACTGGACTGGCTACCGAGGCAAGTTTCAAGGCTGTGTAATTAGAAGGAAGGAAATTAAACCATGGGCAAGCAAAATCATGACACGGTTCTCTAAAAGGCAGGTCATGCCATATTGACTTGAAAGTAATCCAACTGATTTCCAGGTATAACTTAGGTCACATCTCTTAGAGTATAATAACACAGCGATTTCAAGGTATGTTGTGGGTGTGGCCTTTACTGGGTTAGACACTAGCCTTACTGGTAGCAGCATTCCAAGATTTCTGATTGAAATTGCCCCACTCTCCCACATAATACCATTTCAGTTAGATGCACCAGTGAATCCAACCGCTCTCAAAGCATGTGTTTGCAAAAATGTTCATATTCGACAATATTGCATACAAAATGCATATATTAGGAGAAATGCATGTTAAAATGCTGATGGATTTTCGTGAGGATTTTTTTTAAACCCCTTTTATTAGTTTTCACATATGCAACTATAAAAATGGTCATGGGATGTGGGGAGACAAACTGGAGAAATCAGGGGGGGGGGAATCAAGATAAGCTGGTTAAACGGGGTGTGGAACATACCTAAAGACCCTAGGGATAGAAGTGGAAATGTGGAGAATGGAACTTAAGAAAAATGGGAGGAGGAGTTAAAAATAGTGGGCGATTAGAAATTAAATTTAATTAAAAATTAGAAAAATTAAAATTAGAAATTGAGAGAAAGCAGAAGTAACTGATTTGTTCCTCTTTATCCGTTGATGTGGGAAAGAAAATCCTAAATCTGTAGTTTAAAACCTGTTCTCACAAAGTTGACATTCTTGCAGGTGGAAAAAACCACCACCCATTCTGAACTTCAGTTGCCTTGTCTTCCTCTAGGTATGTGTGTGTGTGTGTGTGTGTGTGTGTGTGTGTGTGTGTGTGTGTGTGTGTGTTGTCCTGCCTGTTCATCTTTGTGGTATAATGTAGTAGCTATAAAAGGAGATTAAATAGTGCCATAAAGTTTTATTAATGCCTTACATCATTGATACCTTGCCCATATTGATAGTTGCACTTCCATTACTGCTACTTAGTTATTTAATTAGCTATTCATACAGTATGTTGTAAACGAGTGTATTAGTGTTAAGTGTCTGTATTAAAGCTCACATTATGTAAAAACCTTTACCAATATCATAATTGGAGCAGAGTTATCCATTTTAAGTGACTTGAATTAGATTATTATAGATTATGTTTTAAAACACACGCACACACTACAGTACTTTAAAGGACATTGAAGATCACAGAGTATTAAGAGTGGGACTTCATTACAATAAAATGGGCATAGGGAACAATGGTGTGTTTTATGCCTATCAATTACATTTTCCTTTTAATAAGAACAATAACATTTTTATCGGGCAATATAGTGATACTTAAGACTGGAAAGATAGATTTAAAATAGCATGTGAAATTAAGAAACAAGTGCCTGGTTAACTATCAAAACCTGCCACCAAATAGTTGACTGGTTAATTCAAAATAATGTGAAACTCAGGCCATGTCCACATTTGCAATAAAGGGCAAATTTAAAGCATGTGATTTCCCCCTAAGATTTCTGAGAACCATTATTTAGCCCTCATAAAATTACAATTCCTTTACCTTTAACAAACTACAGTTACCAGGATTATTTGGGGGAAGGCATGTGCTTTAAAGGTACAGTGGTACCTCGGTTTGTGACAGCAATCTGTTCCGCCAAGGCGGTTGCTCGCTGAAGCAGTTGCTTGCTGAAGGCACGCTTCTGCACATGTGCGAAGCGCCGATAGAGTGCTTCTGCGCATGCACACGCTGCACAGATCGCTTCTGCGCATGCACAGTGTTTACCTGGATGTAAACACTTCCGGGTCCACGGCAGTCGCTCACCGAGGTAGGCGTAAACCGAGGTTTGACTGTATTTTAAATGTGTGGATATGACCACTGATCTGCCACCCCACTATCCTCTGCTGTTCTTCAGTGCTTGTTGCCCAAAGATGTGCTCTCCCACATGCCCAGCATGTTTGTACTCCTGTTGCAGTGACATCCACATTGGCTTGGTCATAACCACAGAGTCCAGAGGATGCCAGATCTCCAAGGAAGGCATTTACAGGGCATCAGGCCTCAAATCTGGTGGCAGACCAAATGTGTGTTATAAAGATGTCTGCAAATGCATACCCTCCAACATGTCCAGGCCAAAAAACGTGGCATGCATCTTCTGGGCTGTGCTCCTTGGTGAGTCACATGACCTGTGATAAAAGTGCTTTTTCAGGGCGAGATTGCAGTATGAATTTGTGCAAGATCATGAGAGATCACGATGCCCAAAATGGCTGTCATGCTCTTGCACAAAAAACCGAGATTTCCTGGTTTTCCTTGGACAATTGGTGGGAATGCAAATGTGACATGAAGGCTGGAAAAATTAACCCTGATGAGTGGGAATCCCTTGCAAATGACTGCAACACCTAGTCAGGCTGTATATCCACAGCAGTGACCAGAGAAGAAATGACTGCTAGGAGGAGCACAGAGAGAAGAAATGCCATGGTACACCTGCATCAGCACAACTGGAGTGTTGGCCCCTCCCCCGGTAACTTCCTACGTTGGCCCCCACCCTTGGAGAAGGAACTGTCAGTTTCTGGGTTCTATTTTACAGTATTTACTTTTGTCTGAGCCCTCTGTTGTCCCCGGGGAGTGTTGTCCCCGCCCCCCCACCCGTTGTGAAAGACCCTGTTCTGTTTGTTTTTCCCTGCTTGGCAATGCTGCAACCTATTGAAAAAGCTGGGCCTTGTTGCTGCAAAAGGACTGTTTTCAGTTGGTTGCTGTGGAATTTTGTGATGTCATCTGGCGGCACAGCTGCTGGAGTCTTCAGAGCTTCTGGTGGTGACCTGTGCCTGAAACAAGCAGGGCAAAAGGTATGTGTGGCTAAGCCCCCTGTGTCTTCACAACTCCAGATTTCTTTAGCTTCCTGGTTTTTCATATTTTGTCCGACTTCCCTTTGCCACTCAGTGCCTTGAACCAGCCTCCTTGAAATTCCGTTTTTCCCTCCTCCTAGTTTCTCCTCATTTTGGTGAGAGGTTTCATCAGAGTAACCTTTCATTAGAAATGCCTTGCATCAGTCCTCTGTACTCCTTTGTCCTTTTCCTCAAGTATTAATTCTTCATTTTTCCTTTCTTCAGGTTCCACTTTATTGATCCATTGCCTACTTAGCACTCTCTCTTCATCCTCTGGGATACCTGTTCTTTTGTTTCCAGGCCTCTTACCAGCTGTGTATGGAATTTTAATCCCCATCAAACTGACAATTCTGTCTTCCCTCACTGGAGTTGGACCACCGAATGCTTAGCTCCTGAACATTCTGTGCCATCATGCAAGCTCAGCCAACCAGAGGCCCCACTGCCATAAGTGCAATACTATAGATGGGAAGCAACACTGTGCTGAAATGCACTTCATGGTGGGAATGGAAACAAGAGCAAGCCTGTTACCCCTAAATGTACTTATTTGTTTGAGTATTGGTATCAGTTGAGTTTGCTATTGTGAAAAGAATACAAAAGGTTAAATAGAATATAAATGTAATTAGTATACAAGCAATTAAAAGGTAAAGGTAAAGGGACCCCTGACAATTAGGTCCAGTCGTGACCGACTCTGGGGTTGCGGCACAAATCTCGCTTTATTGGCCGAGGGAGCCAGCATACAGCTTCCAGGTCATGTGGCCAGCATGACAAAGCCACTTCTGGTGAACCAGAGCAGCACATGGAAACGCCGTTTACCTTCCCGCTGTAGCGGTACCTATTTATCTACTTGCACTTTGACGTGCTTTCGAACTGCAAAGTTGGCAGGAGCTGGGATCGAGCAACGGGAGCTCACCCCGTCACAGGGATTCGAACCGCTGACCTTCTGATCATCAAGCCCTAGGCTCAGTGGTTTAACCCACAGCGCCACCTGGGTCCCTATACAAGCAATTATGTTTAGTATAATAAGATTAATATAATATAATATAATATAATATAATATAATATAATTAATACCATGAATAGAATATTAATATTTCAATACATATTTCCAAGCACTTTATTTTACTGTTTCTTTTCAAAAAGAAAATGGCGGTCTTTCCCTGCCCCTCAGTTTGCTTGAATTTGTACTCTCTTATCTGTCCTCCCCAACTTCAAACTTCCTCAGCAGAAAATATGAATTCACTGAAACTTGCACTTTATTATTGCAGGAAGAAACGAATAAACACCATTTCTTGCCTTCCCTCCCTTGCCTTCACCGGATTTGTTAATTTCATCATATATGCCTGTAAAGTAATCCTCCTTTCTGGATCATTGTAAAATGGCTTTTTAACCCAGAGTCCTGGGTACAGCATCCACTGAGGAAAATTTCCATAATTAGTTTCACCTTGCCACCTGTGTCTAATGCAAGACAGCGTCAAGGTCACCATGACTGTGCAAAAATTAACTGAGGGCTCAGCCACACTTTTTGCCCCATGCTTTCTAGGCAGAGGTCCACACTTTAAAGCGCTATGCCTGAGCGCTTTTTTTTTTTTGCCCTGCTGCTTTCTCCGTGAAAACCCACTCTTCACCCCTAAATTGGAACAAACAGGGCTTAAAGCTTTAATCAGATATAACACTTTAAAGCATAGACCTGTGCCTAGAAACACAGCAGTTGGCAAAGCCCCCAGTTGGCGAGGCCCAGCAGAGCTCAGCATAAGCACATCCTAACCCCCTCCAGTTCTGGGGGTTAGGATAACTCTGCCCCCAAGTCTTGTGGCACCTTAATGATTAACATTATTTATAACAGCAGAAGCTGTATGGCAGCCCTAACTTTGCATCTGTTCAACTGAATTGCTGCTTTCTATACTTCTTGCATTTCATTTCCCTCTGACTCCACTGCTTACAACCGTGTTTATAAATACCCGCAGCTGAAGATTACACTGCATGCATCTAGTAAAGTGGATCTTAGCTCATGAAAACTTGTGCCAATTTTTTAGCCTTTAAAGTGCCACAACATGCCTTGTTGTTTTAAACTTCCAGGTTTTTTTTAAATATTCTGTTGATCATTTTGATTGCTGTAGTAGCCATACTCAGGAAAGCTATTGACTTTATTTCTTTATTTAAAAGCATTTCTGAAGCACTTAATATCTTTAAAATCTCTAAGCAGCATAGAAAATGCAATATAAAAACAGAAAAACAAAAAGAGATACAGCAGTTTTTTAAAAAACAACAACAACAACAACAAAACAGTTTAATAAAAGCAGATAAAAACAGGAATTCAGTAATAACAGAGTCAATTGTTTTAAGTCATGGAAAGCCTGGGCGAGGAGACAAGTCTTTACAAAGACAGTTGAAGCAACTGATGGGTGATGTACCATGTATGAAAGAAGGAAGAGCATCACAAAGTACAGAGGCAATGTCAGGAGATTGTCCTGCCATTTTCAGGTCACTTTCCTATGATATTCTTCAGCATGTGGTGCTGTGAGTAAAATTTCTCCAATGATCTTACAGGTCTATAGAGGGGTAGGTGGTGTTTCGGGTAACCTGGTACAGATATGACCAGAGCTTTTTATCTTCATAGCTGCCAAGTTATCCCTTTTTTAAAGGGATTTTCCCTTATGCTGAGTAGGCTTCCTCGCGAGAAAAGGGAAAACTTGGCAGCTATGTTTATCTTAGCAACAAGATCTTGAACATGGCTTGGTAGCTGATATACTACTAAAACTTGCATAGGCTCAGCAGAACCTTTTGTCTGAAGGTTCGCACCATGTCATAAGCTGCCCTTTGGCTCTGCTGTTAATGTCCCTTTGAGCCACTCCAGGAATATTTTCCAGAATCCTTGATCTGTATCTTTCTTGCTGTTTGCTGTTGCTCATGTTCTTATCATTAGCTCCTTCAAAAGAAAGCTGGAACTTTGCCAAGCATCAGATGTGAGACCACAGTTTGGCTAGACCTCTTCCTTTGTTTTCGAGACAGGGGGCAGCCAATGTAGTGCCCTCAAAATGTCATTTGACGTCAACTCCCATGAGACCCACCCAGCATGGCCAATGGCCAGAGATTATGGGAGTTGTAGTACATTAACATCTGAAATAAGTCACATTGACTACACCTGCCCTACATGGTAGAAAGCAATTTTTGGACCAAATTCTATACGGTTGATTTTATCTTCCTTCAGCGAGTCTGAAGCTAACGACAGCTTCCACCAGGAGATTTGCTTGAATTTCTTACTGTGCTAAAATTGTTGGACTAGGTTGTAAACATACAGTACATTGCCCTCTTTAAGTAAAAATTCTCTATCACAAATTATGCTTGACTCAAATGGTTGTTACTAGTGCTAGGAAAACTCGCATTGCTTGAGTTTTGAATCAGCTCATTATTTAGAAGCATTCTTGGTGAGCATTTGGTGACAGATAATCCCATAGGAAATGCAAGCTTTTGACAGAAGAAGGTTCCCCATCATGCTGAACATATTTACCTGGGAGTAAGCTCCAATGAAAGGGGATGCGGGTGGCGCTGTGGTCTAAACCTCAGAGCCTGGGGTTGCCAATAAGAAGGTCGGTGGTTCGAATCCCCTCGACGGGGTGAGCTCCCGTTGTTTGGTCCCAGCTCCTTCCCACCTAGCAGTTCGAAAGCACATCAAAGTGCAAGTAGATAAATAGGTACTGCTCCGGTGGGAAGGTAAATGACATTTCCATGTGCTGCTCTGGTTCGCCAGAAATGGCTTAGTCATGCTGGCCACATGACCCGGAAGCTGTATGATGGCTGCCTTGGTCAGTAAAGCGAGATGAGCGCCCAGGCGCATAGCAAGGGAGGGGCAAAGGGGGCAGGCTGCCCCTAGCTCCACTCTGGCGGGGCCAGCGCCCCTGACCTGCCCCTTGCCTCCTCCGCCCGAGCAGGAAGAAGCAGAGCGCACTACGGAGAAGGGTTGCCGGGCGGCGCCGGCAAACCGCAAGCAAGCCTCTCTGCTCCATAACGCTTCAGAGCGCGCCAGCCAAGCAGAGCAGCAGCGCCAACCCGGACGGACTGCGCATGTGTGGACTCATACGTTGTGCATCGTTGTGCATCAGGACGCGTGCATGCTGCGGAGTGACACCCCGCCCCCAGGGGGTGCCGCCCGGGCAGCCAAGCGGCACCGTTCACCACTGTGAGCGCCACAACCCCAGAGCAACCAGAGACAGGGGTACCTTTACCTTTAAGCTCCACTGAATTCAATGGAACTTACAGTTCAGCTCTGAATACCAATAGCTGGGAATTGCAAGTGGAGAAAGTGCTGCTGTGCTCAGGTTCCAGGCTTCCAATGGGCATTTCCTGCGTACTGGGAGAATAGGATGCTGGACTAGATAGGCATTTTTAGGAGGGCTCTTCTTACTTTTGAGTAGCCATCAACAGAATTGCAATGTAGTGGTCTTTTCTGTTTCCTTCATTTCTGTTTACTCTACGTGGACCATTTAAAAGTCATCCCCACCCCTCAAAATCAGGTTGCATGCCCACAGGCAAGCTGCATGCCTGATCAAGATCTATATTCCTAGCATTGTTTACGGAATCACTTGCTGGTCATAAATTTTATGGAAGGCTAATCAAATGCAAAGCACAGGAGTGGTAGCACTCAGAGAAATGGACGCCACAGGGCAAATAGAAACTGCAACAGCATGCTTGTTGTTTTGGTCACTGATATACCAGTAGGATTCACGGATCTCATTAAAATCCAGCCTACAGTTCCGAGGCAAGAAGCCTCACTAAGGATTTCAGACCCTTAAAGCTAAATATAGAAAAATAATGTGTTTCCTTTTGCCTTTTAAACAAACAAACAAGCAGAAAAGAGGCTATGGTATGGTAGCGTACAATATGGGTCGAGGTTATCCTAATATTTTTTTTTTAAAAAAAGTTTATTAATCCCACCAAGTATATATATAATAAAGTTTGGGGGAGGGTTATTTTAGGAGGGAATACAAACACAATTCACATAGTAATTCAAGAGGACTATCGACACCAAGACATCTATTTTGACCTCACTTAATGTAACACAACTTGTGATACCCCTCACCACCATCAAAACAGATTTTTAGTATGTTTATTGTTCTATGCATATATTCAAGATAAATAAAATTTATTTGAAAAATCAACAAACAGAATTTTAGGGTGCTAGTTCTGACAATTATTTATCAATCAACTATTACATCTTTTTTGTGGTCTGCTAAACATTCCCCCACCCCCACCTAGGTGCCTATAAATATTGGATTAATTCCAGATCCCCCATGGCTAGGGTTCAGTGGCAGAATACATGCTTTGCATGCAAAAGGTCTCAGGTTCAGACCCCAGCATCTCCAGGCAGGGCTGCGAAAGACTCTTGCCTGAATCCCTGGAGAGCTACTGCTAGTCAGTACACACCAACCTTCCCCAATCTGGTGCCCTTCACATATTTTGGACACAGCATGGCTGTGATGTAAGAAGTCCCCACCTTAGGCCTTTTGTTTCCAAACCTCTCAAATTATAAAAAGCACTAATAGGGATTTCTGAGGTAACACTAAACCTCTCCACTCTTCCCTATAGCCTTATTGTAATCCCCCTATCCCTTGTGGGTTTTACAAATAAAATGAGAGTACTTTTCCAGCCCAAACGTGGTGCGGTATCTTCTTAAGCTCTGGGGTGAATATGAGACTATTCTTAGTGTACACACCAGTAAGGGGTTCTCCTCACTTGAGCTTTCCCCACTGTGAAGCTTTCCTCCCTCCCGAGGAAACTTTGTGTCACCCTTGAACCAGTCTCCCTCTTCCTCCCCCCCTCTTGGTGCACTCAAGGGACAACAAACTATCCCTTCTGCTTTAGAAAGGGGTTTTGTCCTTTTAGTGAGTATCCCCACCAGATGAGCCATAGATACCTCTGCTGGAAAGATCACACAAATGATACCGGTAGTTTAGATGGCACTTTAACTTAACATTTTATGTCTTAAAATCTTAACGGTTGCGTTCAAGTTTCATGTGTACAAGCATGTGGTTTCAATAGAACTGTTCTTGTTAATCATATAATTACAAACCTAACCAATTCCTCATCTACACCTACTCTAGTAACCTACTCCACAACCTCCCACACGCTCCCGCTCCCAAAACCCTCTCTCCTCCAGAATTAACGGCTACCCATCCTCTTTATACCCGTGGCTGTCCCGCCCCTCATGGAATGGAATGCCGTCAATCAACTAAGAGGCTGGGTTTAACACTTAACACCCTGGAGTTCTTCTACTCAAGCCAGCCCAATCCGTCACAATGGTCAATGGTGAGGCTCCCCACCCCTGCTATAGTCTCACGTGGAGAGCAACAGAGCATTCTGGCCTTTTAGAAGTCCAATTTGCCCAACTCTCCCTGCCCAGGAGGACAGAAGTTGTTCAAAATCTATTCCCCCTGCTTTTTTTTTTTTTTACACATCTTAGGGGTACAGCTGGATTTCCCAGCAATCAATGTAAATGTCTGGAATGTCAAGAAACTGCCCATATGAGCCCACAGTTACGAACATAAATGGACTTGTCTGTTCTGTAGAATTTTTGCCACACAAGTAGCAGTCTGATATTGTATACACAGACTGGTGTCAACTCTCCAGGGTTTTTAGATAGGAATCTTTTTCAGGTCTACCTGGAAATGCCAGGGATTGAACCAGGGGCCTTCTGCATGCAAACAGGTGGACTCTACCACCAAGCCTATATGGGAGTGGCCCTCACCAGTATGACCTCAGGACAAATTCTGGACTCCAGGTGTCACCATTCTAGACCTTCCCTGGTCGATCAAGGACCCAGAGTTCTGGAACTCGTGGGGAGAATTGACTCAGTTAAAAATTCAAGATGCCTTGTCAACAACTCTACCATACGCCCTTGTTTAACAATTCAAAATAAGGGAAACACAATGCAAACACAATACTGCTGAACCTCTTGTCTTTCCAATGCTACATTTTTGAATGCCCCGAGGAGGGATGCCATATCAGTTTCATGATAGATTGTCTTTCCTGTGGCCACAAGGTGAAAGGAGCAGTGTTGTTTGGTATGCTTCCAAGCCTACTCTTTTTCTCTGTCTTGGCATGCTTTCTGTCTATACTATGCAAATCTCTTTCCCCTACCTAACCTTTACAACATCACATTGCCTTTAATGTACTCTTTGTGGCTATCCCTTTCGTCCTTGCTATTAACTGACTCTTCCTTCCCTGCCCCTGTATTTCATCTCATTGCTTCATTTTTCACATGCTTTCTGATGTATCCTAGCTCTCTTGATGTACTCTTCGCCCATTCCAGCCAATGAACAATAGAAAGGAGCTTCAGACATTATTGGGAGTCATTTTGGACTCACAGCTGTCCATGGAGGCACAGGTCAATTCTGTATCCAGGGCAGCTGTCTACCAGCTCCATCTGGTACGCGGGCTGAGACGCTACCTGCCCGCAGTCTGTCTCACCATAGTGGTGCATGCTCTAGTTATCTCCTGCTTGGACTACTGCACACTAATGCACACTACGTGGGGCTACCTTTGAAGGTGACCCAAAAACTGCAACTAATCCAGAATGCAGCAGCTAAACTGGTGACTGGGAGTGGCCACCGAGACCACATAACACCAGTCTTGAAAGATCTACATTGGCTCCCAGTACGTGTCCGAGCACAATTAAAGTGTTGGTGCTGACCTTTAAAGCTCTAAACGACCTCGGCCCAGTACACCTGAAGGAGCATCTCCACCCCCATTGTTTTGCCCGGACACTGAGGTCCAGCACCAAGGGCCTTCTGGTGGTTCCCCCACTGCGAGAAGTGAGGTTACAGGGAACCAGGCAGAGGGCCTTTTTGGTAGTGGCGCCCGCCCTGTGGGACGCCCTACTGTCAGATGTCAAGGAAATAAACAACTATCCGACTTTTAGAACATATCTGAAGGCACCCCTGTTTAGTGAAGTTTTTCATGTTTGAAGTTTTACTCTGCTTTTAATTTTCTGTTGAAAGCTGCCCAGAGTGGCTGGGGAAACCCAGCCAGATGGGCGGGGTAGAAATAACAAAACAACAACAACAACAACAACAACTTATTATTATTATTATTATTATTATTATTATTATTCTAGGAAATGTACGTGGAAATAATAATGGAATAATGTAACAGCAATGTAACTGGCATTATACTTAGTTATGTAAATGCCACAAACAGGGAGCCACCACAGAAAAGACCCGTTTTCATGTTGTCACCCTCCAAACCTCTCGAAGGGGGAGGCCAGAGTGCAATTATCAGGCAATTATCAATTCCTACACCAGTGGCTTGAATCAAGGTTATGGGTTTTCATTATTCAACATGTGTTAATTAACTTACCAAACACCAGGTTGTTTGTGTTGCCAATAGTGCTGCCTTGTTAATTGGTCACTCGTACTATTTTGCTTTCAGATAATTGCCACTGCCTGTTCGTTGATTGTCCTGTGAACTCTTCTACATTCCTGCCACCACCACTCTATGTATTTGTCTTTGCCAGTTCAAGATTACCCTTCATGAAGTGCCCTGTGGTCATCAACAGTTTTTGCCATCATGCTGCAAAAGTTGAGTTACTGCAGTGCTTGATGTGAGACTCCCTTGGGCTTAATCCTCCAGATGCAGCTGGTGCAGAATGCAGCCACTAGATTAACCAGGGCACCCCATTGACACCATATAACTGCTGATGGAACTGCTGATGGAACTGCACTGGCTGTCAACATGCTGCCAGGCTCAGTTTAAGGTTTGCCTTTTAGCATTTAAAGCCCTAAACTGTTGTGAACAGGATATCTAAGGGACTGCCTCATCCTCTACTGTATATCTATCCCTGCCCAGCATTTATGCTCCTCATATGGGGCACTGCAAAGACAGTCCTATGCCTTGGAGGTGTGCTTGGCCTATAAAAACCAAGCTTTTAGACTTGCAACTCCACCTCTCTGAAATTAATTACTAGTTTTAATCAGACAGGCACCCACTGTGATTGTGTTTAGACAGCTACTGAAAACACTAAAAAGAAAAGAAAAGAAGGCTTTCCTTGAGGTGCAGCCCACTAATTTATGGAAGGTCAGTTCTACAGCCGATGAAATAGTTTGTGCCAATAACTCACCAATACTATAATTACTCTGCTCAAAATTAGGGTGCCCAGTTGTTGGGAATCCCAGGCAGGTGGAGCACAAATCCTGCTTGCCAGGGGTGAAGGAAGCGGGGTGCAGTGGGTGTGGACAACCCGGAGTGTCACCACTGAGGGGGGGTGACAAAATGCTGGGCGGCACTCACCACGGAGCCTGCAGCGCTCCTGAGCCACGCGTCTCTCCTGGGAGAGACATGGTGGCTTAGGCGTGCACAGGCTCCGTGCTGTCCAAATGTTCCACCTGCTGCCTCCCCCCGAGCTGAAGGGTGGCTGAGTGGGAAGAGGCAGGCAGACTCTGGAGGCCCCATGGTGTGCCCTTCCCCTATGGGTGGCTCACCCCACTCCTGGGCATGCCGCCCCAGGAGCCTGAGCAGCTTCCTCTCCCGCTGCTGCTGCTGACTTCCTATCAGCATCTAATTGGGCACTTTGATAAAAAGATGCTGGATTAGATGGACCTTTGTTTTGATCCAGAAGAGCTCATATTATGTTTTTATGTTCAGAATAGGATGAGTCCAAAGGGGGCGGGAAGAGAGAAAAGAGAAACATCCAAACTTCAGTGCTGTCCTTCGTCAAATAAATATAAAAATAAGGATTGCAATTTTCTAATGGATTTTTCAAAGATAGTGAAATACATTTCCAGGTAAAGTGTTTCCCCCTACTTTCCCAATGTTATTATGAGTTTTAAGCGCATCTGAGGCGAAATGGAATGCAGGAAGTAACAAGTATCTAAATTCATTGGTAGCTCTTTTGTTTGCTTATCAAGTGAATCGGTTGTTAACAGTCAGGCCTTTTATATGCCTAAGTCCACTTGCTAATAGACTTCGCATTCTTATCGTGATGTTTCCTTGAACTCGAACTAGGTGTAGAAATGTAAAGATTGGGATGTGGAGAAATGACTAAATTACAGAGCATCGTGCTGCAACCGATACAGAGAAATTCTGATATATTTTTTGTGGGGAGAAAAAAAAATATTGCCAATTATGGGAGCTGTCAATTCAACAATGGGCTTATTCACTCTGGTGTTTGATTAATGTGAAATTATTCAGTTGGCTACCTTGTAGTTGGCCTATTTTTGTGTCCAATTAGTATGCTAATAATGGTAATTATGTTCTATACTGCATGTCTCATCACCTAGAGGGTTTTTAAAATGATAAAATAATGAGAATAAACAAGCTGATGCTGACATTCACTGGGCGATTCTAATTACTTACTGAGAGCACGCTGGGGAATCAACACTCAACCAAAGAAAATGATTCTTGCTTACTTTGTTAAAACTCCTCTTTTCAAAAGAGCATTAATAGTTTGCCACTGTTTCCTTTTTTTTCTTTATTGCAAGGGACCACAGTGCTTCCCCCTCCCCCACCCCTCTGTTGCTTTGTTTATGTACGGCATGGGCGTAGACATATATAATCCAGTCATATTTGGCTTTTCTAATAACTGTTTGCTGGCAGTGTCAGCAAAACAAATTGTCATAATTGCCAAATTATGCACCTTTGTAATGGCTACCATTTGTTTCCTCCTTCTCCCTGATAAACACACCGTCACCTGTGACGTTTACAGTACCTGGTGCATTTTCAGCTTAGGCGAGCAGATAATTGGCACTCATTTTGCCCCACCAGGGCTCGACACTATGGTACCTCGTCATGGCAAGGGAGGTGAGATTCGTTTCAGAGGAAAGGAGGCAAGGGAAAAGAAAGGGTGTGCTCCAGCCAGCATTGAAATTCTGTGCCTACTTCATCCAAATGCTGTAGCTTGAAAACAACTGGATTCCCAGGCTACTTCTTTCAGATGGGAGTGGGTGAGACAACAGGTTTCAAAATGTGCTCCTGGGTGTTCCAAATGAAATTGCTAAAAATAAAATGTGGGGAGCAGCAGTGCATTTTGAGATCATATTTAATCCTTCAGTAACTATCATTCACTTTATGCATTAATCTATCGAGATAGGAACATAGGAACTGCCTTGTTCATATATGCCCACTGGTTCATACAGTGCAGTTTTCCCTCTGCAGCTGTCCAGAGTTTCAGACAGAGATCATTCCCTGCCCTACCTAGAGATGCTGAGGATTGAATCTGAGACCTTCTGCAACCAAAACAGATGCTCTGCCACTGAGATATGACCCTTCTCTGTTGTACATATGCATATAAATATATATATATATATATATATATATATATATATATATATATGCACTTCTAAGCAGTTTACATAAAGAGGAAATGTCGATAAAATCAACAGGCTTTTGAAACAAGTAGATGTAACAAAGTGATCAAAATATTGATAAACTTGACAGTTTAAAAATATGCTTTATAAAAATCAATATAACAGTGAAGCAAGCGAGGAAAGTTAGAGGGTTTCTTGATTTTATATTGGAGGTACAGGCCCCATTATATATACTTATTGCTGCTGTTCGATTGTCCCTATTTCCCTATTCTGTTGTATTTCGAAGTGTAATGTAATGAAGTAATACCCCTCCCCACTGTAACGCCCCTCATTATATATATAAGGGTCTGGTGACTTCTGTTTCAGTGTATCTGAAGAAGTGTGCATGCACACAAAAGCTCATACCAAAAACAAACTTAGTTGGTCTCTAAGGTGCTACTGGAAGGATTTTATTTTTATTTTTTCCCTCCAAGCAACTCAAGGTGATGTGCATGCTTCTCCCCTCCTCCATTTTTTTTTATCCTCACAAGAGCCCTATGAGATAGAACAGGCTGAGAAGCAGTGACTGGCCTAAGGCCATCCAGAATGCTTCATGGCTGAGTGGGGATTCCTTGCCTCCTGAGTGAGGAATCCTGGCCTCCCAGATCCTAGTCTGATGCTCTAACTGTGACACCACACTAGTTGGACACAACCCATGATGGGCAAATGTTTGCCATGTCACTGAAAACTTTTGCCCTCAAAGACACTTTCCTTAGGAAGAAACAGGATTGCATATGGCACCATAACAACCCCTCCTCTGTTCTCAATGTTCACATTTCATTAATGTGTAGATAAAAACAAAAGAGAACTTAGGGCCTCCTCCTCCACCTGGAGATGCTCAGTCACATCTCCAAAGATCAGCTCCAGTCGCGGCATCCTCTACCAGCCTCTAGCCCAGAAAATAATAAGATGTTAATTCATTTCAAGCTACAAGCCAACTTGGGATGTTTCCTAGTGCACGAGTAATGTAAACATTGGGGCATTCGGTTCTCTCTCTGGGTTACGGCTTTTAAAATGTAATTAAATCATGTTAAAAGATACATTTACAAAATAGCGGTCCAAGCAGACGTGCCTGATCTGCCAGCATTTCTCCTGCTGCTGCTCGTTTTCCAAAATGTGATGCAAGTAACTAGTTATTTGCTGCATCATTTACATTTTATTTTAATGAGAAACATTTGGGGAGGGATACCAGCCATGCAGGTAGCTTCAGGTGACTCTCTGTTGATTAATATTGATTCATTCATTCAGCACTGTGCAGCAGTGCTGTGAAACCTCTGACTCCTGGGCATAATTAGGCCTGCCAGCTGTCCTCATTTGGCTCATAAGGCCATTCTGACCAAGCCACACCCTCTTGCCCTATCACCAACACTCTATATGACATCAGTTGTTGGGCATGAAACAGTTGCACCCACAAAGCCCTCTACAAAGTCCAGGAGTTGCCTAGGACAATGCATGGAGCTTTGAAGCCGCAACAGTCAGCTGACCACCAGTGCTTCAAAGCAATGTGCATGATGTGCTTGTGCCCACAAGGTTTAATTCCAAACTTTGCAGATGAAAATGGGTCACCTGTCGTCGCTGTGACATCAGAGGATTGACAGGTGTGTGGCCCTTCTGATCTATCGTACTTTGTCCACTGGGGGTGGGAGATAAGGATCCCCATCATCTTGTTGTATCCAGTGTAGTGCTAAGTTAATGTCACTTAGCAGTAAATATTTTTCCGCTGGCAACATGTATTGCACAAGAGGAACATTGTTCTGCAAGAGAATACATAAGCAGGTTGCTGGTAGCATTGCTACACAACACATGGTACATAGTACACTAGTGCAACTGTTGTGTTAGGTTCCTCTGTTGTGCAACATTAAAACTTAGCCATCTACTAGTGCAAGAGCCTTAGCACTAGCAGGCAGAGAATGTTTACAAGAGGTATTAGTATTGATGTTTTGGTCTTAGGTATGATTTTATTGCTGTTGGCTATTTTATGGGATCTTTGTATTCTAAACTTTGGGCTGCTTTAGACTTTTCTGCAGAAAACTACAAATAAATTTAATAAAATTTAAAAATTTAAAATGTGATTGTCTACTTTCCCTAATTATTGTATAAACAAGTAACAAAAAGCTAGGCCCATCAAGACACCTTGTGGGGCCTTATGGGGTCTCAGAAAGTACACACAAGATTCTTAATCTTGGGGTTGTGGCTTTGAGCCCCACATTGGGCAAAAGATTCCTGCATTCCTCTATGTTTTCCTATGTATGGCCTTATCTGCACTATAGATTATCCCCACCTCTCAAAAAAAGAATCCTGGGAACCGTAGTGTGTTAAAAGTGCTGAGACAAAAATGTAGTATAAACACTGACAACTGGGAAACCCTGGCCTGCGAGCGCTCCAGTTGGAGAACAGCCTTTACCTAAGTGTCATGGGCTTTGAAGAAACTCGATTTCAGGATGCAAGGGAGAAACATGCTAAGAGGAAGGCACGCTTGGCAAATCCACACCGTGATCAACTTCCGCCTGGAAACCAATGTCCCCACTGTGGAAGGACATGTGGATCCAGAATTGGCCTCCACAGTCACTTACGGACCCTTTGTTAAAACTGTGTTTATGGAAGACAATCTTACTCGGCTACGAGCGATCGCCAAAGAAGGAGGAGGCCTCTATTCCCCTCACAGGGCTCCAATTCTCAGATTATGCTGGGATTAATTGTCAAACCATTCTGAGAATTGTAGCTGTGTGACGGGAATAAGGAGCCTCCCACCAACTTTCAGCACCGATAAAAACTACAGCTCCCAGGTTTCTTGGGGGGGGGGGAGCCATGACTGTTTAAAGTGGTATGATACTGCTTTAAATGCATAGTGCAGATGGGGCCTGAATTACGTGCTTGGGAATTAAAATGCTGCATCACCTTCTCCCCCCTCCCACTTTACCTCCCATCCATGGCAATTAATTAGCTAGTTATAAACAACTGTCATTTGTCTGCTGGATGTGTCAAGTGCTTTCCTGCTACCCACAGCTACTGCTATACTCTGCCAATGCCAAGAAGCTCCAGACCAATCCTTGGCTGAGAATTTCATTTGCAGGGGGAAAGCCAGGGGAGGTCTCTGTAGCATGCTCTTGCCAAAGTAATTGAGCGTGCGGTGGGAGGACCAAATCCTCAGGAACCTAAATGTGTGCATGTTGCTGAAAATAGAAAATAAAACATTTCAACCGTCCGTGCACTTTCGTTAATTGTTCTCTTGATAAATGAAGATCATTTAGGGAGAATTCCCCACTATGCCCAGGAACAATTATTTCTGCTTTCCCAAAATGGCACGTCGAAATGTACAAATCCCTGATTTCATTTTCCTTCCTTTTAATGCATGTGGGGGAGGGCATGCTGAGTGTGCCATAGATCTATTAAAATATTAGAAATGCCCCACAGCTTTATAGCCACAGCCGTCACTTTCCCCTTCTGGGTGCCTTTTAGCACATTCTTACAGTGCCATCATTCAGAACTTGCCAGCATGAAAAAAGGAACATTGGTGATGGTGGGGAAGAAGAGGAGGAGGAGGGGAAGACAACCAATTTGCCAACAGGAGTGCCAGAAAACCTAAATATTATAACGGCTAAGATCCTGCAGCTCTCTACAGTCCCAGCCAAAAGCTCATTAAAACAGGAGGGCTTGGATTTAAGCTGATTAACAGCCAGCTGACATGAGCATTCATGTTGCTAGATCAGTAAGTGAGGATTTGCATGTGACAAACAAGTTATGCCAGGTGAAAAACCACAGAGAGAGCCTTCACACCACCTTAAACACATTCCTTTGCAATACAGCCATTTTACAGATGGGACCAAATGAGAAAAGAGCCCTCTTCATTCATTACTGAAGTGAAGAGGGGAAAGGAATACAAAAGGGCTGTAAGGCGACATTTTCAATCCCGCCTCCTGTGCCATCTCTTTTTAAAAATATTATTGTGATTGTTGATGTTCAATGTGCATCAGTGAATTGGGGTGATTTGGCTCTGGAGCTTATGTTCCCAAACAGGATTGCATTAACAAGGTGTCTCAAAGCAGACCACTAAGCTTCTGAGTCACTCTGTTCTTGGTTTTTCCAAAAAGTTGGAAGCACAAGTTTCCTGCCTCTCCCCTCCCCCTTTTCCAAGAAGCAAAACTGTTGTGACGTGGGGTTTGTGATTTCAGCTCTCTTGACATAACATGCTGGAGACAGTTCTCTAGTAACAGCTCTTTCTTAAAGTGAACAAGACTGACTGTGAGGGCAGGAAGGCTACATTTATAGGGACAGGGAACTAGCTAGAAAGGGATACATTTTGGAGGGAACAATATCAGGCAATCACAGTGCTGCCTTTTGGAGGGAACCAATAAGACAGAGGATCCAAATACAGCAGCTTAAATGAACCAATAGTAGCTGTACCCTCTGGAACCAAAAGGCAGTTACTTTATCCTAATGCAATAATAATACAGATATAAGATCCTTTGACTCAATACACAACACCCAAGCTGACTGGGGAAATCCCCAGAACTCAAGAGGGGGTGGGGTGAAGAAGGGAGGATAGGGGAATCTTTTATTTTGATGGGCAGGGCTATCATTAAATTGCAGTAAATTGTTTTCTGAAACCACTCCAATCGCAGTGCTATGGGGGAAGGGCATTGAAGTAAATCAGGTGGTTGCATGCCATCTAAAGGATTAGGCATGTAGATTGTGGGTATCCCTGGGTGCACCTTTGTCACTAGAGGCGCAAGTTACCTCTGTGATTAGAAGTGCCTTTTACCAGCTTTGGCCATATTTTAGCCACTGTAGTCTATGCTCTTGTGGATTACGCAAGAGATGCAATCTGAGTTGAAATATAATTTAGGGACAACATTACTAAGCAGAAGTCCATGGGTCCAGTAGACAGCTGGACAAGGCAAGGCAAAGGAGTCCCATTCAGAAGTAGAGAGCTAAGTGGCTTTGGGATATATCCAGCCTCATATAGCCAGCATACTTAACTCTAATTAATGCATGAAGGGGTTAAAATCATAGAGTAAGCCGTTCTGCCAAGCTTAGCAAGTTCACACCCCTTCAACTTTGTAGCAAGGGTTTCCAAACTCTTTGTTCTCCCATATTTTCCACCATGTTAGCCTACCATAAAGGAAATATGGGTTGGTTGCTCCAAGCCCAGACCATATGGCTTAAGCAAGTTATCTTTGTGTTTCTATACAAATAATTTAGAAACATTTAACATTTTGAAACTACTGTACGTTATACTGCCTGTCTTTTCTTGCTGCTGCATGGAAAAGCACATGAATATGACCTTTGAAGAGCTTGTAAGTAAACCATTTTTAACTTATGAAATGTGTGGTCTCTATCAATACTAAGGCAAGTGGGGAAGTTCTGGAAAAAAAATGGAAGGGGAGATTGTATAGGTCTAACAGCCTATATTTCCATGCTTTGCTTTGCTGCATGTTTTGTGATTTTAAATCTCTGCTGTGGCTCTCACTGAAGAATACTTACCCCAAACCTAGAGCTAGGCACCCAGGAAATTCTCCTATTTTACCATATATAGTAATTTATTCTTTTCCTAACCAACAGTGACATGCATTGATGCAACCTCCTCATCTGACTTGGCCAGGTTCTCTCACTAGAAGTGGGCCAGGAACCCACATTGAGAATTCTTCCAGGCCAGGTCGTCCCCTGGAGGTGGGGCACCTTTAGCTCTGGAATCAGCTAGCTCTGTCTGCTAACAGTCATTTGGAAATCTGGGTCCTTGTCAGATGATTTGTTGCCCTGGGTAGGAGTAGAGCCCAGCATTAATATGTGCATCCAGACTACATGGAAAAAACCATGCCACGATCTTTTGAAACCCAGCTATAACAAATGCCATGCACATTGCACAGGGATAAATGTGGCATTGCACAACTTAGGAAATCCTGGCAATATAAATCTCTTTGCCCAATTGCACTTGGCTTTGTATAGTTCAAATAGCTTCACTCCCTGCTCCCCTGCCTTCTTCTGGAGCCAAACGGTTAAGAAGGGTCAGCTATATGATATGCCCGAGGGAAAGGAAAGCGAAAGGAAGTACTGGTGGCTTGTTCTAGATAATAAATAGCAGTATTATATGGTGCGTCAGGGGATCAAAACATTAGAATAGGATATACAAACATCAATGGGAGTCTTCACGAGATGTGAAATGAAAGAAAGAGGAGAAAAATGAAAATAGGAAAGGGGGAGGGAGAGAGGGAGAGAGAAATGAATGGATGAATCATGGAGCAGTACCTAACGTAGGGTCAGGGGTGTAAACTTCCCAAATTTTGGTGGTGTGGGTCTCAGGATTAGGCCAAACCTAGGAAAAAGTGGGGGTGGAAGATAGTGGTCACTCATTATGTCCTACATTTTAATTTCCTTTTTAATCTGCAAATGTGCAGAGAAAGACCACTTACCTGTTTCCAGGCAGCGGCAGCAGTTGTGGCTCAGCATGGCTGCCAGAGGGCCAAGTGGAGGCAAATCATTTGCCCGCATGGCTGACTGACATCACAACAGGCCTCAGCTGGACGGAGGGGCTGGTGGAATTGTCCACCAAAATTTAAATTCAAAACAGGCAAATCATAGCCTTAGTGGGCGGGGGAGTTTTCAGCGAGGTACCTAACAGAGCCAGTCTTCACTCAGGTCTGCTGCCGGTGCATAAAAGCTGACTGTTGTCCAACATCTTTATAAATGACTTGAATGAAGGAATTGGGGGTGGGGGAGGTGCTCATCCAAATTGCAGTTGACAGCAAACTGGGAGGGGTAGCTAATGCCTCAGGAGACACAATCAGGATCCATTTCCTGGGTCTGGTGGCGAGTAATGCATACCCTCCAACATTCCTCAGATGAAAATAGAAACATTCTATTCTACAGCAGTATCACTACTTGAGGGTTTTTTCCTGGTCAAGTACTAAAGTTATTAGAGGAAACACAAAATTGCAGTATTTTAAGCACAGAAATCTTTGAATTTATGTATATCAATAAATACAACTCTCTCTCTCTCTCTCTCTCTCTCTCTCTCTCTCTCTCTCTCTCTCTCTCTCTCTCTCTGTGTGTGTGTGTGTGTGTGTGTGTGTGTGTGTGTGTGTAGAGACTATGCAATGTCATCATGCATTTATGAGTATTTAGGAAGAACCATTATTATTGCAATTGCGCAAGTGTATGACATGGGGTATTCCAATGTTCATTTTAAGGTATTTGGGGTTACATAAACCTCTCCCTTTTTAGTTTTTCAAACTTCTGAACAAATTAGGAATGTGTAAGCAACTGCAGCATCTTGGTATGGGGTGAATCTTGGATGGATCAGCTGCACACACACACACACCCTTTCAGGCATCTCCTCCCCCCAGCTGCCCTGAGACTCCCCTTCACCCAAATACACACAATGGGGAGACTCATCAGGTTTCAAAAAGGGCCACTAATTCAGCTCAAATGAGAGATCTAAATTTTGTAATGCAGTCATCCAACTAAGAAATATGTATAGAAATGGAGATATTTGAGGAAAGTGTGCATCAAAATCATATATGAGAGGGCACACAAAATTGCACTATAGTAGGTGCAAGAGCTTGCAAAGACAAAAGAAATGAGCATTAAACTGCTGAAGAATTTTCATGAGGAATTAAAAAAGATGTAAAGATGTGGAGATATGGTGAATTGAACTTGGGGGACACACACACCACAATTTGAGATAAATCAAAATTAACAGATTATTTCATCTTTTATTGAGGCCACAATGGGAAAAAAATAGAAACTGGCCATAACAGGCCAACATCATCTCTCTGGACTGGTGACAACAGCTTTTCAGCATCTCAGTCGAAGTAGGAACTGTTATCTTCACCTGCAGATTCTGGGGGCTATATATGGAGCTTTCAAACCTGCAGTCACAAGTTTCAAGTAAGGGAGATCTGCACCTGAAACCTCTTGCCATACGGAGAGTTGACATTACTGTAGATCCACGTCGTCAACACAGTGCTCACCCCCAACCCCCAACCCTACACATTGAACTTGATATATTGTTCATATATTGTTGCCTTTAAATAAAGCTGGCACACACTCATAGTGTATGAGTGACTCTTGCAATGAGATGTTGCGGTTTGGAGTCGTCCTGTGATTCTAGCCACTGCATTCCATTTCCCCCCTCCTCCAGTTTTCCAGGGTGTCCTCCCAATAACTAACCTGCATTCCATAGCCACTGAGCATGCTCAGTTATCATTGGTGATTGAATAATATTACGGCCCAACAGCCAACATAATGGACACCTCTCCATTTAGGAGTTTTCTAAATAGATCATACTTACACAAACCTCAGGGTTCCTCCCATCTTACTATATACCCTCCGCTTGTGTGTGTTTAGGGATAGGTGAATCTGTTTCATTTTTTTTCTCTGTTTCTCATTTTTCCCGTCTTAAATCCTTTTTTTCCACATTTCTGCAGCAATTCGTAATTTGAGTGTGTTTTTTAAAAATCCATATGAAAATTAATCAGCATTTAAGTGTGAATTTCTTCCAAAAAAACCCCTACATGTTATATGCAGTTTAATATACACATCTGCAAACAATTCCCCTAATATAATTATTTTGTATGTCATTTTCACTAATATATGCAGTTTTATGCACATTTCCCACAACAGATACATTTTGTAGCCATTGTTTGGTTGGAGAACTGCATTGCAAAATTCGGAGGAGTGTAAAATTCTAAGTATAGTTTTGCTATATCCGTTTGCAAATCGATTTGAATAAGGAAGTTTCTCATAAAAATGCAAGCAGATTTTAATTTCTCCTGCATCTCTATGTGTCTGGTTACAGAAGGAACGACACTGCCTGAATATCAGCAATAGATGGAATGCTAATATTTCTTTTCTTTGATGTGCAGGGTCATCACTTACAACAGACACAAGTTAAACCACTTTTGTTGTTAGCTATCATGATTCCAAAATGGGAAAAGGAATCTCTTAAACAGTTCGAAACTGCCATGTCGTCGAGTTCCTAATTGGGATTAATGTTCAACTGAGAAGGAGGGAGGGGCAACACAAGTAGATGGGATTTTAGCAGAGCAAAATTTGGAAAGGAAAATAAAGCAGGAAGTGCAAGGTGAAATTGACGAGGACAAAGCAATGAAGGGAAAGGACACTGAGGGGAAATAGAATGTGTTCAAAGACAAATTAATGCGTGCCCAAGGGTTATACATGCCATCTAGCAATAATTGCCCAAGCACTGCTTTTCAGGGCTAGCATGAAGGAACAGAGAAGTGTAAAAGTAATCAAGGGTGAGAAAGAGGCAGGCATGAGTTATAAAGCATCAGATGCAAAACATTGTTGGACTGATTGCATAATGAAGTTTAAGGGAGCATGAAAGGGGATAAGAATAGCAAAGGCACAGAATGGAGAGAACTTTCACAAGGCAATAAAATGAAGTACCGGATTTCTTCTCTCCCACCAAATCACCCTTGTTTCCCCTTAGACAAGCATCCAGTCAAGCGGATTGTAGAATTCTGATACGTATAGAAGAAAGAATACATTGATACAATGTTAGATGCTATAGATCAGTGGTAGGCAACCTAAGGCCTGTGGGCTGGATGCGGCCCAACCGCCTTCTCAATCTGGCCCACGGACAGTCCGGGAATCAGCGTGTTTTTACATGAGTAGAATGTGTCCTTTTATTTAAAATGCATCTCTGAGTTATTTGTGGGACATAGGAATTTGTTCATCCCCCCCAAAAAAAAATATAGTCCGGCCCACCACATGATCTGAGGGACAGTGAACCAGCCCATGGCTGAAAAAGGTTGCTGATCCCTGCTATAGATCAATGGTGAATCTTGGGCTCATTTGGAAATGCAATGGGCAAGGTGACACCAATAAATTGGTAAATCGTCGTTCCCGTCATTGTTGCATTATGTTTCCTTTCCCTTTTCTTTTCTTTTCTTTTCTTTTCTTTTCTTTTCTTTTGGAACTTTTCTGGGCCAGCCAGTCAGAAAATCTGCATTTTACTCTAGGTTCATTGAGGAATGCATAATTCCTAGCCAATTCTTAACCAGAACAGCTCAATATGCCTGGTCCTGCTCCAAACAGGAGAGGCTCCTAAGCCTTTGTTACTGTTCTATTGAAGTGAAATAATGCTCTAAAAGAGCCACCAGATTTACTAAAATCAACATTCCCACATTAAATTCACAGCACATTGATTCATCTAGGAAATAAATGAGGGTTTTGAAGAGAATGAAGTTTTGTGAGGGATTAAAAAAACCCCTCATGCAATATATTAAGGGCTAGAAATTTGATAACTGTTTTTAAAAAAACAAAGAAAAAGAGGAGGATGATTCTGAGTTCTGTTAATTCTACATTTGTATGTCACAACTGTAAAAACACAGAAAAGCTGAGAATTTTGCAGACTAATAACAATAATCATAGGATGCTTTTAAAGAGGCTTCTACTGTAGATTATTATTATTATTTTTATTGTAGCCACTAGAGGGACAAATCTGTTATTTGGATTCCCTGCATTCTATCCCACTTTTTCTCAGCAGACTTGTGATAATAAGAAGACTTGGAGTCAATTTCGTTTGGGATGGCTTCTAATTACAACAATAGTGACTGCAGAATAATTTTAAATCAGTGTGGAACTTTAGCACTTTAAAGGGCATTTCATTTGTCCTGTTTTTTTGGGGGGGGGGCTGTTAGCATTAGAGACGCTTTCCAGTTCAAGACAGTGGATTGTAGTGGATTGGAAATCAGAACTCTATACCTGCCAATATATAAGCGGGAAAAAGAATATGAAACTACTATGGCATAAAACCTGAAAAAAAATATTCTTATAAATATGGAGTAAAGATTTTATTAGCCCATCTCCATTTAAATGCCCAAATCCGTTGATACCTTGCAAAAAAAAAACCACCTTTCCAAGTCTCCATTTACTTCAGATGGAGCTGTTCCATGGCCAGAGGAACGCAACCCTTTAGTTTCCCTACATTTGGAATCTATATAAAGGGATTAGCCATGGCATGGGTGTACCCGGGGGGGGGGCAGCTGCCCTCCCCAGAAGCTAAAAAGGAAGGCGAAAAAGGTATAAATTACAGCTCGCGCTGCGAGCTGCAGCATCGCACTGTTTTTTTTTCAGTGCAAAAAGTGGCCAGCGGGGAAAAGTGGTTGTGGAGGAGCTGAGGAGAAAGAGGCTAGCTAGAGGAGCCTGCTGCAGCGGTTCCTCTCGCCCTCCTTGCCCTTGTACTTGCGGGCAAGTTCGGTGGCAAGTTCGGTGGCAATTAGTGGTCGCAACTTGATGGTCGCAACTTGGTGTTCACGGCAGGAGCGGAGGGGAGTGAGTCTGAGTAGCGGCGACAAGGGCGGGAGAGAAAGCACTTGAGTTGTGTTGTATGCGAGGGAGAGCGTGTGCAACGTTTCCTCCTCGCTGCCGCCTTCGCCAGGCTCCTCTCCGCCTCTCTCTCGGTCTCTCTCTCGGGGTGACCACCCACTCCCCTCCAGGGGGCATGGATTTGGCCATGCCTCCTGGGGGGATCCCGGCCACGTATTCGCCAGTCAGCCAATCAGTTGGCTGGGGGGGCATGGCCGGGCCCCGTGGCTTGCCTGCCCCCCCTAGTTTTGATCCTGGGTACGCACATGAGCCATGGCCCTGTCTAGCCTAGTAAAGCCTAGTCCAGCCTTCCCAACACAATGGCCACCAGATGTTTTGGACTACAGTTCCCACCAACCCTGACCATTGGCCATGTTGGCTGGGGTTGATGGATGGATACTCAGTTGGCAAAGGATGGTCTACTTCCAATAATCCTCCAAGATCTCAGCAGGGCTGGCTCTTCGTAGACCCCCGGTGGCGCAGTGCACCATGGCGCGAGGCTGGTAAGCTGGGTGCCGGCCTAGCAAGGAGGGCGCCGCGCGGCAAAGCCGCGCGGAAACCAATTGCGCCCTGCGAGGGCGGGTGGCAGAGCGATCTCCGCCCCTCAGCACCAGGGCGCGCGATCTGCTCAAGACAGCCCTGGATCTCAGGGCCGTTGGTTCAGGCCTCACATAGGGCAAATGATTCCTGCATTGCAGGGGTCTGGGTTAGATGCCTCTTGGGGTCCCTTCCAACTCTTCAATTGTATGATTCTGTCTTCTAAATAAGACAATAAAGTATATTCCTCCCTGTTTAATGGAGGTTGTGGATAACATCCCTCCTTTTGCTAAAAATAATAAGGTGTAGGTAGCTGAGGGTTGCCCCGTCTTTGTTATTTACATTTACAGCCCACTTTTCCTCAAAGGAGCTCAAAGTAGTATGTATGGTTGTTCTCCTCATTTTATCCTCATTACAACCCTTTGAGGAAGGTTAGGCTAAAAGACAGTGACTGGCTCAAGGTCACCCAGTGAGTTGCAGGGCTGTGTGTGGGGATTTGGATCTTGGTCTCTGAGGCCCTAGTCTGGCACTCTGACCACTACACCACACTGGTTCAATCTTGATGTACCATTGCGATTAAGAAATTCCCACTCCCCCCCCCTTGCATTGCTTGATCAGCTAAAACCCACATTAAATATTTGCTGCAGAGTGGTTTCTTTTTACTTTTTATTTTAAAATTGTTACTCATGCCTTTAGAAACTGCAATTTTCTCTGTGGCAACCACTGTGCTTTTAAAGCAATGTTTTCGTACAAGAAAGCATTAAAGAAACATTCCTGTTGTGAATATAACAGCACTTCCACCAGGGTAATATTTCATTGTAAAAGGGTTTCTACTTCCCGTCAGCCTGGCGAAGTTATATGGGGGATACAGTAAACATGCCATTCACAAGCATCTCTTTTAATTGCAAAGTTTCAAACAAGATGCACTTCACATAAACCTGAGTTACAGGTTGGGCTGCGTTTTAAAGCATGAAATGTGAAGTGAGATCATAACATCTAAATTATTCCGTCTTCCCTTCCTTTCATTCCAGCACTGCAATATCAGCTTGGCAAGATCTAGACTGGGGTGGAGAACCTTAGACCTGGGCTCTGAATGCGGCCCTCCAAGCCACTCCAACTGGCCCATGGAATTCTCCCCAAGCCAAGCCACACCCCTTCTCTGTAAGGCTACACCCCCTACCTGGTCTTGCTACACACACACACACACACACACACACACACACACACACACACCATGTGTTTTTGCCTGGCTGAAATGTGTCCTTAAACTCTGATACCTCGTTTGGATAGAGAGGTGTGCATCACACACATACAGAACTAACCAACTGTACAAAATTAAAGCTTACATCTATTGTTCTGACTTTATTTATTATTTTTGCCTCTGGAAGCATGTAAACCATTTTCCATTTCTTTCTAGACCCAAAGCTTTCACTGCCCTCTGTTGCATGCTCCTCTTCCTTCTGCCATCCTCAAGTGCTTTTGGCTGGCGGGAATATGTCATTGAACTGCGATAAAGCCTCATGTTTGTCAGGATAGAGAGGCAGCATGCACTGCAACAGAAGCAAGGTCAGGGTCAGATCACTAACTGCAGTTCTGTTTCACACATTATTCAGGAGCAAACCCAGATGTACACCAAGCATATATTCAACAAAGGTTGGGAGTAGCAACCCCTGGAAAACATAGCTGTAAGAGGCATGAATTTGTTAAGCCACATGCCTGCCCACTGTGTGTGACGTGGCCCTGATAAATCCCAGATAACCAAATTAAAAGGCGGGGTTCTGAATGCTGCAAAGTTTGTGTACAACATATTGATGTTTTATGTGTGCAGGTAATGAAAGGTCAGGGTCGAATCATCTTAACATCACCCCATATCCCTCAACTGTCCCGATCCCATGGGGGGGGCTGTGCCCTTATGCGAGAACACAGCACCCCAAAAACGTGAGAACACATCCCTGGAAGATGGACTCCCCAATTTTCTGCTGCAACATGTGGGAGGGTATGTCATCCCATGGGCTCTACTCAGTTTGGGTCTATAACACCCCTGATTTCACTGAATAGAGATCCAGTTCCAGAGAACTCCCCCCCCCCTTTTGTCCTGGGTACTCATTGTACCACCCAGAAGTGGCATCTGGCTCTAAAACTGCCTAGAGTGGCTCTCTGGAACCCAGTGTGAATATGGAGTCCTCACTCCGCCGGGTGCAGGCAGAGTAAATGACCCACTCCACGAAGAGGGATGTTAATGAGCAGGCAGCATTGGAAGGCTTACTGAGTGTGGCATGCTATGATACATCTTTCAGCACAAATTGTGTTTCATGCACTGAACAACCCATGTGCATGGCAAGCTATGGAAAACACCCCAGGTGCATGGCCTTTTGAGATGAATGGGAATTTCACTCTTCTTACAACTAGCATGCTGCTGAGTAAAGTTGCTGGGAATCACAACATCTTGTAGGACACTGTGAGAACTGGATGCTGGACTGGGTAGGTTTCTGGCCTGATCCAGTAGGATTCTTCTTATGTCCTTATTTTCTATCAAGATTTCCTAGAAATTCCTTGGAAGGTGTGCCTTTTCTGTCTGTTCCTTTGCATTTTGTTTTTTAGAAAGGAAAATCTGATTTATTTAAACATTGCTAATTTGGCCTCCACCAAAATATTACCTGGCATAGCATCAGTGCAAATCAGGGCCTCTGTAAAATGATTGTGCTGCAGGAGTACCAAGGGTCATTAACAATAGCTTTGCGAGGTTAATTTTCAATTATGTATTTCTTATTAATTTCCTGGTTATCTTACTATTATTAAATTTAAAGGGGAAGACACTTCCAATCTGTCTGGCTTCTGCAGCACTATTGCTGATAATTATTTCTGTTTTCCAATTTGTGTTACTCCTGTGACTTGCAAAAAAATTGTTATTAACGAGCAAATAATTATGGCTGCATGTACTGGAGCATTATTTTGCTAATGCTTTGTCAGCGTTCGCTCTGGGGTTCCCCTGTTTTTATAGCTCAGGCACAAAATCTGCACTTCTCATAGGGCCTTCTGTCACACAATCAGTCTATAGGACCAATTTCCTTGTTTTGTCTATTTTTCAAACAGGTGCTTCTAAATTACTGAATATATCTATATCTATCTATATCTATATTGCTGCAAGAAGTTCACAGCATTTTCATTGTTTCTTTGCCCTGTGGTGACGGCAAGATGATTTCTTTGCTTTGCTTTGTTTGAATTCTATTGTGCAAAGGGTGGTTGCAGGACATCTCAAGTGAGGGGAATTGTTTTATTATGGTGAACTCATAAAGCAGGACATATTAAACAGACAATGTGGATGTACATATGAAACTAATTTCCACTACCTGGCGCTAGCTCATCTTCAATGAAGCAATGGACCCTTCTCAAGAGACTAAGTAGCAGAACAATGTGCTGCTCACCAGATGTTGGTAGATTACAACTCCCACCATCCCTGATTATTGGTCATGCTGAGTGGGGCTGGTGAAAGATGGGAGTCCAACAACACCTGAAGGGCTGCAGGTTAGCCCATCTTGGTTTTAGGGGAGCCCTAGCCACATCTACTATCCTGAATCTCCATCAGGGGATTAAAAGCCACATGGCCTGTGCTGGAATGTTGGCTGTTTCTGGATTTGTTGACAGAAGACTTGGCCAACATTGTATAACCTCCAACACGTTGAGGCAAAAACCGGGAGCTGTCTTCTGGGGCTTTGTTTCTGTGCAAGTCACGTGACTTGTGAGAGATCATGACCTCCAAAGGTGCTTTTCCAGGGCCATGCCCTTGCATGATATCATGGCACCAAAAGAAAGCATGTTTTGGGTTACCACAGCCCAGAATAATGCTGTTTCAGGGCAAGATTGTGGCATGAGATCGTGTGAGACCACGGTGTCCAAAATGGCCTTTGTGCTTGCACTCGAAAATATGGGGTGTCCTGGTTTTATCAGGACAGTTGAGGGGTATGACATGGTGCTCTCTACATGTTATTGGACCACAACTCCCATTATCCCTGCTACCCTTGAAGTAAAACATTGTAGCTCAACCCCCTGTGATCCTGAGCAGAAAAAGATGCTATCAGTATCATCACCCTAGCTGTGTTTTCCATCTCTCTGACCTCCGTAAGGAATTTGGCGGTTGCTAGGGGAGTAAATGGCAACCCCCTACCCTCTCCGGGGGTTACGGAGAGGGGCCGCTGGCCCGCGATGCCCCCAGACCCACTCCGACTGTTTTTGGAGTGGGGGGAGCTTGGGCTGAGCACTTACGAGGGCCAGGACTCCCGGACGCTAATCTGCATGGCGGGGATTTCCATGGTTAAAGAAGATAATTAGGCTTAAATCTATGGACATACTTCAGAAGGAGGGGAAGAAGCGCTGTTTACTGCTGAGAAATTTATGCTGCTGAGGGAGAGGAGTCAAAGATTGTACTGCATCTGGAAGAAGGATTGATGGGGACGGAGCGATAAGGGAAGTGAGTTTTTATTTTTTTTTCTTCATATTGTTGCCTCGTACCTTCCCGGACGCGATGTCCTGGCTTGTTTGGAGTGAAAGAGAAGCAAAAGACTGTGTGAGTTGAACTTTATAACTGTTGTTACTGAGCATATTTTTTAAAGATGTGGAGTTGCCGATGAGAAAAGCCCCCCCCCCTAGTCGGACGGAAGGAGTTCTGGACGCGCTCGGAGGATTTATGAGCTGTGACGCACTTTAAATTGGAGCAGCGACCTGAAGCTAAGTTCAGCTATAGGGCAAGGAGATCCATTAATTTACCAAGAGTTTATGGTTTGATGTTTGGGTCTCCTGCCTGGAAAAGCTGTAAATTCTATAATGATCGTAAATCTTCATGGCTATGAGAGAAAACGAAAGTGATTTGAGCTTTTTAAGATGGCGCTGCTTCGGGCTGCTTCGACGCAACAGGGAGCTCCATTAAGAAGATTTATGGGGAGGCTGGACTGATTAACTCACACAGGAGAAAGAACATCTGTGAAACTTTGTTTGATATTTATCTCAGCAGCTGGGAAACAATCGGATGAAAGTGGAAAACATCTATGTGACTGTAAGGGGAAGATCTGGATTATTATGAATTTGGAGGACGATTTGAACTTTAGAAAAAAGACGGCAGTGGACAGTTGCGAGGAATTCCCAATTTCTTGAAGCATGGGAACCCAAATAAAAAATTCTTTAGATGATTTGGCATAACATTCGGTTTGATTGATATATATATGTGTATAATTTGAAATATTGAATGTGATATAATTGGTTTTAATTGGAAAATTAATAAAAATATTTTTTTTAAAAAAAAAAAACAAGGTGAATTGCTCTAATCCTTTGGTTAATAAAAAGGTAAAGGACGGTTAAGTCCAGTCAAAGGCAACTATGGGGTTGCAACGCTCATCTCGCTTTCAGCCCAAGGGAGCTGGCGTTTGTTCACAGACAGCTTTCCAGGTCATGTGGCCAGCATGACTAACCGCTTCTGGCACAACAGAACACCGTGACTGAAGTCAGAGTGCATGGAAACATCATTTACCTTCCTGCCACAGTGGTACCTATTTATCTGCTTGCACTGGTATGCTTTCGAACTGCTATGTGGCAGAAGCTGGGTCAGAGCAATGGGAGCTCACCCCATCGCGTGGATTTGAACTGCTGATCTTCCGATCAGAAGAAGCTCAGTGGTTTAGACCACAGGGTAACAGCATGGGGTGGGGGAAACTTTTAGCCCAAAGACTACATTCCCTTTAGGATAAGGGGCCACATGCTGGCAGCAGGTGGGGCTACAGGCAAAAGTGGCCAGAACAGCTATAGTTAATTCTACCTTCATATAGTAGGTTGGTTTCTAACCCCAAACCAAGCCCTTGGTCTTTCATACAGACAAGCAAGAGGCATTACCAGAGTCCAAGGACACATCCCAGCTGGGCAAAAACATGCCAGGCCCTTGGGAGGTATGGCTGAGGAAAGTTTCAAAGCCCAGATAGATAGCCACATTCATCCTCTAGGCCTGAGTTTCCTGACACCTGGGGTAGCAAGTGGCACCAAAGAATCAGTCCCTTCACATATTATTTTGAATGCTTTTAAAAATAAAAACAAATGAAACCTGGGATTTTTGAGTATTTAAACGGAATGCTCCAAGGGCCTGATTCCTTCCTCAAGGTGAGCAGAAAGCTGCTTTCTCCATCTCTCATTTTGGCCTCAGAAGATCTCCCCACTGCAGTCCTTCTGTTTCCCTTTCCAGGACAGATGTCAGCGCAGCACGATTCGTAAAAATAAAACAAGGCATGTCTGGAGTGCCACATTCAAGACCTCTTAATATGACATCCGCTTTTTATCCTATTATTAGTATTCGTACCCACTGCAGCTGTAAACCTCTGCCTGCCACATGAATACTGATATCTTTATTTCTACAAAACACACAGGCACACAGCTGAGCCTTGCAAGGCCTAATAAACACGAAGGACTTTATTTTCTAATAAAAGCCTTGCTCTAAATGTCACTGCATCCTTTCTTATCTCAGGAAAGGGGTGGTGGTGGTGAATTGTCTATCTTTTAGGTTAATATCCCCCAGCCCCCACTCACCAAATAGTATATGTAACTTGCTCCCACAGTTTGGATTACTTTGGTACATATAATGAAAGAAACGTATATACCCCCATCTTTCCTTGTTGCTGAGGACCTTGCACTGAGACATTAGCTGTGGCACTGTTAGATTTATTGTGACTGCAATGGTGTGCCGCGGGTCTCATTATTCTTCCCTGGCAACACTTTTTTTAAAAGGCCTTGTAAACAAATTTACATTTTCTGAGCATCTGAATGAAAACGAAAACCAGCACTATGACCCAGGAAGAGAGATTTTATGCAAATTTTAATTAAAATGCAAATCCCATTCCCCATACAAAAATAAAAGAACATCATCTCCAAATGGTTCGTAGCATGTTTCCTTTACAAAAAATAAAAATAAAAATGGGAATTCTGTTTTCCCCTGGGACTCATTGCTGAAAATATAATGCACAGAATGATGCCGTGTAACCTTGTAAGCGCAGTAAATAATCACATCTATAACTCTCAGTGGGTTATATGTGTGTGTTGATGGAATCTGAGAGAAAGTTTACCCAAGCTGCAGTTTTCTTTCCTCGGTGTTATCAAGGATATATTGACACTAGGCATCTCTCCTCCTCCTCTCTCCCCAGTAGTTACCTCTTGGTTGTAGCTGGGTTGTGTGTTTTTTGTTGTTTGTTTGTTTTACTTTTGGGAAAAGTACACTTTCTTACATGTGTATTCTATGCCCTCCCGAAATCTGCTCTGGGATGTTGGGGCGGGGGGGGGGCAGACTTTGGGGGCACATGAGGAAAAGGATAAGAGAGAAGATTCCATTGCAGAGCCAAATTTCATTGCACTGATGGCATTGAATACTACTGCCCCAGGTGCTCTGTCTGCTGCCCATGTGCTGATAGTGGACAAAGGCTCTGCTTTCCACTCTGTTCCTTTATCTTCAAATGGTAGATGCCTTCTAAGAGAGGAATCTCCTCTGATGGCCCTTCAGAAAGATAAGACTGCCACAAATTTAAAACAAGTCCAGTTCTAGTGGACTATTGTTTAAAGGGTGGCACCTCCAATGTTTTGCTTTTGATGCCTGTTCAGGCCACCCTTACCCAGACAATTTTAACACAACTTTATTATGTATATTTACTTTATTATGTATATTTATGTATATTTACTTCAAAACTACTGATATTTATTATCATTTGATAAGTGTTATGCCAATTTGTTTTAATTGGTATTTTTAAATGAACAGTGTGTGTGTGTGTGTGTGTGTGGTACCTCGGTTTAAGTGGTACCTCGGTTTAAGTACACAATTGGTTCCGGAAGTCTGTACTTAACATGAAGCATACTTAACCTGAAGCGAACTTTCCCATTGAAAGTAATGGAAAGTGGATTAATCTGTTCCAGACGGTCCGTGGAGTACTTAAACTGAAGCGTACTTAACCTGAAGCAAACCTTCCCATTGAAAGTAATGGAAAGTGGATTAATCCGTTCCAGACGGGTCCCCGGAGTACTTAAACTGAAAGTACTCAAACTGAGGCATACTTAAACTGAGGTATGACTGTATATATATTGCTTTATACTTAGAGGTTTTTGCAGACTTTGGCCCAAGGTCCCAGGGCTGGATGCAACATTAAAAACAGTTTAAGACAATTTACAACCACAGAAATGAGGTGGGTTCTAAAATTATATGTTTCAAGTGTCAAAAGGCAGAGTAAAGAGGTGCATCTTCAACCTTCACTGAAAGCTGCATAATGAGGGCGACGTTTTTAATGCTAAGTCAAAAGGGAAGGGCTAAGAGATGTTTAGAACTCTGTGGGACAGCAGTGCCACCATTTAGGGACTGCTGCTGAAAACGTCCTCTCCTGGGCCACCCCCACCCGAACCTTCTGAGACTGACAGGACAACCAAGAGGGCCTCCTCTACTAATCATAGCACCCAAGGGCGGTCTGTGGGGAAGCAGGCATTCTTTCAGGTATTTGGGGCCTGAGTTGTTTAGGCCTTTAACACTAACATGAGCACTTTGAATTGGGCCCAGATACAAACTGGCAACCAGCACAGATGGTTCTCATCTCAAAGTGGCCAGCCAGATGTTCATGGGAAGCCTGAAAGCAGGGCTTGAACACAACCGTGCTCTCCACTCCTGCAGTTTCAAGCAACTGGAGAGGTCCTAATTTCAATTTGGAATGAGGCAGCTTTAATTTGTGAATAGTCCTCATTTTCAGTGAATGAATGATTGAAAATGAAAGGAAAGGAAAGGAAACAGGAAGGCATCACACGGTTTCTGCCTTTGGGACGTGCATTGGCTCTTTCACTCTCCCATCCCTTTCTTCACTCCCTCCTGGGCATACATCTAGGCAGAAGCTTTAACAGATGCTGACAGGTTGACAGAGCCTGGTAAATGTACTTGGTTCACTGACATTCGATTCCGAGCAGAGATGGCAGTCCGCTTGGCAGCTCTAAACAACACAAACATTTGGACTCCGTGCAGAAAAGTTTTAAGGGTGGTCATGTTTGCAGGCCAGGCCAACAATGAATTAAAATAGTTATTGGATTTCAGCCATATGAGAATTTCATTGTCTTCCTAAATTAGGTGGGGAAATAAGACTACGCTGACAAGCAATGCAGAAGCTCTAGAATGGAAACAAACTCATGGAAGACCTTGCCTTGTTTGCTTCAGGCTCCTAAAACTTGTGACCCATGAAGCCAAATTCATAGGCCAGGATGTAAGGAACTGGATCCAACCAGTGGGCACAATTGTTACCTCTTGTATCTCCCATGAGCAAAGTTTGAGCGGTAGGTGTGGTCACCTACCTGTCAGTCACCGGATATCACAATGATGGTGGGTAACCCACTTTTGCCCACGTGATTTAAAGCCATGTGGGAAAAGGCACAGCCTACAATGTGCGATGATCAGCTGATTATAGGGCAATCTCAAGCTCTGTGCAAAGAGCTCTGCAAGTGGCAACAATCAGCCGATTGTTGGCACTTGCACAGGGCTTTGCAAGACCTCACAGTTGATCACTGGACCCTAGCACTGCAGTGCTCTACAAGACCTGCTAAGCAGAAGTCACTGGTTTCTGGCTCACTATTCTCATTAGGCTGATGGTTAACAACCCAGAATGAAAGCCAACGGGAGACGGGAATCTCTTTTTTGTGTTTGAATGAGATCAGAACTTGGGAGAGTGCCAACTATACATCCCAGTTAAAGGGCAGTTGTGTGTGTGTGTGTGTGTGTGTGAGAGAGAGAGAGAGAGAGAGAGAGAGAGAGAGATCTGAATTGGCTGAAGGCACCTTGAGGGGACCCTACAAGCTACAATGGTGCCTCGCTAGATGAATTTAATTCGTTCCACGGGTCTATTCTTATAACGAAAAATTCATCTAGCGAATCTCATAGGAATGCATTGATATTTTTTTTTAAAAAAAATTGCCCACAGGAACGCATTAATTGAATTTCAATGCATTCCTATGGGAAACCGCGATTCGCTAGACAATTTTTTCATAAAACGAATTAATCTAGCGAGGCAACCTCTGCTAAAAAAATCATTTCTTTAAGTGAAAATTTCATCTTACAGGGCGTTCGTTGAGCGAGGCACCACTGTAATTTGTAGTAAGGATGGACAACTCTTGGTTTCTCTCAGTTTCTATATTTTTTTCCAGTTTTAACTTCAGTTCACAGTTATACACAGTGGCGGAGCTTCATGCTCCGGCACCGGGGGCGGGGCTGGCACCCATTCTGGGGGCGGGGCGCACCTCCCGGAGGGGCGGGACATGTGTTCCGGGGGTGGGGTGTGCCTCCTGGAGGGCCGTGGCGTGCGTTCCAGGGGCGGGGTGCATGTTTTGGGGGCAGGCGCCCATGATGGCGCCCCTTGGAGCCCGCCGCTTGGGGCGGCCCGCCACCACCACCCCTATCTTCCTACGCCCCTGGTTATACATCAGTTTGTGAGGGTAGGGGGAAATTCTCATGAAAATCCTCATTTTTGTATGCCATTTAGAGTACTGTGCACATTTTTGCAAGGCACTTTCCTTAGTATAATGCATTGTTGTGTGCTACTTACATGAATGTATGCATTTTTATGCTCACTTTTGCTTATTATAGACATTTTGGTATAAATTATAAATTATTTGTTGGATAACTGCATTGTAAAATTCAGAGCAGTGGTGATTTTTATATATATAAAAAAATCTTTATTAGTTTAAAATACAGACATAAAAGATCATTTACAGCAAAAACAAGGAAAAAACAAAAAAGAAAGGAGGAAAACAATTGAAATAAAGAAAGAAAAGAAAGACCTATTTACAAAACGAAACGGCATCTTTTCAAATAACAATCAAATTAAAAAAATGGATATAAAACTTCCAATCATTCTCATTACACTGTTTTTTCTCATTACACTGTTTATGCTATCATTATTTTCTCGCACAGCTTTATCTTATATCTTAAATTTTTCATGTAGTCCTACAAAATATTTATTACATTTTTTTTTACTTACAGGTATCATTCAAATTCTGCTAGTAAGATATTATTTGTACAGTATAGTCTTAAATATTTCTTAAATATTCTCCGTTCTCCATATGCTTTTTGATTTGAAGCTCCTCTAACTCTTCCCATCAGTTTTGCTAGTTGTAAATGCTCTATCATGAGTGTCTGCCACTCTGTTATTGTTGGTGTTGTTTCACTTTTCCAGTTTCTCGCCACGAGTATTATAGCTGCCGTAACATACATGAACAGTGAATGGTCTTATATATTTTAAAATTTCTATTGGTAATATACCTAGTAGAAAAATCTCTGGTCTTTTTTTTAAAAAAGGTAAATCTAAATAATTTCTTGAATTCATTGTAGATATTATGCGAAAATTCACAGATAGCTACACAGGTCCACCACATATGGTAATATGATCCTATATTTTTCTTACATCTCCAACATTGGTGACCTGCCTTTGTACATTTTGGCAAGTTTTAAAGGAGTATGTTGCCATCTATATAACATCTTCATGGTGTTTTCCCTGAGATTATAGCATGCTGGAAATCTACCCTCCACAATCTTTCCCATTGTTCCATATAGATATTGTATCTGAAGTCCTGCGCTCACTTTACCATCACAGTTTTAACTTTTACCTCCCATTCTAAAAGGTAATTGTATATTCATGAAACATATAATCATAGATTTGGAAGAGACCACAAGGGCCATCCAGTCCAACCCCCTGCCAAGCAGGAAACACCATCAAAGCATTCCTGACAGATGGCTGTTAAGCCTCTGCCTAAAGACCCCCAAAGAAGGAGACTCCACCGCACTCCTTGGCAGCAAATTCCACTGCCGAACAGCTCTTACTGTCAGGAAGTTCTTCCTAATGTTTAGGTGGAATCTTCTTTCTTGTAGTTTGAATCCATTGCTCCGTGTCCACTTCTCTGGAGCAGCAGAAAACAACCTTTCTCCCTCCTCTATATGGCATCCTTTTATATATTTGAACATGGCTATCATATCACCCCTTAACCTTCTCTTCTCCAGGCTAAACATGCCCAGCTCCCCAAGCTGTTCCTCATAAGGCATCGTTTCCAGACCTTGGACATGTTCCAGCTTGTCAGTATCCTTCTTGAACCGTGGTGCCCAAAACTGGACACACTACTCCAGGTGAGGTCTGACCAGAGTGGTACTATTACTTCCCTTGATCTAGATGCTATACTCCTATTGATGCAGCCCAGAACATATTTTCCTTTGTTATAGACTAACTCTCTTTCAAATTTGGATGTTTCTTTTGCAAGACCTTCTTTCTTATCTATACTTAATCTCTGATTTAACTGGAAATATTGTAACCAATCCGACAGGTGGCTTTTAATTTCATCGTATTTTTTCAAAGTTGGCTTATCCTTATCTGCTTCTAGTAATGTTCGGTACATAGGCCAATCTCCTTTCATATTTCTCTTTTTAACTGCTACAGCTTTTGCTGGTGATGTCCATAGGGGTATCTTTGGTTCAAGTAATCCTTTATATTTACTCCATATTTTATAAAGTGGTTTCCTTATCATACGGCTCAAAAAACCCTTGTGGACGTTCACTTTTTCATATATTAAATAGGTGTGCCATCCGTACCGATTATCACAACCTTCAAGATCTAGCACATCAGTATTTTTTAATGTAATCCATTCTTTTAGCCATACCAATCCTGCAGCCGCATGATATAACTCCAAATCTGGAAGCGCAAAACCTCCTCTCTCCCTTTTATCAATCAATAACTGGTGCTTGAGAGCAGTGTTGATTTTGAAGGATAGCTGTGTTTCTATTTCCATGTTGTTTGGGGTAGTGCAAATTAGGTACATTAAGAAGAATCCTTGGAAAAGACCCTGATGTTGGGAAAGATTGAGGGCACTAGGAGAAGGGGACGACAGAGGACGAGATGGTTGGACAGTGTTCTCGAGGCTACCAACATGAGTTTGACCAAACTGCGGGAGGCAGTGCAAGACAGGAGTGCCTGGTGTGCTCTGGTCCATGGGGTCACAAAGAGTCGGACATGACTAAACGACTAAACAACAACTGGTGCTTGAGAGCAGTGTTGATTTTGAAGGATAGCTGTGTTTCTATTTCCATGTTGTTTGGGGTAGTGCAAATTAGATACATTAAGACACCTTAAAGGATACTAAACCCCGTTGGCTCCAAATATGTTTCCCATCCCCTAAGCCTCACAGCCATGCTGTGTGTGTATGTGTGTGTGTGTGTGTGTGTGTGTTGCTGTGTGTGTGTTTATTGGGGTACCTGGAATTTAATTTGCAAAAACCTGATGTGGTTGCTAACCATACTATTAATCACACCTGGCTTGGCCCCAGCCATACCTGCTTCAGAAGCCAATGCAATACAGGAAATATGAGAGTCAATGAAGTCAGCGTACAGAAGACAAGAGGAGAATCTTTAGTAACATGCTGGGGGGTTATGCAGGAGGACTGTGAACTCCAGAATGAACCCTTGGCTTGCTTGTTGCCTATCCCCATGATGTTACATGTGAAAGAGCAATGCCCATCTGTTTTAGTAACACAGAGACAGTCCTCATCACCTGGGTATGTAGCACAGTCTCTTCTTAAACTTGGAAAAATCAATTTGCCACAGAGCCCTTCTTCCAGAAAGCATGCCCTTTCTGAATTAAAATTCACCAACAGTCGTTTCTCAGGTAAAACTGTCACTGACATCATTAAGAATGATTTCTGATGAGGACCAATATAGGCGCGTTGCTGTGCATAAGAACAAAATGCCCTGGTTTTTGTGTGTATGTCTTCCATGATATTCATTTACTCCTTTGGAGGGAAGGAAAGTGTGTGTGTGTGTGTGTGTGTGTTTACGTGTGTAAGTAGGCAGGCAGGCAGGCAAACAGATACAATACTTGCCTTTATAACTGACAAGCAGGCTTTTATTTATGTCAAGATTCATATCAATTTAGAATTCCATGCATTCTTAACCTTGATGAACAGCAACAGGAGGTATAATCTGTGTACCTGTGTGCACAAATAGTGGAGATGTATGTCTATAATCACATGTAATACTCAAGAACTATACAGTCCATGTACCCATGTACACAATAGTTGAGCTATACAAATCAAGCAGCTGTACACAAATGCTAGTATATGTGTAGAAGCAACTTGTAGATGCATTCAGTGTAATTCAATCTAACAACATCAGTTGGGGGTGGGTGATGGACAAACAGGGCGACAAGTTTGGGCCATGGGTGGCTGTAAGAAAAGAGGGAGGAGCCAATGAAGAAAAGCTGTAGAGCAAGCCAAAGCGAAGGGCTAACCAGGAGGCAAAGACAACGAGCACTCCAGAAGAAAGGGCTGAAGGAAAATCTGGAAGACAAGATCAGAGAATAAGCCAAGAGTCAGGACAAAGAGCAAGAAGATAAATAAAAAAAAAGCACACCAGTGCTCATGAAAATCATGTTGCTGAAGCAAGTATTGAAAAGGAAGCTGCCTCATAGCAAGTCCGACCATTGCTCCACCTAGGTCAATATTGTTTACACTGACTATCAGCAGCTCTCCAGGATTTCATGCAAAGGATATTCCCAGCCCTTCCTGGAAATGCCAGGGATGGAACCTAGGAGCTTCTGAATGGAAAACAGACACTCAACCACTGAGCTTTGGCTCTTCCCCTAAGGTGGAGTGAGTCTTGAAAATTATTCACTAAGAAGGTTGTCACCTGCATTTCTGTGGTTCATCACACAATGCAAGCAGGAGTGGCCAGCTTGGGAGGGTGTTGCCACAAAGCCGCTGTCCCAACAGAGGCTCACTGCTGCTTAGCTAGATGTTGGTGTGTGTGTGGGGTGGTGGTGGTGGTGGTGGTGGTGGTGGTGAGGTTGAGGCTGTGTGGGCATACCAGCAATTGTGCCAGATTGTCTTGGGCAGTGTACTCACACACGACTTCAATTTCACTGCTGCCCTCCCCTGCACCACTCAGGTAAGCAGCAGGGACACCACTGTTGAGAGAGCAACTCTGTGATTCTGCCCTTCCATGTGAACCACTCCTGAACACAGTCACACATGGAAACAAGCATCTATTGCCATGGAGTGCAATTCAAGATTCTGACAAAAGTTAACTTTGAAAGCCCTAAGCAGATTGGGACTTGTAAGGCTGCCTTCTCCTGTATGAATCTTAGAACCCCAGGTTGTGCAGTGGATCAATGTGCCTGGATGTTAACCAGAAGCTTGGTGGTTCAAGCCTACCCAGGATTCCTGTATTGCAAAGGGTTGGACTAGATGACCCTAGAGTGGGGTTGCCATATTTCAAAAAGCCTGGACACAAAAGTTGTTTTTGAGCCATCTTTAAGGAAATTCTCAAAAAATCAACACTTCTGACAAGGGTTGCCATACATCTGGCTATTTCTGATGGACGAATCTCGGATATGTCCAGGGAGACCTGGACATATGACAACCTCTGGATCCCTTCCAGCTAACAATTATGCGATGAATGAATTCTGCGATTCATTTTTTGAGATCTACTATTGAGAGCATCTTGTCACTGCCTCCTGAGGCACGCTTTGTTGCAACGTGTGACAGGGGTTTTTCCATGACAAAATATGTATGTGAAACTGCTTGCCCTGAAAGGTTAGACCAAGGATGGGTAACTTTTTTTAGTCAGAGGGTCACATTCTTTTTGGGGTGCACATGCCGTGCTAGGTGGGGACATAGGCAAAAGTGGGCAAAACAACACGTGCAAATTTTACCTTTGCAAAGTAGGCTATTTTCTTCACCCATGCTGCATCTGCATTATACATTTAAAGCACTATGATCCCACTTTAAATAGACTTGGCTTCCCCCAAAGAATTCTGTGAGATGTAGTGTGTTACAGGTGCTGAGAGTTGTTAGGAGACCCATATTTCCCGCACAGAGCTACAACTTCCAGAGGGATTGACTGTTAACCTACACTTAGAACTGTAGCTCTGTCAGGGGAATAGGAGTTTCCTAACAATTCACAGCAACCTTAACATAACAAAGTTCCCAGGATTCTTTGGGAGAAGCCTTAACTGTTTAAAATGGTATTACACTAATACCTCCGTGAACGTCCGCCGTGTCTAGTGTCCATTCCAGCAAATGTCCGTGGCAAACCCAGAAGTACCGGAATGGGTTACTTATGGGTTTGCTGCTCACACATGCACAGAAGTGATAAATCGCGCTTCGCGCATGCGCAGAAGCACAAACTGCTCCGGGCACATGCACAGATGCAGCACATCGCCCTGCGTCCTTTTTGGCTAGCGGCCAGGGCTCCGGAATGGATCCTGGCCGCAAAACAAGATACGATTGTATACTGCTTTAGATGTATAGTGCAGATGGAACTGAACTGTTTATATGAAGTCTTTTGATTAAAATTAAATTTAAACATCAACTGGTGTTTTTCAATACTGTTCAATACAAATCTGTGGGTTTTTTAAGTAAACAAACAAACAAGAAAACTTAGGATACTTCCTTCTCATTCCAAATATTGAAAGTCTCACTAATGTTTTAAAATAATCTCTTTCTGAACAATGGAAGCAAGAATGTTTCCACTGGGAGATTATAATTCAGGAAATATTCACCTTTGCCTACAAAGTAAACCAAGTCAGTGTCCTATTTTTAAAGTGATTGGGGGGGGAGCCTCAAATTTAATTTGGCATTTCACCTTTGTAATTAAGAGCCATCTGTCTTTATTTATTTATCCTAGCTCTGCCTCTTTGCCTGGATTCTTGTTGTAAGATGAATACTTATATGGAATAAGTTCAATATACTGAAGAGGAAACTACCACATTTTAAATGAACATAGCCGGTGTCACCCTTAACAGGTATGAACGAACTGGCAAATGGTTGCATCTCACTATTAGTACTTCATAACAAAATTTAGGACAGAAATGTAAGGGCACCTTACAAATTTATTTATTTTATTTACATTATTTAAAGCCCACTCTTCACAACCTCAGAGTAAGAAATAACATTGAAACAATATAATAAAGCAATGTTTCAATGAAATACAAACTAATGTGAAACTGATACTATACTAACATCATAACTACATCAGCTCAGCTGGGTACCACTTTCATCAAAAACTTTGATGAATAGTGACAGGTTTACCAGTTGCTGAAACTCCCAGAAATATTGGTGCAACTTACACTTGAGAGGAGAGAGCATTTCAAAGCGCGGGGGGGGGCACTATTGAGATATCTAAAAGTTAAGGATCAGAGGTGGGGGGGGTGTTGGTGGTGAACAGCATCAAGTCAGCAATAAAATTTCATTCATGGGTGTCCAGTTATACACAAGCAGGTACTCTACAATATTAGACCATAATAAGTGGTCAGTCTCAGTTATGTGGAGTGCTTAAACAGGTGCATGGACGCTACTTTTGCATAATCCACTCAACACCAGGGATAGTCAACTTATCAATTCTGATTTTTCTCTGTTACAGTGGTACCTTGGGTTACAGACGCTTCAGGTTACAGACGCTTCACATTACAGACTCCACTAACCCAGAAATAGTACCTCGGGTTAAGAAGTTTGCTTCAGGATGAGAACAGAAATTGTGCTCCGGTGGCGTGGCAGAAGCAGAAGGCTCCATTAGTTAAAGTGGTGCTTCAGGTTAAAAACAGTTTCAGGTTAAGAACGGACCTCTGGAACGAATTATGTTCTTAACCAGAGGTACCACTGTACACATTTTCCCAGTCTTATTTTCAGTTCACCACATTTCTTCAACAGTCTGCTTAAAAGAAGAAGAGCCCTCATCAGCATATCTGTGTATTTTTATCCTAATATGCATACTTCTGTATGCAATTTTGCCCGATAAACATATTTTCCCAAACAATTTCTCCTAATAATGTATATTTGTATATTATATGCATTTTAATGCACACTTTCCCATAATACACATCTATTTTTGCACCTTATGTCTTTGATTGGGGAACTAAAATGCAAAATCCATGGAAATGAAAAGTTCAAAGAATGACTGAACTTCAGAACACATATGGTTGCAGGAAAGGTAAGTTTGCATTAACATGCGAGCCAAAGCATACTTCTCCTTCATCCCTACTCAACTCATGAGATGGTCAGTGCAGTGACATTAGTACTGGAGGTGGGGGGGGGCCTGCTCCAGCCCCCCATTGCATGTTTATCTGGACATGAATGCACATATGACTATACCAAGCTTCTGCTTTACATGGTGTTTTACCACTGGGTCAAAAGCATGAGTGCATGAGTGCATATAGTTCCCTTACCTTTCTTTATTGTTTCCTCTGTGTGAATGACAGACTACAAGCCTTCTGGGCAAAGTTTGATGGTGCTATATAACATAAGAACAGCAGAAACAACAACAAAGAATGAGAAGAATTTTGGTGCACTATCTTCAAAGACTGTCCCCCAGAGAGGGCACTACAGTAGTCTGGTCCAGTAATAACTGGTTCATGTATGACTACAGCAGGGTCCACTAAGGTCAGATATTTTCCTTCTGCCCACAGCTTTTTTGGATCCAACCTCAAGATACTACAGCTCAATATGTCAGGCCCACATAATTTGTGGAAACCCCCCTCCCCATGAGGCAACAGAAGCTTGCGCCCACACCTAGTAATTGACAACTGAACAATCCTGATTTTGCAGTTCCAGCCTTGCAAAGAAACAAAAAAGCTATAGACTGTGCTTCAGTGAACTCTCTCTACTGATTTTCTTTCTGTGTCGTTTGTGTTTGCTTGTACCATAGCTGTCAACCCTCCCTTTTTTGAGGGAAACTCCCTTATACTAGTGTGGCTTCTAGCAAGTGGGGTGGGGTGGTTGAGTGTGTGTTTGCATTTGGCAAATTGTGCTGTTTTCTTCCCATTTCCTTTCATTGTTGGGCTTGCTCTTTCCCCCTATAAAAAAAGCAAGCAATAATAAGACCTTAAAAAAACCAATGGGTGGTATTAATGGAGGGTGGGTATAGATGGCAAGTTGCTTGCATATGAGTTGGTTCATGTCGACACTAAACCTCATGAACTCTGTGGTTTGTAGAATTCAACTTAATGAAGCTTTTCAATAAACTGGATCTAAAGGTTCCCTATCCCCAAGCGCAGGAATCTTTCACCTATAGAAGGAGATGTATTTTCAGAGGAGGGGAACCTTTGGGTTTATTCCCTTGTCTCTTCGAAGCCAGTGGCAGCAGTGATTCTCCAAACATAAAAGCAATGGCAAAATTCCCTCTGATGGCCATTTAGCACATTTTTAAATCCTCACATCTACAAGCAAGTTGGTATCCTTGCCTCTCTGAGCCGAATAATATAACTTAATTTCAGCTTTCTGATCATAACAATTCAAAGGGAATGTTATGCAATTTATTCATCTTTGCTTGCAGGAATTCATCAAACAATCGCAGCTTAATGTCCCAGTTTCCCTCCCTATTTGCACAGATGAAGAATTATACCAGCTCCAGCTCAGCAAGGGATAGCAGCATTAAAGACACTGCATGGGGAATTTTTCCACTCATATTGCTAAAATCCTTCTCAAAGCCTCTATTGCTATTGAGGTAGCAAACACCAGCCTCTCCACCGCAGGGGCTCCCAGTCCTGTGGCATTAACCAGGAGAGATAGGAGGCAAAGAAATTGTAAATCTCTAATGAGCCATGCAACCAACCTGAACTGGGCTTGTTCCCTTCGCCTTTCTAACCCTGCCAATATACTGGTACCGGTAATCCTGCTAACCTCTTCCCCTTTTGCTGTGTTTAGACTGAGGCTGACCCAAAATTTGCCTCAAATCTTCTGCAAAAATATTTCCAGTTTCTGAAAAAAATGGGGGACTGATTTTCTACTACTCATGTCTCATGCTGTTGTCATTTTTTTAAAAAAAAAAGGGGGGGGAGGCATTTGCAGAAGCCTGGAGACAAATCCTGCAGTCTGCTTTTATCATTGTGCAATACATAAGACACCAAGAGTACTTTATAAAACATTCTTAGCTGACCCTTTCTTGGGCAGGTTGTTGGTTAATGTCTAAGATGGTTGATGTTTCAGTACTGGGAGCACATGACTGATGGTTGGGGATCTCTGTATTTTTGAATGAGGTGACACCCCTCCAGCTGAGGAGAAAATACACCTGTGTTTGAGAGGGAGTGAGAAGGTGCTCGTGCAGAAAGAGGGCTTGTAATTGGAGTGCATCTGTCTGGGGGAACAAAGCCCACCCTACCATTAGACAAAGTGAGGCAATGGTTTTGGGTGTCAAGAAATGCAGCAAATTCTTTACTTCCTTTAATTTATTTAATTTAATTTAACATATCGTGTATGTTCTTCCCTGCTAGAGATGAAGAAGGACACTTCTGGGATCTTCTGTCTCAGCTGGCCTTGGGTACCATGTTCCTTGTCTTATTGTGGGTGGCGGCTGCCACCACAAACAACAAAATATATTGGGCCAGCTTTGCTGGCCAGCTTTGCTAGGTTTCTCTTGCACGCTGTATGTTAGTAGATAAAGTAAATATTAGAATGACAAAGGAAACTAACTTCAGTAGCATTACCATGGTGGATGGATTGGTCAAATTTGGTTCTCTCTGTTTCTTGTTTTTCCAGTCTTAAATATAGTCCTCCAGATTTGCATTTTTTAAAAAAATCCTCATGAAATTTCTTCAATATTTTATTGTGGATTTCTTCTTAAAAGAAACATTTTTGCCTTCAGTATGACTAATGTGCATGATTTTGCAAGCAATTTATTTTAATATAATGCATTTTTGTATGCTGTTTTTACTGATGTATGCATTTTCAATGCACATTTCTGCCTAATATGTGCGTTTTAGTGAAGCAACTCAGGAAAATGCAACCCCAATGTGTAATGCCTTATGTGTATATTTCATACATACATACATACGGTATGCACATACATAATTGTATTTCTATGCTACCTTTCCACAGTTCGAACCATGCTCAAGATGGTTAACAACATGAAAAAATACATAACTACAACATAAGAACAGTAGTAATAATAAATAAAACATTAAAAGGCACAACAAAACTGAACAATCTAAAATAAAGATACAAAAACCAACAACAGCAACAACCCCCTTCCCAACAAAATTACCCAAACAATACCCTAGCCCAAGATTCTGTTAAGCAGCTTCACCCAGGCCAGGTGGGGGGAAACCTACAAGGCAGGGAGCAGGTCTTCGGGGCTCACAGCCCTATTCTCTTGACTGTGATTTAACTGTTTTCACTAGAACTGTAGAGTTGCAAGGGATCCCAGGGGGTCAAGATGGTCCAACCCCCTGCAATGCAGGAATCTCATCTGCATCACACATGACAGATGACCATCCAACCTCTGCTTAAAACTTCAATGGAGGAGAGTTCAGCACATTACGAAGGAGTCTGTTCTACTGTCAAACAGATCATCTTGATGTTTAGTCAGAATCTCATTTCTTGTAACTTGAAGCCATAAGTTCAGATCCTGAACCATTAGCTGTTTTTGCTGCTGCGTCACACTGTTGACTCGTGTTCAGCTTTTGGTCTACTAAGACCCCTACCACTAGCAAGCCAGGTGTATATTTCTGCAGATGGTTATTCCTGCCTAAGGGTAGAACCTTATGTTTGTCCCCAATGAAATTCTTTTATCAAGTTGAAAAGGCAGTAAGGACAACTCTCTTACATAATAGAGCTGTCAACACTGTTCCTATTGCCGATAGGCCAGCTACCCACTTAATTGGTGAACTTCCTATACATTTTCCCTAAAAGGTTGCCATGGGTGTGTCCATAAACTGAGGAGTGCCCAAAGTACATATATCTTTGTTTTTCTAGCAGGGCGTTTGGTTTGATAGAGTTCTAATATCAGGGTGAGGATCTATGAGTCTTACCATCAATGGTGTTTGCTTTCTCTCTTTCCAGCCTTGCAAAACAACAACAACAATACACCCTTTATTAAATTATGCAAAGATGATTTGTGCTACAAATGTTGCAACCTAATTGGGACGTGAAGCTTGTTAAAATCTAACCACAGACCAGGTTCACAGAGCAACTCAGAACAAGAGAGCATTGAACTGATTCACTGTTGTTAACCTCTGCCCTCCCTGGGAGCTAAAAACTGCTCATGTCAAGCGTTTAAGCTGGAGAACCTCAAGACCTTCCCAAAGAAAGAAGGATGATAATTTAGAGCATCAAGGACTATCTAAACCAAAATCTCCATTCAAGGTGGTCAAAGTTGGCATTTACTGGCAGGTATCAAACAGCAACTGGTAAGTGACCGGAAATTCTTCACATGGGATTTTTTTTTCTGTAGGAGAAAGAGAGGAAAAACAGCTGGAAAGCAATCATAACAAGAGCCTTGCAGAGCTTAGAGGAATATCAAGTATAAAGAGATGATTATTTCCTGTGGATATTGATGATGAATTGAAGGGGATCTGGAGCAAATAAGAAAAATGACCGCCCTCAGAGATGTCTGAACTTGCCTTGTTTCAAGGTTAAAGGAGGGTGGAAGAAACATCCTTCCTGGAACATCTGAGGCCTCAACATAAGGAGAGTACTAAATATCTGGGTCACAAGTAATCAGAAGTTAGAACTTCCTCTTGGCCCCTTTTCATTTAATTAATCCTTCCTCCAGTTGGTCAATGTGGCGACAATGTTAGTTATTACAGGGGACATTTTACAGAGGAAATTAATTCATGTCAAATAAATTGCATGATGTGCTAAGTAGCAAGATAAATAAGCAAACTCTGTCTCCCTTTCTTTTTTTTAAAAAAAACCCTGCTTGGTTGCCTTACTGGAAGGCTACCCACAGGGAGTCTTGCTTCTGTAAATCAGTTACTGTAGTAGATATAATCAGAGTTTGTGTTGAAGTTGTCAATCTTTTCTTCATGAAAAGTTTGACTATTAAAAGGGGAGGGTGTGTGTACAACACTGGATGCCCCAAGAGGGTCTGCTGCCTGTGAGTGATCCCATGAGAAACAGTGATTTTACCCACTTTTGTTTGTGGAAGATTATGCAATGCAAAAATCCTGCATCTATTCAGCAATTCAAGCTACAGTGAAACAGGCCAGCGGGGAGGGAGGAAGATTGCTCTGCCTGTTGACCACTATCCTGAAGTCTGCATTAGCCTTCCCATGTTGGACAATGTGCTGCCAATGCAGAGCAACCCATGGTCACATCCACACCATACATTTAAAGCACTATGATACCATTTTAACAGTTGTGGCTCCCCCCTCAAAGAATCATGGGAACTGTAGTGTGGTAAGATGCTGAAAGATGGTAGAACATACACCCACCCAATTTATAATTCTCAGAGTGGTTTAACAATCACCCCCTCTTCTTAATGGACTGTGGGAATTATAATTCTATGAGGGGAATAGGGGTTGCCTAGCAACTTTCTGCACCCATAACCCAGTGTTTCCCAACCTTGTGCCTCCAGATGTTTTGGGACTACAACTCCCATCATCCCTAGCTAGCAAGACCAGTGGTCAGGAATGATGGGAATTGTAGTCCGAAAACAGCTGGAGGCACAAGGTTGGGAAACACTGCCTTAACCAACTACAGTTCCCATGATTGTTTAGGGGAAAGCCATGATTGTTCAAAGTGGAATGATAGTGCTTTGAATGTATAGTGTGGGTGTTGTTGGTTTGTGGCATCCATCTGTCTCAAGAAACTATGGAGTATGCCTCCAGGGATGAAGTCAAATTGTTGTGTTAGCAGCACCGAAGTGACCTCCATGGGCTGCCCAGATGACAAGACTCCACTCTCGGCCTCATTGATGTGGTCCAAAGGAAATCAGAGCAATAAATTTGGCATGAGCTTGGCTGAAGGAAGTAGGTGTAGAAGGTGCCACCCAGACGTCTTAGGGACTTCATTCCAGATTTCTGTAGGGTTTACAGAAGATATCCCACAAGGCAGCAGAGGTTTAGGATCAGAGTTTTTCTTTTCCTAGATGGGCTACCTTTCCCGGTTGATGAGCCCCATTTACCCCTCACTTCCCTCTACAGCACATGCAGAACCTGCCTTCTTGACTGTGGACCTACTATGCTTAGATAAAACTCTATCTATCTATCTATCTGTTTGTCTGAATTTAGTATCTGAATTTTCTTTCCTCCACAGAACTTGTTAACTATGCAGACCAAAGTGTAGCCCAAAGGAACTAGGCTTCCCATATACAAGGGATTTCAATTTTTTAATTTGATTTTTGTCTGTGATCCTAAGCTCCATATCTGATAGCACTAACCCCCAAGTAAATACATTAAGCTCAAGCTCTTTCTCTATCAAGCCTTACACACATACAGAAAAAAAGAGGGGAGGGGAAGAGAAAGGCAATGAAAGCAGGACTTATCTGCGGATGTTCCTAGATGCAATCAGCCCATCTTTTTAATGCCCTTGCAGTTCCAACCTGGGCATTCACTCAGAGAAGACAAACCAACTTATTTGGCAGCATAATCCACCTCATGAATTTATGCCTCGCCTCTCCCCAGATTCGAGAGCCTGGAAACACACAATCTTCCCTGCTGCGTTTTTAAGTCTACATCCTCCCAGATACAAGATAAGGGCTTAATAGCTCCAATTCTGAGCTGTTTTCATATTCAGGCATAAGTTATGGATACGGCAACAGATCAGCACTTCTTGGCCATTTTTCATTGGCTCTGGTTCACTGCTTTAAACAGTCTGAGTCAAGGCCATGTTTTAACACCATAGACAGTCTATTCAAATACCAGTATGACCACATTTTAAAAGCCACCCTGTACCACTTCATTGCCGCAGATGTCCTTTACATCTGGCTGGGGCCATTTCTCTGCATGTCAACAGTAATTCATTTTAACAGCTGTCTCTTTTGACAAGCTTAGTGTCAGACTCTAAAATGACAGGGTGACAGTTTTCCTTTTTCTTGAAACAGAGCATAGTGCAAATTAACTGTTCGGATGCAGGATCCCTGAATGCTTTGTGGAGGGGGGAGCGCAGTGCTCAGAACACATTGAATAGATTTGAGGAACCGTTTGCATTGGAGAACTAAAGATGCTTTTAAAAAGAGGGGGAGGACTCAAGAGGGCTTAACAAACTAGGGTACTCCTCATGTGATTCCTATTGGTACTTGAAACTGCGGAGCCCAGAGCACCTTAAATGCAGATGAAAGAGGCATTGAAAATAAACAGTAGGAATTTGCAAACTAGTGCAATGGATAGATTTCCTGTCCTATGCAAATAGACAAGATAATGTCCTGTCTAGTGATTGAGCACAGTTAAAATGCTTGGTAATATATATCAGCTGATGGTTTCATAGGCATCAACCTACAAACAGTGAGCACACCATTGCATGTAACTGTTTTCTCTCCTTCTGTTTCATGCACACACATGCACACAACAAAACTATTGAATGTGGTAATAGCATCATTTCCATTTAATGATGTACAATCCAGCATTGGTGACTGTCTTAGATCCACAATTATATCAAGCCACTCCTTCTCTGGCATCCATTTTGGTGTATGTTGAGCTAATATCTTTTAGGGGAGCAACTAGACATTTAACGATGACACAAGGTTTCAAGTCAGTTTTGTTTTTGGCATCCATCTGCCTCAAGAGACAATTGAGGAGTGCACCTTTGGAGGTGAAGTCAAGCTGTTGGAATGTTACAGTGCCTGCTGTGGCTGTAGAGACTGATAAGGATGAGACATGTTTTGTTGCAGCTGGGGCAGATGAAGGCATCCGATTGTGCTGTGGCAGATGCGCCATGGCATTTCTTCTCTCTGCTCCTCCCAACAGTCATCTCTCCACTGGTCACTGCCGTGGATATACAACCTGACTTGTCTGTCTCCAGACACTTCAATCAGAAGAAGAAGAAGAAGAAGAAGAAGAAGAAGAAGAAGAAGAAGAAGAAGAAATGAAACAACTAAGAATGGTTAGGGCATCCATTCCAGTTCAAAACTTGGAACTTCAAGCCATGGAATTGAGAAATAAAAAATCTAGGAAGAATTTCCCAATAGCCAAAGCTATAATAATGGCCTTTCTGCCAATGTAGAATATACAGCTGTGTGGTTTTTATACCTCTTCTTCTAAAGTGCAAAAGGAATGGCTTGGGAGGTTGTGACAATCTCTTACCTGCTAGAGATTCCTCCAAAATGAATTACACTGATTATTATTATTTTTTAAAAAATGCATTAAATTCACTTGTACTGATACTGAAACTGGAACGTGATGGAGATAGGAGAAGGTAGGTCTCATAAAATTAAAATTAAATTTAAAAATAAGATAAAACATTGTAAATGTTTGGAACAACTAATTAGACAAATGTAAACTTAACTATGGGAGAAGTTCTTACAAAAAATAATAATCGTTGATTTGCCCAAATATAACGGAAGATTGGTACATTATTTTCACCAACACATTATTACTACATTTCCCCATAATCTATGTCATTTTTAGATATAATTTTTATTTGTTTGATTACTACATTGCAAAATTCAGAGGAGTGTGAATTTTGAAGGATAGATGTGTTTCAGTTGCATATTGTTTTAGGAAATGTGAAAATTACATTTATCCCACATCCTTTCAATCTACCCACCACAGATAGCACAACTCAGCTGTAGAGCCTCTGTTTTGCACAAAGAACATCCCAGGCTCAATCTGTGGCATCTCCAGGTAGCATTGAGAAAGACCCCTGCCTAAAATCGTGAAGAACTGCTGCCAGTTAGTGTAGAGAATACTGAGCTAAATGGACCGATGATGTGACTAAACAGCTCTGTATTTTTTTCCTTTTCTTTGGGGGGGGGGGTAGTGGTGGTTTGCTGCTTTTCAATCAGACAGGTGCGATTTTATCTTGATGCACTGGGCCTCTTGCAAAAGGTGCAGACAGACCTCTGCTTAAGCCACAGCTAGTGAAATGAAACCCAGCTTCCCCAGCTTCCTCTAAACTAGAGATATTCTTGCCTGATCTGCCAGTGGGACTCACGCTGTGTACACATACTGTGCTCTATAAATAGTAATGTCTTCTCTCCACGGAAAAGGCTATTGGAAGGGAAAATAATCCTGTATAGATGCCAAGCAAGAGAAAACTGGTCCCATTCTCCACTCTGCAGGGAAGCTGGAGCACTGAAAACTCATGAAAAGTAGAAGGGATCGTGTGGGGAGAAACTCCTTCATGCTTCATATACCCCAGCTATATCTCAATCAGTGCAGGGCCGGCTTGTTTCTATTTGTCTATTAAATATGCATACAGGCAAAGCAGAGGGGAAGGGTCATAACTCAGTGGGAGAGCATAAGCTTTGCATGTTGAAGGTCCAATCCCCTAGCATCTCCAGGTAGGTCTCAAAAAACCCTGGAGAGCTCCTGGCAGCCAATGTAGTATTATTATTATTAGTATTAGTAGTATTAGTATTATTATTATTTCTTTACCACCCTTAATCCATAACACAGAAATAAAAATAACTCATTAATAAATAAAACACAGCATAATTCACTAAGGGACTATGCACTGTGACACAGAATGTTTAAGAACCAAACACCTCGACAAACAGGAATGTTTTTAACTGGTTTTAAGGCCACCAACAGGTATCCCCCTAAGAGTGAATTCCAAAGCTGGACCACTGCCACTGAGAATCATGACATCCTCCTCCTGGCTTCCATATAAAAAGGGCACTTCCCACAGATTGTAATGCCCAAGTTAGCTGGTAGCAAGGAAGGTGCTTCTTGTGGTTCTTGGGTCCTAAGTCACTCAGGGGTTTATATATATAGCTTCTCGTGAACGTCGGAATTGTAACGTTAAGGCAGCATTGGCCACAAAAGTGAGAACTGCCAACAGGGATGGAGGAGAAATTAGATTTCACTTGTGTTTTAACGGGAAACTGCCTGATTTCACTACTCAAACCAACAGGCAAACCCAACACAACTAACCTTCAAAATCCACACCTTCTCAAATTCTTATGATGCAGTTCTGCAATCAAACCATGTGAAGAAAAAGGCATATGCTGAAGTAAAGTGTGCATTAGATTGCAAGTATTTGTGAAAATAACATAAAAATGCACTGTATTAGGTAAGATTGCTTGCAAAAATAGTGCATATTAGTAAATAAAAATGGGGGTATATTAGTCAAAGATGCATACAAAATTGGGTTTACTAGGAGAAATGTTCACTAAAAGGCTGATGAGTTTTCATGAGTGTGGGGAGAGAGGGGGGAGAGAGGGAGAGAGGGAGAGGGAGGGAGGGAGGGAGGAAGGATACCCCAAATTACTATATAAATGTGGAGGACTGAAATTAAGATTAGAAAAATGAGTAGTGGAGAGCAACAGATTCATCCACCCCTACTAGTGAAGATTAAGTGTTTGTACTATTTGTTCCAGCTGTTGATGCATGAAATCAGTGGTCAGAAATGGTGGGTCAAAGGCAACACAATGAGGGAAGAGATCTGTAGCCTATATCACCAGGCAAAGTAGAGTGCAATAGTGTTGAAGGGGCCCTGGCTCCATTTGCTAAGATGGAAGCTCTGCTCTGAGTGTTCCACCATGAAGCTTACAGAGAAATGACCTTTTCTACAGGGATGTCCCTTCCCATTTGCCAAATTAGCATTTAGGCATCAGGTTAAAAACCACTGAGTGGCAGGGGCTTTTGGTGGTTGTGTATCTTACTTTATTATTTGTTTCCTAAATTTTTATACCACTTGATTGTGGGAAACCTCAAAGCAATTCCAGAGGGTGTCTACTCCAAGTCTAAAGTTAAAGAACTATAAGAAAGGATAGTCAAGAGCCTTGACGTTGCCCATCAACAGTTATCAACTGGACAACAGACTATGTAGGCACATAGGTCACCTTGTCACAGTCTTCCTCACAATGGTGACATGTATCCCATTTCTATCTAATTATTTCTTAATGTATGAGCTGTATCTAACTATGCCCTACTCAGAGTAGCCTCACTGAAAATTAATGAACCTAAGTTGGTTATACACAGAGCGGACTTGGCTATAACCATGTGTGTGCAACATGCAAATTATATGTGAATCTCTGCCTTTCGTCTTTTTGTTGTCTGTTTTTGGTGATGCATTTCCACTTTGGGGTGACTATGTGTCCACCCTGTACATTTTGCTCAAACATTCAATGGCATTTGATGAATTGAATTCCTTTTACACTTGTACTTGCTGTGTTATGTCTTTGCATTGCTTTTTTCGGAGTTATTTTCAGTGTTGATAGCTTATGTTACAGTTATGGTAATGTTCCCAGGTGGTGAGTTGTAAGCCACCTTGGGGATCATATGATTGAGATGTGAGGCAAAAATATGATAAACAAACCATATTAATAAAATTGCAGAGCCATGATAAGAGACAAGATAGGGAATAGGAAGGACAGAGATAGCCAGTTTCTTTGTCCTGTTCTAAAGGTGTATCCACAATAAGATAACAGTCTGAGTAAAATTCAAGAATATATAGAATATTGGCTTATATTAAAATAGCCAAAATTATTATTTACCTCTTCTAAATATTTTCATCTGTGCCCAAAGCCACTCCTAATTTTGGTGATTTTTGGCACTCCTTCTGAAAATATTGGTTTATGGGTTTAAATTACCTCTCATGTAATTGTTCTCAGCCACATCTTCATCATCAACCAAATTGGGTGGTATGTGTCAATCCACATCATTTTATTTACTAATGTCCAGTGGTGTCACCATGCTAGGCGCAGTGACATTGTGACATTGTCCTTGATTGGGTGGGATCACTGTGTTGGAATTTGGTGTGGTCACTGCAGTGGAGTGGAGAATTGAGAGGCCTCATAAGAGTGCCAGTTGAAAGCATGAAGAAACCAAGGGCTCATTATTCCCAGGGCAGTCTCGAGCAGCATAGCTGCCAAGTTTTCCCTTTTCTCGCGAGGAAGCCTATTCAGCATAAGGGAAAATCCCTTTTAAAAAGGGATAACTTGGCAGCTATGTCGAGCAGGTCCGCCGCCCTGGCGCTGAGGGGCAGAGATCGCTCCAGCGCCACCGCCCTTGCAGGGCGCAGCATGGTTTCCATGTGGCTTTGCTGCGCGGCGCCCTGCCTGCCGGCCCGGCGCCCTGTCACACCGCGCCACCGGGGGTCTACCTAGAGCCGGCCCTGATTATTCCTCCTGGCAAACAAAGTGATTCTGCGTATAAGAGTATAAAGAGTCGTAAAGTTAGAGTCCTAACACTGGACATACTAAGAAAGACTGACTGGAGGAGGAGAAGGAAGGAAAGCCTAAGAACACAATATACATGGCAACATGTAATAATCAAAATAACTTTATTATTTGTACCCTGCTCATCTTACTGGGTTGCCCCAGCCACTCTGGAAAGCTTCCAACAAATATAAAAGCACCATAAAACACTAAACATTAAAAGCTTCCCTATACAGGGCTGCCTTCAGATGTCTTCTAAAAGTTGCAAGAAGTGAGGTTACAGGGAACCAGGCAGAGGGCCTTCTTGGTAGTGGCACCCACCCTGTGGAACACCTTCCCATCAGATGTTAAGGAGATGAGTAATTATATAACATTTAGGAAACATCTGAAGGCAGCTCTGTATAGGGAAGCTTTTTAAGGTTTAGTGTTTTTATATATGCTGGGCTGGGGCAACCCAGTCATATGGGTGGGATACAAATAAATTATTATTATTATTATTATTATTATTATTAACCCCCACTGGCTCAGATAATTTATTGGAAGTGTTGTCGCTTATTGGAAATAGCTGTCAAAGAGAAATCAGCACTCCTGAATGGGATTAAAACTAGCTATTTCGGCAGAGCTAGTTAAAAAAATTACTTTCATGCCATTTTCATCTTTTAAAGCAGCCTCTTCCAACCTCATGCCCTTCATATTTTGGACTAGTAAGCAACCCCAGTCAGCACTGCAAATGGTCATGGGTTATGGCATTTTTAGTCTAAAACATGGGTAGGCAAACTAAGACCCAGGGGCCAAATCCGGCCAAATCACTTTCTAAATTAGGCCCGCGGACAGTACGGGAATCAGCGTGTTTTTACATGAGTAGAATGTGTCATTTTATTTAAAATGCATCTCTGGGTTATTTGTGGGGCATAGGAATTCGTTCATTTTTTATTTATTTATTTCAAAATATAGTCTGGCCTCCCACAAGGTCTGAGGGACTGCTGCAAAAGTTGGTCTAAAACTTCTAGAGTGTGACAGATTGGGAAGAATGCTTTAAAGAAACTGTTGAGTAACATTATGTCCCTTGGCTGCTCCTTCAGTCTCTCTGAATTCATCACATAATTGATCCTACCCAATCATGGATCATGTGCGTTGGGATTTCTCTTTGACAGCTACTGGCATTTATGTATATGATGTCTACAGTCCTTCCCCAACTTTCTTTAAAACTGCTCGTTCAACTTTCATGTGTTTTAACTCCCAGGTCAAATCAGCTCCATCAATGTCAGGTTGATAAATGAATTAATTTAATTTTTTTTATCACTGGAAAACTCTCTGCCTTGTGTATTTTTCACTATCAGATTTTTCCTGCAAGATAATAGGTCCCTTATTATTTTTTATGTTATCTGCTGTAATAAATATAGATTGAGTTCCCCCATACAAAGCACAAATGTTGCCATTCCTTCAGTGTGTTTGGTTTGCAGATCTCAGCTGAAGAGGAAGCATGGCACTGATTGATTATAGTGCTTTTATATTTATTATTAACACAAGCAAGGATATAGTCTAAGCTGTACAACTTTATTCCAACTGAAGAACTGAGTTGGTCAAAGCAAATTGTTCAAGCAACTGTGTGGAATGCACCACTAAAAAGAAATTCAGGAGCTTCATTGGGTTGCTTTCTGTAGTTACCAGAATTGTACCAGAAATGATATGGAAACCATAAAGAACGAGTCAAGAGAGATACTCAGGCGTTTCTAGCGATGTCATTGAAACTCACGTTTCCTTATTTGAAAATGCTAATCCTGGAAGTGTGCCAGTCTTCAGATATAAATCGTAGACCACCTGAATCATTCTAAGGTCCAATGATCCTGCAATATAGCTTGAAGCAGGCACATCCAGAGCTTGTCTGAGATCCAGGGTAGGAGTCTTGTTATAATACAATTATAAGCTCAAACAAAAAAGCAGCAGGTCGCTGGCACCCTGTGCCCCCTCCCCCACCATCTTAGCCATCAAAGGCCCAGGGCAAGTGTATTTGGCTGCTTTCCCCCTCCTCATGGGCCTGGCTTGAAGTCTTTCTTAATTATCTAGAGAAGGTGGGACAGCCCAGTCCAAATCTAAGGCAAAGAACTGTAGGAAAGGAGATCAGGGACCATTAGCAGTTAATAAACATGCGTTGTCAACCAGATGCCCATGAGATGCCCACATGCAGGGTCTGAGCAGAGGAGCATTCTCTCCTCCTGCAGTTTCCAGCAATCAAATCTTTCTATTCTTTGGGCATCATACTTACTAAGAAGGGAGGGGTTGTTGTATATGTGCTGTTGTTTAAGCTGTAAGAAGAAAAGCATTTTTTCCCCAAAAAATAAGAAAGCTTATTGAATGAATAAATAAATAGTATTATTACAGTGGTACCTTGGTTTACAACCATAATCCGTTCCGGAGGTCCGGTTGTAAACCAAAACAGGTTGTAACCCAAGGCGTGTTTTCACCAATAGGGCCTCCCCCCCCCCAAAAAATGGGTTGTAATAATAATAAAAAGCACATGTGGCTGTAATCCAAAACGGTTGTAATCCAAAGCAATTGCAAACCAAGGTACCACTGTATTTAAATTGTTGCTATTAATATCTTTAATATCAGTGGATCTATTCTGAGCAGAACAAAGAGTGGATACAACCCATAGTAATTTACATCTTTATTATTATTATTATTATTATTTATATACCGCCCAATATCTGGGCGTCTCAGGGCGGTTCACAAAATAAAATCAAGATATAAAACCACAAAATACCTAATAAAAATTAAAACAACAACCTAATAGCCCCCCCCCAACAAAAAACCCACATTTGAAAAGGGCATAGGATGTAATTCGGATCAACCAAAGGCCTGGTTAAAAAGGAACTTTTTCGTCACGCGAACTTCCCTGGGGAGAGCACTCCACAGATGGGGAGCCACTGCAGAGAAGGCCTGTTCTCATGTTGCCACCCTCTGAACCTCTTGAGGAGGAGGCACATGAAGAAGGGCTTCAGAAGATAATCACAGGGTCCGGGTAGGTTCATATGGAAAGAAGTTGTCCTTGAGGTATTGCAGTCCTGAGCAATATATGTGACATATGTGAATATGTCATCATAATATGCAAATAGGTGTCCTCTTTTGGCTTCCTTTTTTGCTCTATTTCTTCGAGACTGACCCTCTGCCTTCCTCTATACTGCTTTCTGTCACCTGCAACAGCCTACTATTCTGTTCCCTGGAGTGGTTTGTCTTGTTGTCTCCCACTGTCAGAATCATGGCACTGATGTCAGCTACCGTTCTGGACTGCGAGCTCCATTCTTGCTCTGCCTTCCCTCCCTCCAGTTACATAGTGTGTTCTGTGCCTGAAGAAGAGCCTAGGTTCAGTCCCTGACTAAAATAAATAGTTAAAAAGAAATGATAAACAAATGGGAATGATGAAACTGATTTGAGGAGGACTCTCATTTTCATCACAGCTTAGTTGGTGGTCCATAGGACTCAAGGGACAGACCTGAAGCTTGGCTCACCAAGAGCCCGTTCATTTGCTTAGCAGAAATGAGTCAATAATTGTAACAAGTGTCATGCCACCACCAGAAAGAAAGAAAGAAAGAAAGAAAGAAAGAAAGAAAGAAAGAACCCAGAAAAACAAAAATGTGGAGGGACTCTGATTTTTATTGCTACATCAGTATTGTAGGGTAGTGGGGGTACCTTAACCTTTACTCTGTGCTCTTTTGCTGATCTTTGTCACCCCACCTCACAAAAAAGCTGCGTGTTACATAGACGCAGGATACAGGAACCTGCTTTTTTTCCTCTTCCAACAGGGCAATCATGGGAGTAAGGAAGGGAGTGGAGAGAGGAGGAGCAGAAAGGAGGTGTAGATCAGGAATATGCCAAGGATGTAAAGGGTTAAAACTGCTCTGATCAAAACTGATCCCTTCCCAAATTCCCACCACTGCTTTAAATTTAAAACAAAAGGTAGAGATCTAATAGCAACAGAGCTTCCACATCATGTCTGCTTTGGCTCAATCAAAATAGCCACAGCAGTCGTGTTCAGTTTCTGATAGTATATTTAACAACATGCTGCAAACCATGTTGGTGACAAAAACAAACTCCAGGAAAGCTCACATGAGCAAGACTCACTGTATGTATGCATGTATGTATGTATGTATGTATGTATGTATGTATGTATGTATGTATTACATTAGCTCCTAGCAACAAGATAATACGATCATTGTCATACATATAGTCACACACAATTTGATTTCCTGATCCGCGTATTAAATATTTACTTCTAATTATAAACTTATGGAGGAGCCAAACAAAACCTAATTTGCATTATTAATGATGCAAGAAATGCAAGATGGGGAACCTCTGGAGATTTGTAACAAAGAGGAAAATATTTTTGAGATTTACTCCATGTGCGTATTTATTTTTATTTTAAAAGTGGAGTTAAAACTATCAAACTTATATAATTAACTGAGATTCTGCTTATGAATTAGTTGTTTCTGTACCACTAAGAGGGGGGCGGTTGATGTCCGCCGGGGGGGGGGCGGAGGAGACTCCACATCTGAAATGAAGTAGAGACTACAAAGAGTCCATTTTCGGCTTCAGAGTCTCAAGGGGAAAATCAAAGACTTTCTTTCTTTCAGCGGTTTGGGAGGGGTGGGGGGGTGATATTTTGAGATGTTGACAGCTGCCAAACTGCAAAAACAGTGAAGAAGTACCAAAATGAAATCTTTTTATCTTTGTGGATTTCTTTCAATATTTAAGCTCAGCTTTCTCCCCATCCCCCAATATACAATTGGTGATTTCTGCCATGTTAAGATTCTTTCTTTCTTTCTTTCTTTCTTTCTTTCTTTCTTTCTTTCTTTCTTTCTTTCTGTTACAAAGAGCAAATGACTTTTATCTTGTGTTACCAAACAGAAACACATACCTTCTCCAAGGACCTTGTTGCCTTTCTAACCAAACCAAGAAGTCAAGCAGTGCATGGGGTATGGGAGCAACCACGCCAAAATAAGGATGTTCAACATTTGTTTATGTATTTATGTTTAAATGCCCGTCCTTCTTTCAATACAGCAGAAACAGTGGAGATGGAGGAGGAAAGAGAAATCCATTTCAGTTCTCATTTAAATGCAAACCCAACTAATTCACACATCCCCAAACATAAGCTGAAGCGCAGCTACCCTTTGAAATTCACAACTTCTCTGGATTTCATGATGCACAATTCCAACTCACCCAAAACATGTGCTGAAATTTGGGGAGACTGTTTTACAAAAACTGTGTACACAGACATGTACAGTGGTGGGCCCACAAAAATGTGCACAAAACTGATGTTGAATTTTGGTCAGGACTTGTTTTTTAAAAAGCGCCAGCCAACATGGAAATGTGGTCAGCTGAACTGAAGATTGGAAGAATGAGAAAATTGACAGTAGTGAAGGACCTTTTTGCATGTGAAAGGTCCCAGGTTCAATCCCTGGCATCTCCAAAGTAGGGCTAGGGAAGGATCCCTATCTGTGACCCTGGGAGAGCCTCCACCAGTCATTGTAGACATTCCTGAGTTCATGGGTCAATGGGCTGACTTAATAAAATACAACTCACTGTGTTAGTCATATGCTTCTTACATAGATCAGACCTTTTATAAGATGAAATTGAATGGGGAAAAGCATGGGGAAGTGAAGAATTTTAATAAGAAGGATTTTGACATGCAAAAGTCGTCCTTTTAAACGCCTGATTAAATAACGAGGTTTGATTTTGTTCTCTGATTTGGCTTTACTTATTGCTTCTTTCCCCAGAAACACTTCATTGCAATCTCTTTTAACAGCCAAGAGCGATCATCATCCCTACTATTTATATATATATATACCTCCAGCGTATGCTTATATTTCATTTTTTGCTCGCTAAGTGTATTTACAGCTAAAGATGAAAAGCGGAAGCATTAAAAGAGGGGGGGAAATGTGCCATGAAACATCTTCACTGTTCCCAGCAAAGTCAGCTCATATTATTCTGTAGAATTATGGTTTTTGTTGCCAACTAGATCCTGGTGTTCAGATGATTTATTCAATTGTCATTTGTGACTAAGCAACCCTTCCTTTTAAAAGGCAAAGCATTACTTGCTTAGTTACTCACCAGAGTGGAAATCATCTTAAAAGCGGTGACTGATCTTCAGAAAGCGCTTTTGCTTTCTATTCTGTTCTGTTCTGTTTTAAATAAAACCCTTAATGCAAGAACACATAAATCTAGGTGCTGGATCATGCCTGTGGACCATGCAGTTCAGCATCATATTCTTACAGTGGCCTAGGGGAAGGCAGCTAGAAGGACCTGAGTGCAACAGAACCCTCCCAACCCCCACAGTTTCCAGCAAGTCCGCTCACCTTTTCTGTTGGCTGGCGTTGTGGCTGGGGTATCCAGGGACTCGATAGGGATCCAGTGTGGGGTGGAGAATTGAACACACCCCCCCCCCCAACGTGTTGTCCCAGTCACGGCACCTGTGCTAGGTGAGGCCATGCCCAGTGTGGTCCCACTGGCCAATCAGCACTGGTAGTGGGCCACAGGAGATTTAACTGTGACACGGCAGGGGGGGGGGGCATTCAGAAACATACTGCCTCTGACAAAGGAGGTAATCCTTGTGTCAATTAGTAAAAGTGAAAATTCAGAATGGAGGCACATGAAGCAGAGCTCTCCTAGTTTGGAAAGCCCCACCCAACAAAAATGGTGGTGGAAATTGCAGGTATTCATTTAGTTATCCCTTGTTTGGAACAGAAATAAATCCAGTGAATATAATAGGTATTCACTGTTGTTGTTACTTTCAGTTTGTGAATGATACATAATTGATTATGCCCCCCCCACCCAAATTTCATTGTTTCATTGCTATTGAAATGAATGCAGTGGAATAATGTACTGGCAACATATTTTATTAAAATTACCTAATTAACTGTGTAAGCTATATAATTTAGCCACAGCGGACAGTGAGATAGATAACATAGTTTTTGGGTGGCAGAATGGAAATGGCGCTGCATGCGATGAATGAAGAGCAGAACAGAAAATGGAGCCTTCTTACTTTGCTGTAGATAAGATGGTGAAGATAATCAACAATAACGGGCTATATCCAATGCTAGTATCCACTGAAATTAATGAACATGACTCACTTAGGACCATTAGCTCTATTCTGAGTAAACCTTAGTTGGCTACAATCCAATCAATTCCACTTCCAAAATAAGACCAGGTAATTAGGAAATTCAAAACTCAGAAGAAATTCAGATGGAAAGGATTTTTGGAAGCATCTCACCTATCTGGGGAGGAAACTATTCCACCTGCCAGTCCAGTCAAGAAAATTTGAAACTGAGATTAAGAGTGTTTTCCTAACAAACATGGCTGTGTTGAATTCATAGAGCATACAAAAAGAATGGTTGAGGGTGGCTAATTGATTATTTAATTCATTCATTGAGTTCAATGTTTTATACTCCTCCCTCCCCATATCAGAGCACATAAACACAATAGTGGCTTACAAACACAACATATAAACAACAATATAAAGCAAAATGAAATGAAATCATACATCTATTATAAAAACAGCAATACTAAGCCAACATCATCAGGTTCCAAAGGCCTGGACTAATAAATATATATTTTACCTGTTGTCTAAATATAGCTAATGTGGGAGGTTGTCATCTCATAGGGACACAGATCTGCCTTCCACACTTACCATTTATAGTGGAATAGTTGCTGGGTTTTAAAAGATTTTTTGGCATGTTGCCGCTTGACATCGGCCCCATCCATTGAATATTCCAGAATTCTGTATTCAAACCTGCTTTTTCTTACACCTGGAAAAAATCCATCTTTTATGAATGATTTGGAATGGATCCTCAATATTTTCAGTTGTGTGGCATGTATACAAGCGCCATCTTGGTTGCAGGTAAATTTTCACCACAATAACCAAGTTCACTATAGCTCAGGAAGACACATAGTCTGCTCGGATAGCTCAGCTGGTAGAGCATGAGGCTCTTTATCTCAGAGTAGTGGGCAAAAGATTCCTGCATTACAGTCGGTGTGACTAGATGACCCCTTATGGTCCTTTCAAATTCTACAATGATTCCCTTCTAATCCCCTATATTCACACAGTATTCTGGAATGCAAGGCATGAAATACTGCTCCCTCCCCAAAGCTGTGAAAGGGCTATTCCTGTGTGCTTGCTCATAAGTCCAACATTTACTGGTGGGAGTTACATGAGGGTACATTATGGGTTTGACTACAGCCATGGAAGTTTTCTCAATTTGGGGACAACCCACCCTTAGTGCAGAAAGGAAAACTCTGGGCTCACTTTCTAATCATAGCAACATGTGAATAAAACTGCAGGCAATCAGCTACAAATTCAATGTTAAAAACATCAGATCAAACAGCAACTATTCCAATATAAGTGTGAAAAGGACCTGAGTTGGATCACTGATCCATTAGCTCAATATTATCTAACTGACTGGTAGCCGGGATTTTAGTTAGGGTTCTTTCCCAGCCTAACTACAGATGCTGGGGATTGAACCTGTGACCTTCTGCATGGAAAGCAAATACTCTACAAATGACCTATGGTCCTTCTGTACAGTAAGAAAGGGATGTGGTAAATGGGACACTGCCTGTGTGCATCCCATGTCTCATGTCACCATCTTGTGTCATTGTGCAGCCTTAAAACCAGATGTGACAGGGCAACCAGAAGCAACCAGAAGTGACAACGTATCAGATGCATCTGGAGCTTTTCCTTAAAAGAAAGAACGGATAATGTTCAGTGAAACTACACTCAGAACCAGAACATTATTTATTAAATAGGAAGTTGGATTGCTCCTTTTCAAGATCAAGAAAACGGAACTGAAATGGAGCAGGATGGAATTTCTACACTGTGCTTTGCAAATGCAAAGCCTTACTGTATGTATTTATTTTTGTAATTACTCTGGCTAGGATTTTTTTTCCCTTCCATTTTCTAAAATCTATTCACAATCCTGTCAGACATTTGGTATTTTATGTGGCTTTCCTCACTTCACATTTTTCTCCTTGTGTTAGGTTTCCATTCAAAGACCAAATGCTTCACTCCCCCCCCCTCCCGCTGCTGTTAACACTTTTAGGATCAAACAAGCACTAATGTGTTTTCTCAAAAAATATTCATTAAGTGAACCCAGTATTTGGCTTCAAGTGACAGCTGAGTATTTGTGTTTCATTAATAAGTAATTTGCAATTAATTTACTAAGCCATTTCCAACATTGTGATGTTTCCACCCCTTTAAAGTAGTAAAAATATCACTTGATTTTTGACATAGCTTCAGTGGAAGTTCCTAGAAGTATTCTTCCGGTTTGGTTTATGATGAGGGATGCCCTGTTATAGCAGGAGAATTGACTTCTTTACAATATTGGTAAGAATTAAACCCACCCATTGAGTAGACAATTTTTACTTAGCAGGATTACCGAGGCTTGTGAAAATTACGTAGACAGGACATCCTTGAATTATTTACATGATAGTTAGATATAACAAATATCCATCTAGCACGTTTATTGAAATACTGTACTGTATATGCACTAACCTAAATAACATCTTAACCTAAGCTGCTTCAGCTCTTGGTTTCAAATCTCAATGACCTGGTTGCAGCTAGGATTAAGCACTTTAAAATCTGTAGTTTAGGCACACTTTTTGGGGGGTAAGACATGCTGAATTCACAAGCACTTTCTTCCAAAAAGCATGCTTATTTGGCTAAATAACTCATCAAATTAGTGTTGGTTGTGCTGTGAATATTTAACACTGATATGTAGGTATCAACTGCTCTCTGTATACTGTTATGAGTTTGTGGGTGCTTGACACCCCTAAATTCTTGCGTCTAGTAGGAGTTAGAATTTAATCAATGCTTGGAGTATTAAGCCAGTGTGCATTAAACCAGACCTATGTGTTTAAAGTTGCATGCTAGACACTTTTAATATTTTAATTAAGCCAAGTGTTAAAAGCTAATTAAGCCTGACTAACATCTTTGTGAGGGTGATGTGCTATTAAGAAGAACAAAGGACCAAGGGCCTAAGATGGCAAATTGATGGGGCTCCTCCCTCCCTTAACAGATAAAGTCAGAAAGATTAGAGTTAGAGTTGCTGTAGTGTGAACTAGAGAGAAAGAGGCAGAAATGATGCTGGATCTCTGATTGGCTGTGCCTAGGGAAGAAATAAGACCCTCTTGTTGTGTTGATCCAGTGAGCCCCTCCATCGCAGGCTCAAGTTGTATATATGTGTGTGTGTATCAGCTGTTTAACTCCAATTAGCTTTAGAGTTTAACTCTAATTAGCTTTATTGGGCAACTAGTGATGTTCAACTGACAGGTATTGGCAGGTTAAAAGCCCTTTACCATCAGTAATCAATGTAAGATCATTGGTATTATTGCCCTGTTCAGTAATAACTTGCTCAGTTTTTAAATTCAGCTTATTTGAGCTGATAGTCCTGGCCACCACATTCTATAGTCTAAAGGAGTGACGGAAGTGTTCTATTATGCATCATTCTGAGGCAACTTTCCAAACACCTGGATCTCCCCCCCCCACATCTCTTCCCTTACATCTGTACTGTATCATCAGTTTTATCATATTGGTTAGCTCAGTCCCCCTCTACAGTCAATAGCAAACCACTATATTTGTGGTTACAGGTGGGTAGCCGTGTTGGTCTGCCATAGTCGAAACAAAATAAAAAAAATTCCTTCCAGTAGCACCTTAGAGACCAACTAAGTTTGTTATTGGTATGAGCTTTCGTGTGTGCATGCACACGTAAGCTCATACCAATGACAAACTTAAAGGTAAAGGGGCCCCTGACCATCAGGTCCAGTTGTGTCCGACTCTGGGGTTGCGGCGCTCATCTCGCTCTATAGGCCGAGGGAGCCGGCGTTTGTCCGCAGACAGCTTCTGGGTCATGTGGCCAGCATGACAAAGCTGCTTCTAGCGAACCAGAGCAGTGCACAGAAACACCGTTTACCTTCCCGCTGGAGCGGTCCCTATTTATCTACTTGCACTTTTATGTGCTATTGAACTGCTAGGTGGGCAGGAGCTAGGACTGAGTAACGGGAGTTCACCCCGTTGCAGGGATCCGAACCGCCGACCTTCTGATCAGCAAGCCCTAGGCTCAGTGGTTTAACCCACAGCGCCACCTGGGTCCCAATGATAAACTTAGTTGATCTCTAAGGTGCTACTGGAAGGAATTTTTTTAAAAAAATTGTTTCCACTACCGTATATTTGTACTAATTCAAACCTACATATACAGCTTAGGTCCTTCATCAGAGGGTCACATTTCCCAAGAAAGGAAACAGTTCTTGTTGCTTCATCCTTGAACTTCCATTGGGAAAACACATTTGCCATAAATGAATCAAGGGATTTTAAGGGGAACTTTGAGTCTGGCATGCGAACAACTCTCTTGTGCCAATTAGGAGAAAATTAAATACCAAGACGTAGGCATTTAGAAATATTATATGTGCAATAAAATGGAAGAAGAACCCCTTTCAAATGCAATTATTGCTTCGAAGCAGTGATTATTTAGTTGAATTAAGAGTTAGGCTTTAAAGAACGATCCGTAGTACATGTGTAAACCAGGAAGGGAGAAAAGGATTTGTTTGCATTTATTCCTAGCATTCTGTTGCAGCATGGAAATTAGGGACAGACAGAAAATAACTGAAACAAGGAGGAAGGAGGGGGGAGAAAGAGAGAGAAATTGAGTTCAACTGCTAAATATAGCCAGTTTCAACTGTGATATTTATACAAGAAAAAATAAACAGAGCAATGCTACGGATAGTTCTATATGACTTGCACAGCAAATCAAAATACCGCATCACCTTTTTTATCTCCATATCCTGCTGAGTCCCCCAGAATTAGTAACATACTCTGAAGTCCTATATTGTGGCAAGAACAGAACAAAAAAGAGATGCCAGTTGGGAAGTCAAAACATTACTAGATTAAATGTAACCCATCCCCCATCTACCCGCAAAAGAACGCATTATTTTACCTCAACAATATTTCTCTCTTGAATACTAAAAGTGAATTTTAAAAAATATACCATGCAGCTACGTGTATCATTTATTTATTTATTGATTTATTTATTTAGGAGCAGCACAGGGATTTTGTTTTCCAAATCTATAGAGTGGATAATTTAGAAAAAATAAAAGCAGCAAAACACATAATGAAAACCAGATATCTAAAGAAAAATATTACATTAAAAAAAGCCCTATCCAAGCCTCTCCACAACATACCCTTTTGAACTTGTGGGATGATCAAACAGCAATGTTGCAATCTAATGAATTTCTTTCAGAGATGCTGGCTTCAGTGACAACGACTTTGGCCCAGAAAAGGAGGACAATACAGCATTTAAACCTTTTGTTGTATGCCATTTGGTGGAATTCCATTTCTTAGCTTCTTCCCCTACGAAAATTGCAAAATTTGGCTTTCATTATTTGTTTTGCTGCTTTTATTTTTCTACATTATCTGCTCTCTATTTGAAAAATATGACATAGTCATAGATTGCCCTTCACCATACAGTCCCAGGGCAGATTACATACTAGGAATGGATGAATTCATCAATTTTGATTTCTCTAAGTCACTTATTTTTCCAATCTTAAGGTCAATTCTCCACATTCCACATGTCAGTTTCTGATTTTTATTTTTTATTTTTTTAAGTCCTCATTAAACTTCATCATTTTAGTGCTCATTTCTCCTGATGTACTATTCTTAGCAAGCATTCTCCCTAATATAATGCACTTTTGCATGTCATTATCACAATTATATGCATTCTCAGGTACACTTTCTCTTCTTTTTCCAGGACACGTCCTCTTTTTTGTGAGTAGTCATCATAGTGATCCATAGTTAAAAGCATATGTCAGCAAATGTGTCTCTTCTTTGCTCTTCAAAATATGCCAACCCTATATGCACACATTTTTATCACAGTTTTGATAGAGAACTGCACTGCAAAATTGGAAAAAATGGGGATTTCAAAGGAGAGCTGTGCTTTGGTTCTCCTATTGGTTCAAGAAGTGTGAACTTAACTGCCCGAAATATTTAAAGCAGTATCAGACCACTTATGATGGTTTACCCCAAGTAACCCTGGGAGCTTTCATTGGTTAAGGGTTCTAAGATTCATTAGAAGGCCTCCACATTCCCCTCACAGTGCTAACAATGCCAAAAGCATTTTAATAACCAGTCCCTCTTCCCAGGGAACTCTGAGAATTGTAGCTCTATGGTGGGAATAGCGGTCTCCTAACAATTATTACTCTGTTGGGAAAGATTGAGGGCACAAGGAGAAGGGGATGACAGAGGACGAGATGGTTGGACAGTGTTCTCGAAGCTACGAACATGAGTTTGACCAAACTGCGGGAGGCGGTGCAAGACAGGAGTGCCTGGCGTGCTCTGGTCCATGGGGTCACGAAGAGTCGGACACGACTAAATGACTAAACAACAACAATTATTAGAACTCTTGACAAACAAGGGTTGTTTCTAGGGTATAACTTTCCAGGGTTATTTGAGGGAAGTCATAACTGGGGTCTACCCCTGTTGCCACATATACAGCCATTATTCTGGCTCTCACAGTAGCACAACAGCCATTCCACTGGCTGTTTTTCAGAGAACATATATTTTCTTCAGCCATGACCCTCACGCTTGAACTTCACAAGGAAAAGTCACAAATGGCTAGCCCAATTTACGTA